>NC_141677.1:84258146-84630646 GCF_028749965.1 Puma concolor | reverse complement strand
GAGAGCCACATCTGGGGAACGGGAAGGGCAGGGGCAGAATCCCACAGGGTTTGGGGGCACGGATTCTGCACGGAGCCCTCACCCACGGGGGCCAAGCAGACGATGGCAAGGCCTGGTCTCCGCCTCATTCATCACGGACAGGGAGCGAGCGCCCCGTGCGTAGGCTCATTCCAGGCACTGAAAGGAGAAGTCGGAGCAAGCCAGACCCAGCCCTTGGCCTGGTGACGCTTAGGGTCCGGTGGAGGAAGCAGACGCAGTGATAAGACAGGCCGTGATAGGAGAAGAACAAGGTTTGGGTCACAGGGACACACATATGTGAATCTGCACTGATTTGGGAGGGGCGGCACATAAGGTCCCCAGCCAACTCCCTGGGGAGCAAAGAATAGGCAGTATTCGCTCCAAAAGTGCACTTTCCACTGATGGTCAACAGTGGTTTGATTTCAAGAGTTGCCGGTGACCAGGACTGGCTAAGAGCCCTGGAGGCATACGCAGGGTACGATGATCCTTCTGGCAGGGTGTAATTCCAAATAAAGCTAGAAGGTAGAGCACAAGATGTGTGCAACTGTGCTGCGCTGAGACCAGCTCCGTTTCTAGGTTCCCCCAATGGTAAGAGCATGCACAGAGCCTGCCATCGGACGATCCAGGGCTTCTAAGCGCTCCCAAATCTCGCCGGATTCCGAGGGGTTGCAGGGCACACCCCCCCCCCCCCCCCCGTGTCCAGGCATAACCCCTTGCTCTTGCAGGTAGAATCCAACCGGTCCCTGCCATTCACTCTCCTGGGAGCATTGCCTCCAGAGCGAGGCAGGCGCTCAGGGCTCCCACTCTACGGTGCAAAGTCCACCAGAAGGGGCTGGGATGTCCATGCTGGCAGGTCATGGTTCCCAGGGAGACCCCAGCAGGCCCTGAGGAGCTCACTGCAGATTAAGAGAAGGGTATCTTGGCCCTGGGGCTGGACCTCTCATGGGCTCTTAGGTGGGGTAATGGAAGGAGCCTGGACTTGACTTCTGGCTCTGAACGACATTAGCCAGGTTTGCCTTTGCTGGCCTCAGGAAACTCATCTGTCAAGGGGATTGGATGGGAGGTAACGGAGGCCATCTCAGGGCTCCCAGTCTTGGATATAAAGACTGGCTCTCCAACCCAGAAAGAAGCAGCCCCTCGGCATGCTCTGTGATGAGCCCAGGATTCTTCGTTCCGTTTTCCAAGAACCCACAGTAAAGTCCCGCTGGATGGTCTCCATCATTCATCTCAGGTCTTGGGAAAAGCTAGTCCTCACGATTTCCTAGACAACCAAACACATCCTTCGAGGTGGCATGCCACCACTTACCACCGTGAGACTTGGCTTTGGCATTAAGAAGACTTGGCCTCAAGTCTGAGTTCAGCAGGTCTTGTGTGATGTGACCCAGGACTAGTAATTTCACCCACCAGCTTCCATATCTTCATCCGCATGTTGGAGATGACACTACTAACACCAAGGCTATTTGTGATCACTGGAAGTTAGAGATGCAACAAGGTGCCTAGCACACTTCCAGGGATATGGCAGGTCCTCACTATTCGCTAACAAAAAAGTAATCAGCAAGTGAGAGCAAAACTGCTCTCATGACTTGGCCTCCTCAGAACCTGCTGTCGTGGCCAGTACCATGGGCTGCGAACGTGGCACATCCCACCCAGCGGCACCTGTGCCACCATTGCTTGTTATCATGGGGTTCAGCTGGGCGGGGCATGTGCTGACAGTAGGTGGGTGCCTGGCCTGACCTCAGTGTACTGAGGCAGGTGACCAGAGAAGAGTGGTCCCTAGAAGCTTGAGCCACTGGGAAAGCCATCATGGGAGGGAAAATTCAGATACTGGATCTGGTTTGTAATATTGCCTCCGTTGAGTTAGTTGGCCTTTGAAGGCTACCTAGGGAGCTGGGCATTGCTGATGTGTGTCTGTTGCAGTAAAAACAAAAATAATCTCTCAGTACAGACCCCACGTCTTGAAAGTGTTGACCACGGGGAAAAAAGCATTCTCTCGGCTGAGCACAAGCATGGGCTGCTGTCAGAGGTGGGCTGGAGGGGCCCATCACCCAGCCTCAGTGCAAGGTGCTCAGAAACCACAGAGGGGCGCTTCCCTAGATGCAAGACATCCAAGAGTTACTAAATAAAAGATAACATTGCCGAAAACGAAGAACATTTCTCCTGTGTCGTTAATGTCGGTGACTGGAGTACTGGATGACTCAGGCTACTGCAACTGCTCAAAATTCCATTCCGTTCCTATCCGTCACAAATATTTTGGCAGAACCATCGTTAACCCAGCTCATCTTCCAAATATTCTGGGTCAGATTTAGTCTTTGGTCTCACATGGGAAATTTCTACTTTCATCGAAGTTTGTCAACAGCTCACAGATTCCCTCTCACACGGCAGGGTTTCAATTAAATGTGGCCTGGGATGAGAGTCCATCTTCCTCCTGATTTTTCTTGGGATCGTGATAAAACTCTAACCCTAATAGGATTTTCTGCCACGATGGAAATGCTCTAATGTGAGCTCTTGGTTACAGTGGTCACCTGAACACTTGGAATGTGGGAGGTGTGACAGGAGAGGAGGATTTTAAAGTTTATTTAATTTTTATTAATTTAAATTTTTTAATGTTTATTTTTGAGAGAGAGAGACAGACAGACAGAGACAGAGACAGAGCAGAAACAGGGGAGAGGCAGAGAGAGAGGGAGACAGAATCTGAAGCAGGTTCCAGCCTCAACTGAGCTGTCAGCATAGAGCCTGATGTAGGGCTCAAACCCATGAACCATGAGACCATGACCTGAGCCAAAATCAGACGCTTAACCGACTAAGCCACCCAGGCACCCCTAATTTTTATTAATTTAAAATTAAAGAGCAACACGCGGCTAGTGGCTCAGTATTGTACTGACGTCACCATAATCCACATTAGGGATGGTGACTGGAGTCTCGGATTTTGAATCAGGGCTTGAGGGGGACAGGTTGTGAATGAAGTCAGGTCTTCAAATGACTGGGTGGTCCCTGTCACAGGTAACTTCTTACCTCAAGGGCACACACTGTACTGTGCACCTCACACACAGCGTTTGGCTCTAGAGAACACCTGCTGATGACCAGAAAAATGCCTTTCATCCCAACACATGAGCATAGGTTGTCCATCATGTCAAGAAATGGGCTTTATGTCCAACGACATACTCAACAGGTGTGGGTACCTGTGCGATCCACACCCTTAGACCTTTATTTTTTATTTCTTTTCTTTTTTATATTTATTTATTTAGTGTTTATTCTTCTTTTTTTTTAAATATGAAATTTATTGTCAAATTGGTTTCCATACAACACCCAGTGCTCATCCCAACAGGTGCCCTCCTCAATGCCCATCACCCCACTTTCCCCTCCCTCCCACACCCGAAAAATAAATAATCCGGTGAAGAAATGGGCAGAAGACATGAATAGACACTTCTCTAAAGAAGACATCCAGATGGCCAACAGACACATGAAATGATGCTCAACGCCACTCCTCATCAGGGAAATACAATTTAAAGCCACAATGAGATACCACCTCACGCCGGTCAGAGTGGCTAAAAGGAACAAATCAGGAGACTCTAGATGCTGGAGAGGATGTGGAGAAACAGGAACCCTCCTGCACTGTTGGTGGGAATGCAAACTGGTGCAGCCGCTCTGGAAAACAGTGTGGAGGTTCCTCAAAAAAATTAAAACTAGATCTACCCTATGACCCAGCAATAGCACTGCTAGGAATTTACCCAAGGGATACAGGAGTGCTGATGTATTTCTTTTAACATTTTTTAATGTTTGTTTATTTTTCAGAGGGTGGGGGAGGGACGAAAGAGAGGGAGACAGAGGAGGCTCTACAGCAGAGGGCTCACCACGGGGCTCAAACTCATGCTCCTGGAGATCACGACCCAAGCTGAAGTTGGACGCTTAATCAGCTGAGCCACCCAAGCACCCCCACATCCTTAGACCTTTAAAACCAAAACACAGGCCACTGAGTTATCCTCAGGTGAAAAGCAACAAAGGCAACAAAATTTCATCCCAAATTAAATGCATGAAAACTATGGTCATGATTCTGAAGAAGATCAGAGGAAATTAAATATGAATTTTGCATATAAAAAAGGCAACATTTGCAATCCCACAAAAACATGTCAAAATGAATTCATGGCTCCCAGCAGCGCCCAATCCCCCAAGGGTTTAGGTCCATTTTCTCCCATTGAAAATCCCATAATGGCTTTGGACGAATGCACGTTGGAGGATGCCATGTGAGACCCAGCAACTTTTTCCTCCCTGTCATCAAAGGTTAGGGAGACTGTGGCCCACAAATGGAAGCAAGAGAACGCATCCACCTTGTCAAGGAAACCTCAGAAAAGTCAGATAGTAAAAGCACCTGTGGCCCATTAGCCCAGTGGTTAGAGCAGGGAGGGTGAGGGGGCTTTGTAGCGGGCTGTGTTGGAAAGATCATCCAATTAAATTCCCTCTCCTTAATCCTGGGGCGTCCTCTTAAGAATGTGGCCTGGGGGCTGGGGAGCAGGGGAGAGGTGAGAAGCTGCAGCTGACCCAGCGTGATCCCGCCTCCTGCTGGGGAAGACCAACCCAAGGTCAGCCCAGAGTACCCGGCTGACCAAAAGGAGGGCATCCCTGGGGAGGAAGTCGGGGACCCCGGAGCCCCACTGTTACTACAGTTGCAATCACAGGATCCGAGCCGAGAAGCCCAGAAAGCAATGCAACCAGAACAATCCGCACAAAATACAAGTTTCTGCCTTGCACCAAACTTTAATCTTTTCCCCCAGGCATCTACTCAAGGAGCATGATTTTATTTAATTTTTTTTTACTATTAATATTCTGCTCTCGATGTTCCTGCAAAGCAACTTCCTGAAAGAAAGAATGGACTTACCAGGAGGACTCATTTGTCTTCAGCACCTGGGCTGTTTTAAATTAGAGAGCACCCAGCTCGGGGAGCCGGTGCTATGTTAATCATTCCAATGTGTCCAGTGCTGGAGATGAACTCAAAAGGTGAGTATTAAAAGTAGTTGTGGAATTCAGTCATTTCACGAATGAGCACGTAATAGCCAAAGGCAAAACCGGAAGGCAGCTTCACTTCCAATCAGTGTTCCCATTTTATTGAAACCAGATTGGAATTCCTGGAAGGAAGCCTACAGATCACATCTTTAATACTCATTTTCATATACCCCAGTAAAACTGTCAGGGAGAATCAGTTGTTGAAGAAGGCTTCCTGTATAATTTACAGATGTGCCTCCCATAGCCCATTATTTAGACCCGAAACAGAAATATGTTTTTGATCAAGCTCGGAGACTTCCTCCCACCTGCCCAGGTTTCTGCGGCTTTAATTTGTCGATTAATACTGGCCTTTGCACACGGCGCTGACCCGCCACACCGGGGACATTAATCCCCACACACGCAGCAGAGATGTTGGCCATCGCCTGGGCTTCTCGGGGGGGAGGGAGCACACAGTCCGGGGGCTCTGCGGTTCCTTGATGGAGAGGGTGGCTCTGGGGGAAGTCCGGGGCGCCTGTGGCTCCTGCTGAGATGCGCCTCGCCCTTCCCTCCTTCTCTACCGGGTCAGGAAGAGCTGTAGTCAGTACCCATCACTCCTGTTTTTCCCTTTTTCCCTTTTTAATTACCAGAAAGTCCAGTCCCTCCCATGGGCTGCTCTGGCCGCAGGGCCTGCCCAGTCCGCCCACAGAAATGCTCAGCACGCTTGATTCTGACTTCTACTCCGGCCTCCTTTCTGTCTTCCATTCCCACCTCATAAGACACCACTTTGAAGAGTGGGGATCTTGGGGGTGTGGACAGGGAGGCAGGGCTCCAGGAGGCCCGGAGGCCTCTGGCTGCCACTGTGGAGTGAGGGCCGTGGGACAATGGTGCCCGGGCACTGTCCCAGCTCAGGTACCTGCCCCAGGGCCCTCCTTTGGAGTGGGGGAGGTCCGGACTATGACCAGGCGATTTGCTCAGCCTAAGGATTTTGGTTTCCAAACAGCAGATTCCTCACTGTTCCCAAACCATGGCTTTCTTCTTTTCTATCTTTTTTTTTAATGTTTATTTTTGAGAGAGAGAGAGAGAGAGAGAGAAAGAGAGCAGCAGAGGGGCAGAGAGAGAGGGAGACACAGAATCCGAAGCAGGGTCCAGGCTCTGAGCCGTCAGCACAGAGCCCGATGCGGGGCTTGAATCCATGAACTGTGAGATCATGACCTGAGGCGAAGTTGGACACTCAACCGACTGAGCTACCCAAGCGCCCTTTAAACCATGACTTTCAAAACCTCTATTTTTCAAGGAGGGGAGAGACTCCACATGAAACACAAATTCGTCTAAAACAAAGGAAGCATGAAGGGAATAACTAACACCCAACCTCCCTCCTTCTGAGACAGCCCGGCTGGATGGGGCCAGCTTGCCAGGGTTCTGGGACTAGCTCTGTGACACACAGTTGTGCCACCTCAGACAAGGACTTTCCTCACGTGCCTTGGTTTATTGATCTGTCAAATGGGAGTGAATATGGAACCACCTTACATGATTGTGGCAGGGACAAAACTAGATGGTGGACAGGCGTGCTTAGTGCTTGGGAGATACACGGCTGTTGTCACTGGTGCAATGGTGTCCCACAGAGCAGAGGGGTGGGGCTGGCCCACAAGGTCAGGCAGGTCACTAGCTTATCACCAGGCTAGTTCAGCCTGGGCACAGCCAATGAGAAGCACCCAAGGCCATTGTTTCCGGGGGTAACAAAAGACCATGATGCTGCCCGTGCAATCCTATAGGAAACTTACGGAAAGGTAGGGAGACCTGAGTCTGGTCTTGACCCGGCCGCTGAGGCTTTGGTTTGTCATTATGAGATGGAATTTATGATGATTTCTCCCTGGCCTGGATGCCACCATTGACATGAGAACATATGTGAGGATGCAGAGGACAGCCTCACCGACCAGACACACTGAAGGCCCAGGGAAGGGAGGCCCAGTGTGGGCCAAAAGGGGGCTTGGTTTCCCTAAATCATCTTTACAAAGGGCTGGGATAGTCCTACCACCACATTAAGAATCTTCACACACACACACACACACACACACACACACACACATACCCCAAGATGGTACCTCAGGAAAACAACTTGTATTCGAGCAAACACTGAGAGACAAGATCCTGTCTCTGAACAAAAATCATTATCCAACACAAGAAAAGCAGGGTGATATCATTGCACCCCTGTTATTGGGACCCAACCACCTAAGGGGACTTTTCCTGTGAACAAAGCCTAGAAAAGCCAGTGAAATCCCTACATCCAGACAGGTCTGCACGGAGCACTAGAGGAAGGTCCTCCGCATCAGATATGTTTAAGTTTGGTCTTGAAAAGCAAAGGCCCAGGGGGGGTTCTATTCACTCATGTGTCCTATCTTCCTCACCTGCCTCCGAGAGGCCAGGAGCTGTGCTCAGTGTGAGGAAAGGCTCCCTAGTTTTTGTTGAAGGAGGCATGGTGTAAATACAGACATGCTCCTGAGAAACAAAAACAAAGCATGGTTTGTATACCGTGCTCATTCCAACACCTCAAGAGAAGGTAGACTCTTACTTGCCAAGTCAAGACTTCCAAGAGCAAGTCACGTGTCCCCACACCGAAATAGCCAGCGGTTTATGGTGGGGTCAAGATTCTGTTTGCCTTTAACCTTCCTCATCTCCACACTGAGCTCTGTGCCAAAGGCAAGAATATATCTCACGAGAACTCTACTGACGCTGCACGCTTCGCCTTAGGTCGAGATTGCCGTCTGCATCCTCCCTGCCTCCTGCAGTCACCCCTTCCCCAAACCAAGTTCCCAATATGGTGCCTCCTTGAGCTGAATGTTCCATGAGCAGAAAGGCCTTGCTCACAGAGCACAATGGCTAAGCAAGAAAGAAGAGTGATGTTGGGTAGACTTTCTTTCCTTAGGTCCTTGACAAGACTCCTGGAAAGTCAGAGGGGCCGTAGGCATCGGGGGGAAAGCAGCTTTTGAGTCTTTTCACTTGTCGCTCACGCACACACTCGTGCACACACGCTCCATGGGGGCGCGCATGCCTGCGATGGCTGTCATAGTGTCTCTCAACCGAACACGTACCTGCTGAATTTCAGAAGGTCACAGTTTTACTCTTCAAATGACTCTGATGTTTTCCAGACAGACAGGAAGTGGGGGGAACAGACAGAAGGGAATCACATAGAAACTGGGTGTGCGGAGGTCAGAAGGAAGTCCGGAGCCACCGAACGATGCGGGTTGGGGGCGGGGGGCACGTGCGGAACACTGGAAACTGCTTCCTTAAAGGCCACTCACACTGAGATCTTCCTACAAATCCCCTGTCATCATCCCCAGACATCACCTTTCCCTTTAGGCTTTGGGCATGCTCAGAATTCATCCAAACCTCAGCCTGCGTGGTAGAGTGTGACCCCCAGAGAGCCCTCTGCCCATCAACCTACTTCTGTCCACGTCAGAAGGTTAATACCTCAAGGTTACAGACAGAACAGTCTGGTAGTCCTCAGCTAAAGCACTCAGGAACTTCACCTTCCCATTGAGGACATAATGGTACTCTTCAATTCATGCTAAAATGTAAATGACTGATACTGGATTCCTTCCTGAGAACAGGCCTCATAAACAGAGATGGCTTACCTTGAAAGGAATGGGTGTGCCTGTTTATCAAGTGTGCCCTCGATAGGAATGGGTGTGCCCTTTGTTTATGTGGTCTGGTTAAGCCTTCACAATGCCCTTGGGAGGGAGGTAACTGTATCTCCATTGATACAGGGAGGAACTAAAAGGCCAGTGAGGTGAAGTGACTCCCCCGAAATTTCACAGCCAGGAAAACAAGTCAAAGGTGCAAGTCAGTGGAGGTCTGCCATCTCCCAACCCCGAGCCTGCCCCTCTGCGTGATCAGGAAGCCCCTATGTCAGCAATGGACTCATCACCACCAAGCTCCTGCATATGGCTGTGTGGAAAGGGCTTCCCCAAGCTGAAAGATACAGCCTTGACCCCCCAAGAGAGTGCACAGTGCTTGAAGACGAACACCGAGGTGCCCAAGAAAGAAGACTATGGCCCTGGGCAGACGACAGTCCTACTGGACTAAAATCAAGGCAGGAAAAGTGGTCACTGCAGGGCGTGCCCGGGAAAGAAGGGAGCAACCCTCCCCGAGCACCTTCTGGCGGCAGTGGCTTCCCCAGGAGGGAGCTGGTTCCCTTGAATGACCTGAATATTCCTTCCTTCTGGGTCCCAAAATTCTCACCCACCCCCCACCCCCCGGGAGGGGAGCTGGGCTTCTTCCCTCCATGGGCTTTTCTGGGGAAACCAAGGGACTGGTTCCAGAGCCATCACAATGGCCCCAGGCCCCAGATCCCAGCCAGGGCCAAGGTGGGCCAGGACAAGCAAACAGGAATCCAAATGAGCAATCACAGTCTTCTCCCGAGCTGGGCATTTTCTGGCTCACAGATTGGCCGAGGCACAAAAATCCTTCAAGTAGAAGGAAAAAATAGATGCGTGTGCCTGCGTGGCTTCGAGGCCACCACACAGCTGGGCAAAAACAGGCCAAGGAAGCCCGGAGGGCCCCTGCTTCCCACCAATGGTATTTATGGTTTGTGAAGTCACCGGGTCCCCGGCCACCACCAAGGCCGCCCCTCTCCTTGCAGCCAGGGCCCGGGTGGGCAGGCCCAGTCTCCATCTCAGGACCCTGCCTCTGTCTAGAACGCGTTGAGTCTCCCCGGAGACGGGGACATCACCTGTGCCCAGGAAGGAAAAAAGATCCCCGGTGGCCCGCAGCCATGCACCAGCCCTTGCCGACCCCTCCCCGAGAAACCCCGAGAAGATACACACCAGGCTGCGTGACGCGGGACGGACACTGAATATTTCACAAGTCCGTCTTCATCGTCACAACGGTGCCGTTTCTGAGGTGAAGTTGTCGTCTCACGCTTCGTTTTTAAACCCTTAACATAATGACTGAATGGCTAATATGCAACGGATGCATTTTTAAAGGGCTTCTTTGAAGAGCCATTCCAAGCCCGACTGGAGCGGGGGGCCACGGGAGGGAAGGGGGCCACGGGCAGAGCTGGCAGAAGGCCGCCCCCCCTCCCCCGTGCCAGCCCCGCGCGCTGACGGAACAAGTGTCGTCGGAGATGTGAAGGATGGCTGTGGCGGCCGGCGCGCCCCGGAGCAGGTGCGGCTGGTCCTCATTTGCAGTGAAGCGTGGCCCCCGCTCAGCGAGCCGCAGCCAGTGCCTGGCAGCTGCCCATGAACCTGCGTGCGGAGAGGCGCTAATGATAATGGATGCGGGCCGATTAGCCAGCCCATTTGGAGTGGCACCCGGTGGCCTGGCGCTGGGCGACTGTAGGCGGTTCTCGTGCGATGGGGGACTGGGAGGGGGACAGCGAAGATGCTGGGGTCCCCGGTGGGGGGGGGCAGGGGGGGGCCTCCGGGCTGTCCTCAGCATCCCCGCGCTCAGGGCTGGAAAAAGCCAGGGCTCTCACAGACCGGGGGAGTCTCCTCCGGACTCTCCAGGGCCTGCGGTGACATTCGTCCCTATTTAATAAACTAAAGGACATGTGGCTAGCTGCCCCACTCCTGCCCCCTAAGCCCCACTGGCCAGGGCCGTCTTGCTGGCTGTTGAACTTCTAGGACCTTCTCCCTGTTGCTGTGTTCCTCCTGCTCGGTGGCCTCCACTCGAGTACGGAGTACTCACGTCGATTTAGGACACAGCATGGCCACCAGGCAGCCTGCCTTGGTTCAGATTCCAGCTCCTTCCCTTACTAGCTCTGCCCCCTTAGTGCCGTCCTGAGCTCTCCGTGAAGGCCACACAGCCCTGAAGTTATCGTGGGGCTGGGGATAAGTGAGGGGCGGCAGGTAAAATTCGTAGCACCGGGTCTGGCACTTCTGTGATCGATAGATGTCAGTTTGAATATGCTAATAACATAATAAAGGGCGGCAACGATTGTCATGCTGCTGGAGGTCAGGCGAAGGGGACACAATGGGGAAGAAGGCACTCGTCGTCTTGCTCTCCCAGAAACGCCTTTCCAGGGAAGGAGGGGGTCACGTAGCTGATCGGGTGATGCGGGTTCCCAGAGAGGCAAGTGACAGCAGGAAGAGAGGCCAGAGCCTTAGGAATCTAGGAAGGCTTCAAAAAGGAGGTACATCGGAAATGCAACCCAGGGACCCGCCGGTGCTCACCCCAAGAGGAAGTAAAGAGCTGGTGTTCCCAAATGGAGACACAGCCTTGTGGAGACCTCTGCCAAGCCTGTGGTGTTCAGCCCACATGGGCCAAATGGAGGGCAGAAGTGGGGCAACCGAACAGTTGAACCAGGCAGGGAAGGGGTCTCTCACCATGGCCAACAGTAATGACAAAACACACCTGTTCCCTCCCCCAGTGCCAAGAGGCTCCCCAGCCCCGGAGGTTGAGCAGGGACTGCCCCCTTTAGTGACACCCCAGACCATCCGCTGTATGTCCGGGGCCCCTGCAGGCTCACCTTCCCCCTCTATAGAGTGAAAGGGTCCCTTCTAGGCCAAAACTGGTGGTCAGTAATTGGGAAGTAATTGCCTAAGCCTTTAACCAACAGGACAGGCAAGCTGACTAATAGATATGGGCCAATGGGGAGCTTTGAAGAAGCCCCTATAAACAGTGATGCAGGTAACTCATAAACTCTGGCCACCAAATTCTTTTGTAATAATTAGTGTAATTTTGGCACAATTTATTGATTTTGGTTTTGCCTGGAAGAACTGGTCTGGACAAACTCACCTGCTTTAAGAATTTTCCAGATGCTGGGGCGCCTGGGTGGCTCAGTCGGCTGGGCGTCCGACTTTGGCTCAGGTCATGATCTCGCAGTTCACGAGTTTAAGCCCCACGTCGGGCTCTGTGCTGACAGCCGGGAGCCTGGAGCCTGCTTCGGAGTCTGTGATTCCCTCTCTCTCTGCCCCTCCCCTGCTCATGCTTCTCTCTCTCTCTCTGTCTCTCAGAAATAAACATTAAAAAAATTAATTAAAAAAAAAGAATTTTCCGGCTGCTAATAATGAAGCAACACTTTCGAAATGCTTCTCAGCTCATCACTGTTTCACTTGAAGCTCCCTTGGGAGGCAGGGAAGGAGGGCAGGCACAGCCAAACCTCTGCAGTCAAGAATCTGCTTTACTTGGAGTTGAGGGAATTATGTGAGCAACCAGCCCTCGTACTGGGCGCAGAGGATTCGCCCTGATGTGGAAGCCACTCTCCTGAGTTGAGGCCCTACTTGGCCACTGGCCAGTTGTGTGGCCTTGGAAATATTCATTTTACCCAAAGGATTTGCCACCCTCTGGATTTCTTAGGAAGGTAGCTCCCTGCTTCCAACAAGTTCTTGCTTCTAATTCCGGGACAAGTTGATGAGGATGTCGCAAGTTTGGGAAGAGTGAAATTTAAAGCACGTTGAAAGTCAAACAGAAAAACGATCGCGCAGCTCAAGATAGGCCCAGGCCCTGTGGGTGCCAAGCTGGCATATTGATCTGGGTGTGCGGGGCACCCCAGCCCCCTCTCCAAACCAGGGCCCGGGAGCATCAGCCTTTGCAAAGACGTAACTCGTATATGGCCGGAGGTCGCTTTTCCACCCCATTCCTGCCTTCCTTGAGCTCCAAGTCTAAGGCTGCCCTCAGCAGCCTCAGCCAAGCAGCCTCAGCCAAGTCCAAGGCTCTTCCCTCTCTGTCTGTCCCTCCTCAGCGGTTCACAGGCAGGGCACCTGTCCACGTGCTGTGTAAATGCATTTCAGAGAAATGTTTCCACCATGCATAGTATATCAATACCCAATGTGGGAGCAACTTCACTTCTTAATTTATAGCTGCAGCCACGACATTGTCAAGCTAGTCATAAAATATCCCCCTCGTCCACTAATTTGGGGTCTCAGAGTTCTGTACGGGGAATTGGGCCCTGCCGGGGGAAGCGCAGTTTGCGTTATGGAGCATCTCTGAGGGAACAGCGTGACTGCAGTAAAAGTTAGGTGGCCAGAGAAATAAAGATGGCCGTATTTCGGCGACAAAACTCCAGATAGAGAAATATACCTGCCCTCCTCTATATGCCAAACAAGCAGAGTTATCATCGCTGTAGTTGTTTTGTGGCTTTGTTCATGGAGGAGACAGCATTGTGGTTACCCAACGCAAGAGCATAATTATATATGACTGTGCAGAGGCTACTCAGCAGCGTCTCCCCAGGATGGAATGTTCCAGAACCCATTGTCAGATCCACAGGGAGTCTCAGCCTACCCTGCCTGTGCCATCCCTAACTCTGGATCTGTTGGGGTCCTCCCGATCAAGCCCAAGCAGACGGAAGAGGCCCAGCTCCTGTCCCCAGCCGGTCTGAGCTCACACATGCTGTGGTCCCTTGAAGCCCCACAGCCCTGTCTGGAAATGGGGTTATTCCTGAGGCTGGGAGCCAGGTCCCGGTTCTCAGCTGAGGCACATTCACCCTCATGTTCAGGTATCACTGTAGAAGGAGCAGAGGTAACCCAAACACGCACGCGGAGAGCAAGGCGCCCACAGTCCACGACCGCGCCCGACCTCTGCCCTGCTGGAAAGAGAGCCGGCTTCCTGCAGCCTCCTCCCCTCGTGCCGTGCTCTGCGTAAAGCAGTGACTGTCACCCTGGCTCTGGGGACTCTGGACACTGCCCGTGCAGCTTCACAACCACCTCCTGCTGTCGACTCCGTCACCTCATTTTATGGATGAGGACGCTCAGCTCAGGGTCTGCCTGGGTGTCCCAAGGCCAGGGAGTCCGTATGAGACCGAGTGGGGACTTTAACTCCAGCTGCTCTAGTCCCCAACACCACTGGCTCAGACCCTGGAGCCCTGGAGCGTTGCAGGAACGGCCTCAACACTGACCCAGCCCGTGGGCAGCCCCCCACCCGCCTGTGCTCACCTCTCAAGGCGGCCAAGCCGAATAACCCTGGCTGTTTGATTTTCCGTGGTGGACACCACCGTCACCCCCTCAGTGCGTGCGACAAAGATGATGGACGTGACCGGACTCGGCCCCTCACCTTGGGAAACTTAAGGTTTCACACAAGAACAGACAGAACTTAGGTCACCAGACAGGAAGGCGTTTCTCCAGCTGACGTGTTCCATCTAAAGAAGTCGGAAAGAAAAGTAAATTAGGGCGAAAGCTGCAATCATCCATGAGGATGACTAAATAACAAATACTGTGAAGAACAAGAGATTTCTTCGGAAACACAGTTGGCAGCACGGGCGGGAGACAGAGATTTCCAGCACATGTGAGCCCATTCTGCAGGCAGGGACCAGGAGGAACGTCATTGGCATCTTTCAGATCAAAGCCGGAGGCAGGGGTGAGTGAGAAATGCCTGGGAGTTCCCACTGGATGGCCAGGGAGGAACAGTGGCTCCCGGAGCAGCCAGAACCCAGGGGGCACGGAGGTTACCGGCTGACCCCAGAAGCCACAGCTGGACCTAGACATGGGCTCCCGCCAGCCCCCGAGACGTCCGCATCGAAGAACAAGGGAACTGTCCCAGCAAGGAGGCGGCAGGCGTCCACAACCCCTGCAGAGACCCCTCGGGGATGTTGAACAGGGCAGCTGGGCAGGGACCCGCCGGGTCACAGAGGGACGCCCCAGGGATCAGGGGGCCATGAAGAAATCCATCCCTGTGAGGGTGACCTACCCTAGTCAGGAAGGCGCTTGTCCATCCTGGGGACTTTGCGAAGGAGGCAGAAGACGACGGGGAGACGAGGGCCATCTTTGTTTGCAGGTCAGTCTGGGCGCCGCGCATGGTGTCTCCTCAAGGCCTGGAGCTGAAGCAAACGCAGGCTGTTTGCAGGGCCGGCCCCACACGCCCAGGCCCTGCGGCCTTGGGCAGGTCACTTCAGGTCTTGAACGCAACCCTCCTCATGCGCCAAATAGGTCTGGTACCACGGACACCCCGGCCGCGTGGCAGTGACGGCCGTAGCCATGGGCGAGCCACAGAAACATTAGTCGTCGTCAGGGTCGCCCTCGTGATCGCTCACAACTGTGGAAAGGCGCCTCAGCAGCCCCTCGGACGGTATTTTCCAGTCTGATGAAAACAAACACCCGTGTGATTGTCGCCCACACTCGTGGCGTGGACTCTTCCATCCATCGGTATGTGGCCGCCTTCTGCCTGAAAGGCCTTGAGGAGTCGATGCAAAGCTTCTCCATCGGTCTGTCTGTCGGCGGCCGTTTGACCCTTATCTGCTGCCTGTGTGCACAGCACTGATCTTGACGCTGGGCCTATGGGTGAAGAAAGACAGAGCCCGTCCGCAGGTGCTACAAGCTTGGAGAGCTGCTGCAAACGAGTAGCCCCGTGAGCACGTGTGAGGTCCCAGCAAAGTTGCGCGGAGAGAGAATCCCCATCAGCCCTGGTTGCGCATGACACCCGATCCTCGTGTCCCCCACAGTCCGGGAGGAAGAGGCCCATGATGGGGGGGGGGGGTCGGGCCCGCCAGCATCCCATTTCTCACGGTCTCACCATCTCCCCGTATGTTGTTTGTTGTCCTGCTCTCTGCGTCGACCACGTGGGTTTTCCTCCTTAGGAACCGCGAACAACCCGGCTCGCCACGACGTGCCAGGAGGTAGAAACGGGGCGAACCCTCTTCCGAACGTGCAGCTCCAACAGCTGGTCCCCGTGCGGTCACGACGGACGTGGGCCACTCCTCTAGCTCTGAGCCAGAGGCTGTGCGTGGACATCGGGTAAACTCGCACAGCGAGCTGGGATCTGAGCTTCAAAAGGATCCACGGTACAAACAGGAGCGAGGACGGTTATAAAGGAGCGCAGGCAATTTTGGAGGAAGTGCCACTGGAAAACCATGGGGACACATCCCCGTGGTAACGAGACCTACAGCACAGGAGGGGCAGAGCCCTCCGGGTGGGCCTCCCTGGCCGCAGAGACCGCCGCAGTGGCCCTGATGGCTGCACCCACCAGCCCCCACCTTGTGCCACCCTTCCCCCTCCACGCGACTGCGTTCTTCGTTAATTAATAGAAAAGAACCCTTTTTAACACCGCACATGCATCACTACGGCGGGTTTAATTTCACCCAGCTCTGACTGGCGTCTTCCGTTAGGTACCAATTAAGGGATGCTAAGTCAAGGCAGCCGGGTTCTAATGAGGAGGGGAGACAGGGGAGGCAGGAGGAGGAGGGGGCAGCGGAGGGGAGGCGGGAGGAGGCCAGAACAGGCGGGAGGCCCACCTGGAACAGGGGCACGTCCAGTCTGTGGTTAAAATCACCTCTTGCCACTCCCCACCGAACACTCTCACGGCTGGCCTGCTCCGAAAGGGCCCCTCGATTCGCGGGGACCGCAGGGAACGAAGGAGAAATTGTATTGTAGGCAGGGGCTCCCTCTTACCGCCACTGGGTTCACTTGTTTGCATCTAGAGACCCTGATGTGTGGGGTCGGGAGTTCACGGATGATGACTTTACGAGCACAAAGAGGGGGCGATGGGCCCAAGTCACGAGGGCTCCTGGGGCTTGCCCCCCTGCCTCGGGCCAGCTGTCCTGGGGAGGCGCAGCCCTTCCCGCCAGACCCCAGACAGCAGAAGGATGTCTGCCGCGGCCACCACGAGGCTGCTCCAGTCACCGAACCCAGCGGTGTGCAGGCCCTGCTTGTGGGAAGCCCTGATGATACCACGTCTCCTTTCCTGCTGGCCTGTCCTCCCCACGAGGCAGCCGCCTCTCCCCACTGGCCACGTGTCCCGGTCCCGAGTCCCCCCACCCCCACCCCCACCCCCGCGCTTCCTCGTAGCTTCTGGTACATTCCGCCTAATTATTATTTTGTGCAGTCTTTCACAGCGGAAGGAGAGAAGATTAGGGGAAGAGAAAAGAAAGCTGAAACCTCTATAATGAAATTTTTAAATCACAGAGCTCCTGCTGTTAATATTTTCCCAGCCTCCAAAAGCATCAAATATTGTTTTATCCCACAACTAATCTCCAACGTATATATATATTACAATATTTGGACACGTTAACTCGGGGCTGAGTCCTCAGATGACAGTAATGGCAGCTGAGCATGGTGGCCCCATCACCAGGCTCTACAGAGTTAATTGGTCACTTTGTCCAGCTGAGCGGTAGGGGTTCCGGTCCATTCCAGTCATTAAAAGCTGCCAAAGTCCTTACCACTTTGAATCAGCGAATATCCTCCTGTTCCATGTTGCTTTTAAGCACCTGCTTACCCAGCATCCTGCTTCTGCCTGAAAAGCTTCTGGTTCTTTGATGAGGGTTTGGGATCATTTAATCAAGTTTCTGTGGTCCTCTCCGTAAGGAAGAAGTGCGCAGCTCACTTTGGGGAGGGTCTCGTGGCTGCGCACACTCTTTCCAGTCCTTAATAAGCCTCCCAAATGTGTCGGCACGACAGGGTGTTTATCTCAATTAATGCATTAATAGCTTCGCCAAAATGCCAGGAAAATGTGACAGACTTGGGAGAACAGGGTCCCGGTTGAGAAAGAGGCTGGCAAAGGAGAAGTCACCAAATGCAACATTGGAACCACATTTTCAACAGCAGACCCACCATTAGCTTTGTTTTTTTTTTTTTTTTTTTTAATTTTAGTTTTGGTTGATCTCACACACACACGCACACACACACACACACACACAAGCCTCAGAGCATAAGCCATTTGAAGGATTGGTAAGACCGAGGAAAGCGGGTGTGTAGGGGGGAGAAGAGGACAAAGGTCGGGGTGCACACTAATGCCAGCTGGTCCCTGGCAGGCGGAGGGGCTGCCCCTGGAGCAGGTCCTCGGGGGTCCCGCGGTGGGGGTGGGGGACAGAACTTCTTTCCCTCCCCTCCGCCGCTCTGGCTGGAGGGGCCGAGGCCCCTCCCCTCACAAGCACACACGCTCAGAACCATGCCGGCAGCATTTCTGGTTTCGCCACGTAATCAAGACGCAGAGAACATGCTTTTTTGTGCTTTGCAAGACTTTCTGTCGTGGGCCTCATGCTCTGACACCCCCCTCAGGGATCACTGTGGCTGGTGGCTGCAGGATGAGAAGAGGAAATTTCCATTTCTGAGCTTACAATCCCAGGCTTTTGCGGGTGGTGGGGATGTCTTTCTGCATAATAGACACAAATAGGCCCTGAAATCTCACACTTTATATAAAAGAAAAACAAGTCTTTAGGCCCCAGGTAGGCCCCCGAGCCCCCAGAGACTGGTTTTGAGGTGGCAGCCTCAAAAAGAAGCAGTTTCTACCCGATAGCTAAGAAAAACAACCTCTACAACCCGCACATCCCTGGAAAAGTTAAAACCTTTCTCTTGTTTGCTTCTGACAAGGGCCTCGGCAGAATCCCCGTCTCCTTCGTGACATTTGCTATTCCCTGGGAGATGAATCCATGCCATACCTGGCTGTGAATATTAGCTTGAACCCAGCGATGCAGAGGCTAATTACTCATTTTCACTGCCCCATCTGCCTTGCTCGCTGGGGTGTGGACGCTGGGCTGAAGCTTCGTGGTGAAGGTAGGGAGTGTACGGGCCACGCCTGGCCCAGGGCAGCCTTAGCACCTGGGAGGGAGTCGCCTAGTTTCACCTGTTTCTGTGCGATGATCTTTGCTCCCAGGTGCAACCCATGCAGTGTGACGTGAAGACAACAGGCAGGCTGGACAAGGGAGGCTCGTGGCAGGAGAGAGGACTCCCCAGAAGAAAGGCATAGAAGTGGAGGCAGGAGAGGACCGTGTTCCCAGGGGGAAGAATGACAAGCAGGCGACCTCAGGGAGGAAACTGGTCAGTGGGGACAACAGCCTGGGGCCAGCAGACCCTGGAGTCTGGGGCCAACAGTCCAGGAGTTTCTGGGACAGCAGATAGGGGTCCGAGTCTAAACCCCACCACCAAGGCAAGGCTTGAACTTGGCTTTCAGAATCCAAAGAACTGCTTGTCTGGAGCTGCCCCCCCCAAAGAGTATGACGATGAGGAAGATGATGACAATAGTTGCAATGATGACAGGAGAAGGAGGATGACAATGGCAATGATGATGGTGACAATGATGATGACAACAATGACCATGATGATGATGCTGATGACAAGAGGAAGATGACACTGATGGTGATGATGGTGAGGATGGTGATGATAGTCGTGATGGTGGTGACGATGATGATGACGATGATGGTGACGATGATGACAAAGACGATGACGATGATGATAACCATGATGACAATGACAATGAAGACAAGATGGAGGATGGTGAGGATGATGATGATGATGATGATGATAGTGATAGTGATGGTGATGATAGTCGTGATGGTGGTGACGACGATGATGACGATGATGGTGACGATGATGACAAAGACGATGACGATGATGATAATATGGTGGTGATGACGATGATGATGATAACCATGTGACTATGATGGTGAAGACAAATATGGAGGAGGAGGAGGACGATGTCGGCGAGGATGATGACCGCGACGACCAGGACGATGAAGACAGGCAGGAGGAGGAGGTGGGTGATGACTAGGAAAACGAGGATGAGGGACAGCCAGACCCAGCAGGCACCGACATGCTGGGACTGTGTCCAAAACACCTTCCATCAACTATACCTTTAATCTGCACACAAACCATGTGGGTGGCACGGCTGTTACTGGGTCATCCCCCGTGTACATCAAAGCCCAGTGAAGCTACGTAGCTGGGATCCAGCAGCACCAGCCCCTGTTCTCAGTCTCCACACACAACTTTTCTGTTCCATCTAAAGTATATTTTTAAGTTCTGTTTTTTGCTTCTAAATCCACTGAAGGATGTCGATGTCAGAACTCCCTAAGGAACCGGGATGACAGGCGCCACCTTGATGGTGGTCGTGTCCCGAGGGCTGCTCGCAAGGGCCCCGCGCCAGCCCGCGGAACCTCTGCCACAAGCTCCTTGCTGCCTCCCTGGGAGGCACAAGTGTGGCAGGAAACCAAAGCCGGGAAAACAGCAGGAAGAGGCTCAGGGCTCTCCTGGCACGGAGCACGCACTCACCCTGGACGAGTGAAGCTGGGAAGGGAGCTAGTACTGGGCACTGCTCATGCTGGGACTCTGCTTCTGCTGAGATCCACAAATGCACAGCTGTTACAGTCTGGGGGTGGCTGTGGGGGGGGGATGTTGGGCATCTCCCCGGGAACCTGGAGTTCTGAGACCCCTCCACACACAGATCACACTGCTCTGCTTCTTGGGGAAACATTCCCGCCAGCACCCTGGAACGCAGTTGAACGAGGCCAGCTGCACCCTCTGGA
Source organism: Puma concolor (assembly GCF_028749965.1). Taxonomy (NCBI): domain Eukaryota; kingdom Metazoa; phylum Chordata; class Mammalia; order Carnivora; family Felidae; genus Puma; species Puma concolor. The sequence goes on along the minus strand of NC_141677.1, from coordinate 84,610,488 downwards.
TGGGAAAGCTACTACAGACACAGTGCCCAGGAGAGTCCCCTCCTCTGTAATTGAAGAAGGTGGGCCCAGGTGAGCCTGAGCGTCCCTCCCACCCTGAGGTCCTGCATGACCGTCGTATCTCCGGCACCCCTGCTCCCGTGCACAGACGCTCCCAGGGGCCAGAGTCAATGGATGCCCTGAAGGGCCATCTGCCTGCACGTCAGCTGGCCTGGCACTCCACCCGCGTCCAGGACCAGGGTCTTGGAGGCTCATGGCACACACCAAAAACTTTCTCCCAGAAGCCTGAGAGCAGTGGACGGCATTAGGGAGTCATCGGGAAGCTCAGGTTGAAGCCCTTAGCTCCTTATGGTGTTGGCTTGCTCCCCTAGTTCTGAGAGTGGGAAGCAAATCAGGGCAGGAGAGGCACTGGTTCCTCCAAGCAAGGCCAGGCACACTCCAGGCTTCCAGGCCAAGACGTTGCTGCTTGTGAGGCTGGTGTGCCGTGTGCCTGGGCTACACCACTGCCTGATGCCCGAGTCTCATTAACCATCCACAGCATCCCCAAGAGGCCCCGGGTTACTCTCTGTACTTCCAGATGCACAGACTGAAGCCCACAGAAGGTGACACTTCCAAGGCTGCCTGGTGAGCAGGTGATGGGCCAGAATTCTCCTTCCTGTACCCACCGTGCCTTGCAGAACAGCTGGCTTATGGCGAATGTGCGGTACGTGGGAGATGAATGAATGAATGAGCACATATAGATCCGTTACCAGATGCTTCTTTCACCACTTTGTCCCCCTCAGAAGGACCCCAACTGCACACCGACTTTCAAACCTGCACTCTGAAACCCCAGCCCACAGCAGTTGGGTCATCTTCCGAAACCTCAAGTCACCAATGGGGACCCCTACTATTTCGAGTGAGATTCTTCTCAAGGAATTTCTCTGGGCAGAGGGACAAGCTCCCACCTGCCCCCAGGCTCCCCAGCAGGGGTGAGGTCAGCGCCAACAGCCTTCTCTGCCACCTCACCCCCAGCCCCTGCAGGACACTGGGGATGTCAGCTCATGTCTACAGACAACCCAGACATGGGAAGAAGAGGAAGAAGAGGAACCCTTACCCGCGTTTGTGCGCTCCAAGCCAGCAGTGCCTTTTCTGCCTCCAGGTAGAAGTTTCTGCAGACTCCAGAAAGCCTGTGCTTTCTCTTAGGTCTAAAGTTGGGTGAGTCATGCCTGCCCCTCTTCTCATCATCAGGAAATCGTTTCTCCTGAGCTCTGGCTGGCTCTCCCCAGTGGAAAGTCCCTGCAGAGCGCAGTCCTTACAAATTAATGAGACAGCCATGATAGGGAGGAGGGACCCCTGGGTCTAGAGCAGAAGCCTATGTCTTTACTCACTAGCTCTGCAACCTTGAACCAAGCACTGGACCTTTCTGAGTCCCACTACTCTGACAGGGTGGACGTGAGCTTAGGCGAGCTCGTGCTCATGTGACTGCCTTGAATAAATGGGAAGGGAAAGAAAGAATGTCCCTCTATTTGACATGAATGCAAATACTGGGCAGCCTTCCTGCTTTGGGTCTACTCCTACACTGGGTGAATCCTCTCCCTGGACGTGTGTCCCTGGAGCCCCTAGCCCACTCAGAGAGGAAGCTTGCAAGCTCTCCCCTACCTCCTTTGGTTTCGTTTTTTGGTCCTAATATCCAGCATCTTCTGCCCAGGTCTTCATTCTCTGGACTCCTTATCTGTGTTCCTGAGCTCACTTGCACAACTATCTTGCACAGTGCCATCCCTGTCACAGCTGGACATACCCACTAAGACCACCAGCATCCAGCCCCACTACGTGTGCCTCCTCTATCTACCAGCTCCTAGAAGCACAAAGGAAGTAAGAGAGGCCACATATCCGGTGACTTATTGTATGTGTTAGGACTGGGTTCAGCATGAGTGAAAAGGGAATCCATAGTATTGGTGGGTGTAAGACATGAGCTTTTGGTCTCTCATTTAAGCTCAGAGAAAAACAGTTCAAGGCTAGTTTGACAATTTCATAAAACCATCAGGGACCTGAATTTCCCCTATCTTTCTTCCGTCATCCTCAGCGCCCAGGTTTCATGCTAAAATTTTCCTCACGGCCCAGAATGGTTGCTGGAGTGACAGCCTTTTTGTTTACATTCCAGCCATCAGGAAGAAGGGAAAGAGAAAGGGAAAACACAGGCTCACTTCCCCCACCTAGGTTAACAATCTTTAACTGCCTTCCCATGTACCTCTCACAACCCTTCTGCTTGTACTTCATCAGCTGGACCAAGGCATCACACAGTTACAAAGGACATGGGCAAATAGCCTTTTTCTTGGACATATTGCCACCCCCAATAAAATCTGGGTTCTATCACTAAGAAAGAAGGGGCAAGTGGAAATTGCGTGGCCGTTAGCAACCTCTGCAACATTTGCCCAATATCACATCTAGTAAGTAGATATACAATAGTACAGCTCATCTGACTCAAAGCCCAAGCTGGTTGCTCCTACATGACATGCCCTCAGTCACCCCATCGCCACGTGCCATGGAAGGAGCTGACCCAGGTCTGCTAGTACAGCCCACAGCACAGCTGTCCACCTGCCACGTAGCCTCCACGCTCCATAATAAGAAGACTCAATCCACCCGGAAGCCCAATCTTGTCCCGCGTCACTAGTCTGCTTTCCAGAAGGCCGCCACCTTCGGATTTTCTCTCCAGGAAGAGGGCGAGCCTTCCAGTGAGTTCTATGGGCCCAAAACACCCAAGCGAGTCTTTGCAAAGGTCTGACTCTCTGGAAGCAACAGAGAGATCTGGGCTCCGCCCACTACCCTCCCAAGGGAGGGTTTCCTTTGGCATGGGCTATTACGCTCTGGCGGATTCTTCCAATGTATCTGACGCATTGTTATGAGCCGAAGACTTTGCATGGGGCTTCAAAGATGTCTCTTCTGTGTGTCTTCCCTGCGTGAGGCCAGAGGCATGAACTTTCTGGATAACTGGGGTTTCTAGATAACTACCGGAACTTGAAAAAATTATAGCCGTTTGTATGGAAAACTTTATAAAATGTAGCATATGTGCCCCTACAAAGAACAACATAATTAAGCAGAGTATGAACATCATCTAACTTCCCCTTAATGACAAGGCCATAATTAGGAACATCAATTAGAGTACTGAGCTTCGCTTTACAGGACGCCCTCAGGAGTTGCTGACGTGTGTAGGGCCATTTGTCCCCGCACAAAATGGCCCCATTTGTTTTGTTTTCCTAATTTCTCTGGCTACTTTTTTAATATTATTAATCTGTCTGGTGCCTCCCTCCTCCATAAATGGCTAAGCCTTCTTGATGGGATCGCTGAGTCCTGATAGCTCTTGGTTTGTCTCTGCAGGTAGGCCCTGGCCCCCCAGGTCTCTCCTCTAGTGGAAAACCCTGGGATCCACGCCAAAGTCCTGTGCAGAGGCCCGCTTTGTTCATTTCCATGGTCAAAGTTGTGTTCTGGGTTTCTGAGACTGGTCCAGGGTTCAAGTGGGTGTGTACAAGGGGCCACCAGCCCTTGAAGGCCCCATTCGAATCTGTTGTTGCTGCTGACGTGGGACTGACTGTTTCTCGATGGATTTGAACCAACAGGAATCAGAGCCTTCTAGAAATGAAGAGATGAGCAAGGATTCACCTGTTTACGAGGATCACAGTTACTTACTATTACCAGCTATTTGTTCCCACAAAGACGTCTTGAGTGTCCCAGTCATGTTGTGGTTGGTAGTTAGCTTTCCAACTGACACCAGGGAAAGCTTTGAAAAGCATCACCGGGTTCCACCCTTTCTCCTTAATACAGATTCTTGTTATCTATGAGGAAGTAAAATTCCAGATAAACCTGGAATCTCAGCTTCCTCAAATTCTGAGCGATTCGGATGTTCATAAAATAGTAGCAATTTGCAAGCATGTGCTTTTCCCTCGGAACAGCTGAATAGGGTAACAATCCATCAACGTGCCCAGTTAAATACAGCAAATGCAAATCACTCTAATGATCATATTTACAAAATAAGTTACCTTTATTTGGAAATAATTACCATGTGCTTTTAGCTCTCCAAATGAAATCAAGAAGGTTTGTGATTCAAATGTGATCTGCTGTCAGAAACAGATGATGGGAAATTGATACTGATCCCTGTGTGCTCCTAGTTTGCCCTCTCATTTCCTTTCGGTGTCCTGCTGATATTTGCATGACAATGAGATCTTTGGTTCTTTGGACTCCCTGGCCCGGGTTGTACCCTCACCAAGTGACTATATGGTGAAGTATCACTGCTAGGATGAAAAGTTGTGCTGAGGTGCCTATCTGATGCTAAGAAGGTACTGAGGTCCTGTCTTTAATCAGCAGTAGGTCGTAAGTACTGGTGTGGCTGCAGGCAGAGGAGGAGGGGGGTAGGTCCCAGGGCAGCCCCAAGCATGCTGCAGCACACCCCCGGGCGTGGGGCACAGCCCACGTCAGCCTATGGGGTCCCTAACATCTGCGTTTCTTTTAGCTCACGTAGGCATATGTATGCTCAGAGGCATGCCGCCCTGCGTTCCCCGGATGAAGGAATACGGAAGAAGAGGCAAACAGTTTTTTTTTTTGTTTTTTGTTTTTTTTTAATTTTTTTTTCCCAACGTTTATTTATTTTTGGGACAGAGAGAGACAGAGCATGAACGGGGGAGGGGCAGAGAGAGAGGGAGACACAAAATCGGAAACAGGCTCCAGGCTCTGAGCCATCAGCCCAGAGCCCGACGCGGGGCTCGAACTCACGGACCGCGAGATCGTGACCTGGCTGAAGTCGGACGCTCAACCGACTGCGCCACCCAGGCGCCCCGAGGCAAACAGTTTTAATCAGACTCATGCTACCTACCAGCCACCAGTGGCTCTTCCTCATCATTGGCACCCAGAAGAAACCAAGTTAGGATTCTAAATATACTTCTAAAAAACAGGACAGGTTCCAAACCACCGGAAGAGGAGAAATGTTACTGATTTTGAAGGATACCCCCCCTTCTCCCCTGTGCTGCTGGAAAGGCAGTTCCCTGGTTGCCCTGACAGGTGTCCATGAAGCCCTGGATGACCACAGGGGCTTGTCCAACATGAATTGCATGACGCCTTCCATAGGCTGCTTTCCCACCATCAAAAAATTAATGTGTCATTTTGATAATAAAAGACGATCAAAGGGGCACTCGGGTGGCCCAGTCGGTTGAACGCTCCACTCTTGCTTTCAGCTCAAGTCATGATCTCGTGGTTCGTGAGATCGAGTCCCACATCGGGCTCTTCCCTGGGACAGCACGGGGCCTGCTTGGGATTCCCTCTCTCTCTCTCTTTCTGCCCCTTCCCTGCTCACGTTGTCTCTCAAAATAAACAAATAAATAGTTAAAAGAGGATCAAAAAGATGTACTTACTAGCATCCTCTAAAAGGTTGGTCAGGGAAGGGACACCTGGGTGGCTCAGTCGGTTGAGTGTCCAACTTTGGCTCAGGTCACGATCTCATGGTTCACAAGTTCAAGCCCCGTGTTGGGTTCTGTGCAACAGCATGGAGCCTGCTTCAGATTCCGTGTCTCCCTCTCTCTCTCTGCCCTTCCCCGGCTCGTGCTCTGTCTCTCTCTAGATTCAAAGCTAAATAAACACTAGAAAAAAATCGTTTTCCAAAAAATAAAAAGGTTGGTCGTGGAAGAACTTAGGAAATTATTAAGTGGTGTGGGAATGACAGAGATGGTTATCCCAAACAAACAAGAACAGCAGAACTGAGAGTAACCATGAAGAACATTAAGTCCATACCTTACAGCACAGGAGGAGGGACCCTTTTAAGCTCATTCAAGGTTTAACTATAAAAACTAAGGACTGAAACATATTTACTGCCATCAGAACAGCAAAGCCATGACAACCTGGGGTGTTAACTTGGTTGTGCTAAGTCGTCTTTTACTCAGATAAGTCATCTTAAATTAAATATGAATGATTAATAAATATAATACCCATAATAAATGACACATACTAATTTAATTAAAAATAGATGGTGAATTTTACAAATGGGGCATTATTGTAATGATATGGAATGGACTTGTTATGCTAAGAATGTGCGGTGTTGAAAATGTGCAATTTCCTTGCACATTTTACCCTTATTGTGTCTCATTAAAATTTTAAAAATAACTATTTTAATTGTCAAGCATTTGACAGACTGCTATAAAAACTTGACACTTAAGTTTCAATTTTACAATATGCATTTTAATGACTCCTTTCGCTGCATGTTTTGTTATCCATAATCCAGCTTTTTCCACACACAAAAAATTAAAATGTCATTTTCTGGTAGTTTTTAGAGAACGGAGTTGAGCTTGCTAGAGGGTTGCAGGAAAACATGTTTAAATCTTTACAAATAAATATGAAAATTAGAACTGTATTTTATTTCCACTGCATTCTGCGGCTTAGTTGTTGATTTCAGAGCCTTCAGGGGACCTGGAAAGGAAAAGAAGGTACTCTTGGGAGCTCAAGCCAGACCGGAGGGAGCGGGGACTGTCAGAGATTTTTAGCACCAGCTTTTCACAAGGATTTCCCATTTCCTCCACGTGGGATTAAGACAAAGCGACAGAGATGACTCATAGGAACCCTTGCAAATGAATCTTCTATTAGGAGAAAAGGACCCTTACAAGTGGAATCATGCATGCCACTGCGGAAGATGCCTACGTTATCCAGAAGAGCTGCGCGAGTCCTTGAGCGCATTAGCATTTCCTTCGTATATTCTAGGAGGAAAATTGTGTGAATCGGGGCTTTCCAATGCTGACCACTTGAGGAAATCAAGTTTCCTAAGATCTCACCTGGTAATACCCCAGAAAACAATTCATCTCTTGGCAAAGCAGAGGGGGCATTGGAAAACAAAACGAAACAGTATTTGGATACGCAAAGGAGAAAAACGGTATACTGACGTAGTCACACGGTTGATGCTGCTGACACTTTGATTAGCATCCTCAGGGTACTAGGCAAAGTACATGTGCTTCAGCTTCTTACCTTCACAGCAACCAGAGAAGTGGGTGTTTGTACCCCTTCCGTGTAGCTCGCAATGCTGTGGCTCCCAGAGATGGAGTAAGTTACCCCAAAGCTACATGAATAACCAACAGAATCTGGGTGCAGCCGTACTCTCTGATAGCAAACGTCTAGGAAGTCCCTACTCGGAAGAGGTTCTGAAGGCCTGATGATGTCGTGGCTTGACATTTTAAAACTAAGGTGAGCTAGGGGCGTCTGGGTGGCTCAGTTGGTTAAGCATCCGACTCTTGACTTTGGCTCGGGTCATAATCTCACGGTTCCGTTCATGGGTGCTTGGGATTCTCTCTCTCTCCCTCTCTCTGTGCCCCTCCCCTTTCTCTCTCTCTCTCCCAAAATAACTGAATTAACTAAAAACAAAAGAAAAGGAAAAGGCAAACTAAGATGAGCTATTCCCAAGTGTGAAGTCTATGAGTTCATGCATCAAGGTTTTCAGCCACTGGTGGCTGGAAAGGCTGGGGGGGACCTTACCTGTCCACCCATCTGTCCACCCATCTACAGCTGCCTGACCACACCCTTTTCCAAGCAAGGTGACAAGTCCCCGCTCCAGGTACCACTATTAAAATCCTGGGCTCCCTTCCGAGTAGGAGGTGGGTTTCAGGCTCTGATGTGGTGACTCACGGCCACGTGTCAGCTTCCCTGCACTTCCCACTCCTGCACACACACCAACCACAGAAAGAGCCTCATCCTAGGCCAGCACAGGGCCACCCGTTTGCAGCCGGACAAGGAGGGGGGCGTTTGCAGAATAACAATAAAAAGGAGACCTGTGTTATGGCAGTGAACTCCAGGCAGTTCTGAACAATTCCTCACAGGCCACATTTTACAGTCTGATGGGACACGTCAGCGCTGCCCAGAGCGATCTTGGAGGCACTGGGGAGTACAAGGCAGTGCTACTTCTAGAGATTCTTGTGTTGAGGGGTCTGCATCCCATGTCAAAAAGGACACTACAAAAGGCCCCAGAAACAATGTGCCTCATTCCTGGCAGAATATGGGAGCGGGCAGCTCCCTAACAAGGTCCAGCACTGCCCTGCTTCTCCTGCTGTGGGTGAGAAGACAGCACAGCCTTGTAAACAAAATACATAGCAAGCCTGCCGCCCAACTAAGGCTGCTCCCCAGGCAAGGAGGTGGCACCACACCATGCCACAGATAAAAGAGCCCTTCCAACGTGGGGCCATGCAGAGTCCTGGTGTTGCTTGGTGCCTGGAGATCAACCCTCAGCGCCTTGTGCAACCATGGACCCTGAAAAGAAAGCAGATGTTGCCAGAAGCTCACTTTCAATACCCAAGAATGAGGTCAAGAATCGCCATAGGCGTCTGGTCACCCAGGGTGCCGGGATTCTTATCTTTGTGTCTGTTGTCCTGCCTGGAATATTTACTTCTGTTCTAGTTCTCTGCAGAGATGTCCCTTCCCCAGGAGAACCTTTCCTGACAGCCAGACCAGACATTAATCCCTCACACTTGCAAGTCAAGGCACTATCTGGAAGTACAATACTCATCACAGTTGGAGAAAGAAAGAAAGAAAGAAAGAAAGAAAGAAAGAAAGAAAGAAAGAAAGAAAGAAAGAAAGAAAGAAAGAAAGAAAGAAAGAAAGAAAGAAAGAAAGAAAAGACAGGAGAAAGAGTGGCAAAGAGTAATGGTTAATTTTATATGTCAACTTGTGTGGGTCACAGGGTGCCCAGGTGTTTGATTAAACATTATTTTGGGTGTGTGTTTGTAAGGGTGGTTCTGGATGAGATTAGCATTTGAATAGGGCAGGTCCACTGAAGCTGTGGGTGGAGCTCCTTCAATCCATGGCGGCCTGAAGGGAACAAAAAGGCTGAGAAAAAGAGAATTTGCTCAGTGCCTGACGACCTTCGATCTGCAACATTGGTCTCGGCCTGCCTCTGGACTGGACTTTACAGTTTTCCAATGATTAGACCAAACAGTATTGGCAGGAATACTACACAGCAGGAGACACAACACATCAGCCTGTCCCATTACTGGGGTTGCTCAGTGGGATCCCTTGACTGAGTTAGCGTTTGCTAGTTTTCTCTCTCACAAATGGGCTTTGTCCCCTCTTCAGTTAAGAAATAATCTACCAAGTGATACATTGAAACCATGAGACTATATGCTTTCTTGGAGTCATTTGATGTTCCTTGTCTAAATAAGTTCCATTGGTGGTCGCAAGATAGTGTTTTCTAATTTTAAGATTCTTTGTGCTTTATTAACTAGTCATCATTTGTATAAAAGAACTTCCGTATTTCTCCACCTTCCCTCCTTTTCTTCCTTGACTATCACTCTGGATGCATGAATTTCATTTTTTGCCCCAAGTGCTATAATCAACTACCAACTTCACTTTGTGTAAGGAAAATGTGGTACATTCTGTGGTCTTCAAGGTGACCCAAATTTGGACAATTTTAAATCTAAGTTCCCTCCCGCATCCTTATCTGTTTCAACAATTTTTGAGCATTTCTTTGATTTCTGACAACATATTCTAGGCTCTTTTATTTTTCCTACCTATCCACTCCTCAGACTTAGAATTGGCAATTTTTCTCTTTTTTTAAGTTTGTTTATTTATTTTGAGAGAGAGAGAGCACATGCGAAACAGGGGAGGGGCAGAGAGAAGACAGAAAGTCCAGAAGGTTCCGTGCTGTCAGTGCAGAGCCTGATGTGGGGTTTGATCTCACTGACTGTGAGATCATGATCGGAGCCGGGATCAAGAGTCAGATGCTTAACCGACTGAGCCACCCAGGCGCCCCATGACCGGCAATTCTTCAAAGAAGGCTAGTTCATTGTTTTCGGTGAGAAAACACATTAAGTCAACAAGGTGTTTTGTTTTTTTTACCTTTTTTGTGCTATTAATTTTGCTATAGTCTTTGTGCTATTAATAAATGGTATCTTGAAAGTTACAATCTTGGTTGCTTATTGCTGATACATAGGAAAGAAGTGATTTGTGTATATTGATCCTGTATCTAGTAAACTTGCCAAGCTCTTTATTCATTCGGATTATTTGCCTGTAGAGTTTCTTGGGCTTTCTGTGCGTAGAATCATATCATCTGCAAATAATGGCTCTTGTATTCCTTCTTTACCGATTCTTATGCCTTCTCACTTTATACTTTTTTGTTTTATTGTGTCAGTTGCAATGTTTAATGGAAATGATAATGGTGGCATATTTATCTTGTTTCTGTCATTAAAAGAGCAGGTCTAGTGGTTAATTATGAAAAATGATGTTTGCTATACAATTTTAATAGATGCCATTTTCCAGTTAAGCACTTTTTTTCTTCTCGGTTTTAGAAAATATCTTTCAAGATATTTTTATCATTAGTTTTTATCAACATTTGATTCCGCATTTACTGAAACTGTCGCATTTTCTTTTTTTTAACCATTAATAGGCAAATAACTTCCTAGTGTCAAAACATTTGTATAAGTACATGATGGACTAACACGGATGATCCGTATCCTTTCACCAAATCTAAACTAGAAGAAAGGACAAAATAGACAAATCAACAGTGTTGTCGGACACTGGACAATAGGGATCACAGAACTATGAAGCCTCAGAAAAAATAAACAGGCAATCCCACAAACACCTTGAGTTTCTATTTTGAGGCCCCTTTTAGTTTCATATAGAAAGGAGAATACTAAACAGAGCACAGAGGTCTTGCTGTGTTGAGGAAACAGATCAAAGTTTCTTGAGACTGAAGGAGCCAAAAAGTGTGGGGTATAGAACCAGAGACAAAGGAGATACACAGAGAAAGACTCCAGAACTCTGCATAGATCTCTTTCAGGTTTAGCTCAATAAGATAGATAAATGCAAAGATCGACCAAGTAACTATAAGTGTAAATATGCTCAGAACTCACACATGCACAGAAGAATTCATAAGTTCTCCAAGGATCCAGATTGGAGGGTCTCCATTGAACACTCAGCGTAGAGAACAGAGAAGGCTCCAGATGAGTTACACCTTGGTAACAGAGAGAAAATAGGACAGACTCTAACGCAAATCTACTAAATTTGAAGACAAGCCTTATAACAATCGAGCTGATCCTTAAGTGACTTAACTTCCTGCGAGGGGAGGAAATTATTTGAAGAAAGACAACACAACCCAGTATGCAATAATACAAAACCTATTGTCTAACTTTAAAAAAAAATTATTGGAAATGGGAAGAAGCAGAAAAACATTACCCATATGCAGGAAAGAAATCAGAAAGTGAAAGCAGAAATAATTGCAGACAAAAGTTTTTACAAAAACTATTCTAAAAATATGCAATATACATAAAATGAGAAAGAAAAGGAATACTAATGAAACATTTAGAGATAAAAAATGCAACATCCGAAGTGACAAATTCACTGACCGGATTCACAACAGATGAGACCAGCGATCAAGGACCCTGAAAACAACAATAAATAACTATGCAATTGAAGCACAGGGATAATAAGTGACTGGTTTTTACTGAGGGCCTCTATTTTCTTCCTTTCTTTCTCTCTTTTTCATTTTCTACTTCCATAGCTTCCTTCCCGTACTTTATGATGGGCCGCCCACTACTCAGTCAACACTGTTATTTCCAGCAGCGTCCTTAAGGAAGAAGGTTGGACTGTTCTCCAAATTCAAACTCCTTTCCAGGACCTAGCACAGAGTAGATGCGTAATGACCGTTAGCATCTCACATATTTACACATTTTTGCGTCTCGGGCATGATCGTCTTTCCCTGCCCGCCTGCACCTGGCCAACGTCTTGTCTTCCTGCAGGATCCTGCTGTGATTCCCCTCCCAGCCCGAGTACTGGTTACTAGGTACCCCACCTCTGTGCTCCCGAGGCATTCCGTACATTCCGCCATCCCTCATCATGTGGTGTTAGACTGTGTGTTTGTGCACCGAGTGAGACAGGGACCAAGATTTACCCTATTGTCCCGTCAAATCATTGCAGACATGAATATGTATGACTTGTTTTTAAATATATCAAGAAAGAAACTATGCTTTCTGTTTGCTTAGCTGGTGGATATTAATGGATTTATTTCTAGGTCAAAGGGAGGTAAGTGGCTTCACCACCCCTTCTGTTTTGTCAAGTGAGGCTGGTCCGTGAGTGCCAATTTTGAAGACAGGCTAGCACGTGAAGGGGGGAACAGGGGACTTTATACGGAAGTTGGAGGTTACAGGGCACCTACACTTACCAGGCAAGAATCGCATATCTTGGTTGCCTCTCTTGAAAACTCAGGAGAATGCCCAGCACGGCTATAATAACTGAAACCAAATCCCATCATAAACAGACATGTTCTGGGGCACCTGGGTGGCTCGGCCAGTTAAGCGTCCGACTCTTGGTTTCAGCCCAGGTCACCATCTCACAGTTCGTGAATTCGAGCCCCGCGTCAGGCTCTGTGCTGACGGCCCGGAGCCTGCTTGGGATCCCCTGTCTCTTCCTCTCTCTGCCCCTCCCCTGCTGCCTTTCTCTCTCAAAATAAAGAAATAAACTAAAATAATAATAATAATAAACACACATGTTTTCATCCCTTTAAGTAGACAGAGTACAGCTCTCAGTAATGCCTTTCCCTTAAACACGGAGAGTAATTACAATAAGTCAAGGACATCTACTTCTCAAATAAATACACCAAGACTAAAAACACGAAGCCATGTTAGGGGCAGAATTGAGGACCGGCTGTCTCTCTTGTTGAGGCACCACAGCACTGGGGTATAACACAATGTAATTGGTTCTTTTGAAGTTTTTAATCACTTTCCTTGTAATCGAGAGTGATGCTGACAAGCAGGGTATCAGAAGCCAGCTCCACACGTCGGTGACACGGGGGACCTTCGCCGGTTCAGGCTGGCACGGGTAATTGTTTTAGAACTAAGGCGCCCAACATACTGGGGGCTCATTACAAAGATTCCTCTGGAATAGACGAGGTCAGAATCTCCCGTCCCCACAAATCATCTGTCGGTGAGCGTGTTATCAAAATATGAGGCGGCCCCTTCAAATATATTTTAAACACTGTTAATGTATTTCCACATGTCACCATCTGACAGCTCCACAGTCCTCAACTTTGCCACCAGGGAAATTTACATGCATTTGAATTCACTGGGCTAAGCACAGTCTCCCCACACTGACAGCCCATTTAGTTCCGTGATAAGTTAATCTGTGCCGCGTTTGATAGCTTTCTGTCTTTTACCCAAAACAGAGTTTGCGAAAATGATTCAGGAACAAAATTTGCAAAACGTTTGCGCTCCCGCTTCATCACCACGGAAGTTGGAACACTCAGAAATGTGCGACGCGGTGGGGCCGGCTGTGGGGGGACCTCCCCCGCCTGTCCTGTACCCGCACTTCAGGCTCCCTCTCCTTCGTTTTCTTATACAATCTTCACGTATGTATTCAATCAGTCAACAATAGAATCGATCAGGCGATGTGTCCAAATGCGACGACATTTTAAGGTATTAAATTTTCTGCCTGTTTATTTTAAGCCAGTGAGCTTCTTGCTACAATCCCCCCGATGTTTTCTGATCACTGGTAGGGCTGCACTAACAATCGATCACAATGTGGGTGGCTTCAAGCAAGAGAAGTTTGTTCTCTTACAGTTCTGGAGCCCAGAAGAGCAAAATCAAGATATCAGTAACGTTAGTTCCTTTGGGGGGTTCGAGGGAAGAAAGCGCCCCGTGCCTCCCTCCTAGAAGCTTCTCAGGATGGCTGGCAGTCTCGAGGGCACTCCTTGGCTGCGGCAGCCACACTCCAGACTCCGCCTGTCTTTACGGGGTGCTCCTCCCTCTCTCCCCTCCCCTTTCAGCAGACTTCCCTCCCCGCCCGCCGCCGTTCTCCGGTGGCAAACACACTAACAATTCTTGAAGGTGACGGGGACACGGAGGTCCCCAAGGACCCTCTGCCTGAGTGCAGGCAGCACATCCCTCTCTGTGCCCAAGGTAGATGTGCCCGGGTGGCTTCAGCACGGAGCAACTAGTAAGCTGGGGGTGTAGACCACAAGGGAGATGGGACACTGTCAGTGCCAAGCCCATCAGAAGACTGGGGTCCAGGGTCTCCCACAGAGGAGGCATGGACTCCTGAGCAAGTCCGCTAACCTCTCGCTGACTCTTGAATGTCAAAAAACAAAACAAAACAAAAACAAACAAAAACCAGCAAACAAACAAACAAAAGCCCAGAGCACCTGGGTGGCTCAGTCATTAAGCATCCGACGTCAGCTCAGGTCATGATCTCAAGGTTCATGAGTTCGAGTCCCACATCAGGTGAACACGAGCCCTGCTTGAGGTGAGCCCTGCTTCTCTCTTTCTTTCTCTCTATCCCTCGCTCACTTACATCCTCTCTCTGCCTCTCCCAAACAAAACAAACAAACAAACAAAAAAATTAAAAGCGCCCAAATCTCTACCCTGAGAGATGGGTAGCCAGGGACTCTGTCGGGGAAAAGAGGGTAGGAAGTGATCCCACTGACAAGTGGGGAAGACAAGACACATGGAGAGGGCGGGAGGTTGAACATCCTTTGACCTGGCGGTCCCGACTATAGGTGGACACCAGTTGGCATGATTGCACGATCGTAGGTTTTGCTGGGGACACCCATCCTGTTGGGTGCAGCATAGGGTGGGAGGTGAGCAGGGCTGAATCAGGCCTGGAGCTTCCCCTGGCTGGCAGATGGAGAGAAAGAAGGAGAGAAATTGGCCACGTACGTACATGGGGCAACCGAAGTTTCCATCAGATGGCCCACTCGAGACCCTGCCTTCAGAAGAGAGGAGAGAAAAGGAAGAAGATACGTACAGATGGGGGGAGGGGGTCTAAGCCATTCTTCCTCTAGGTGTGGGAGGCTCTGGCCTCCAGACGTCCAAGCTGAGGTCGTCTCCTCCTCGTTCCCCATTCCTGCCAGACCTCAGATGCCACCATTTCCGGGAAGCGTTTCCTCACAGCCTCAGTCAAGCACCCCTCCTGTCGGGCCCCCCGGTAGGATGTGCTGCAGCCTGTCCCTAGCCCCCCATCTGTAACTGTCACATGAGGGAGCTTGCAGCCCGCAGCCTCCATGCCCCATGTGCGGCCCCCTGCTGGCCCTCCAGGTTTAGCATCATCCTTGACACACAGTAGGTACTCAATAAATGCACATCGTACTGAAAATGTATTCCATCTCTGTAGTACCTGATACCCTCAGGAGGGTAGAAACACAAATTTGGTAAATGTTTGAACGATCGAGATGAGTTAAGGGGGCTCTGACTGCATCGTACCTTCTGGAGGCCCACAGAACCTCTTATATCAAAGTGGCCGCACTTAGACTCGTTAAGAGCAGTGTTTATTTATTCAGGAAGCTGTGCCCTGGCGGAGCAGCTGTGTGGAGCTCACAGGCGCCCTGAAAGAAACACTGACAGCCAATTAGAGGAGGAGGACGGCCCCCAGACACCCACGGCGGCCTCTTCTGGATGCCCGGTGCCCGATCCAGATGTGCAAAGCTGGGCCACAGCCCAAGAAATTAGGGCATGCAAAGAAGCTTCACGAACCTGGGCATAATCCTTAGAAAGAAAAATAAGGGTGACAGATTTAAAAGATCAAGCACAACAAAAATATAGGATACCCAGCTCAGTTTGAGCTTTTTAGATGAACAATGAGTAAGTTTTAATCTATGCCCCATGCACTGTTCGGGACACGTTTACTCAACTCACTTATCTGAAGTTCAGACTTACCTTGGCACCCTGTATCATATCTGGCAAGGGCACATGCACTCTACTCCACCCACAGCCACACCACGTTCGTCCTCCGGCCACAGGGGTCACAGGACACCGAGCTGGACGGAGCCCTGGTCACAGTAGGCAGGCCTGGATCCCCAGCCCGTGAAGAATACTGGCTCCGTGCACAGAAGACCTTGTGATTGCTGGGGTGACCGTGCAGTCATGCAGGGGAACACTCTGGGGGGGGGGGGTTACAAAAGCACCAGTGGCTTCCACCACTAACCTACTAAAAATCACCCGGGTATCAATCCAGAATGCTAACATCGGAGAATTCCCAACACTGTATTTCCGCATTAGGATCGACTCAAGGGCAATTTTCTGCACGGATTCAGTGTGCAAAATGCAAGGGTGGGGTCTGTTCTAGCATTTTTTTTCTTTTTCCTTTAAAGTTTATTTATTGTGAGAGAGAGAGAGAGCACGGGCAGGAGGGGGCAGAGAGAGAGAGGGAGGGAGAGAGGGAGGGAGGGAGAGAATCCCAAGCAGGCTCCTTGTCAGGACAGAGCCCAACACGGGGCTCAAACTCACAAGCCGTGAGATCATGACCTGAGCCAAAACCAAGAGTCGGATGCTTAACGGACTGAGCCACCCAGGCGCCCCTGTTGCAGCATTTCCCGAGCCCTTTCTTAGAGGTTGTCATCCAGAGGGGGATGCCATTTATGGACTAGGCCGCCTGTGTGGACATGGAAGTAACAGCGTTCTTAGCCATTTGCCCCCGAGTCACCTGTGGGCCCCGTGAAGGACAAAGCACACGAAGCCACCAAAGAGGGTGTGCAGCTTACAAAGGTGGGGGGTGCGAAGCTCAAGCTTTAAACAGGGATGGGGGTCCCCCGGGACAGACTGCTGACGGTTCGAAAGAAGCCAGAAATCGATATTTACTCGGTGAACGCACTTGACCTCTAATGCTGGTGAAGACCTCGACACTCTTTCAAGTAGTGCAGATCTGGTCCGCAGGCCACAGGTGGCCACAGGCCCGTCTGCCGTTGGTTGTCACTTCTGTTACCGGAAGCTTCTTGGGGGCTTCCCCACCTTCCCTCAGCTCGGGCCTCAGGCAGCCCCAGCCCCACCCGAGGGCCGGAGGAGCTCCAGCCTCTCCACGCATTTTCCCTTCTGCTCTCACCTCCTTTCCCCGGATGCCAGAGGCCGAGAGGCGGGGCTGGCGTGACAAACGGCCTCCGAGCCCTCTGTAACCACGGGACTATGTATGGGGTGCACGGAGCCGGCGGGGACAGATGCGTCCTGGATGTGGGTCTGTCAGCCCAGACCTGCAAACCACAGCCTCCCCGGCTCACGCCGTGCACACCTGCGGCTTGTTGACAGCACAGAAATGAGAAATTCGGAGGCGGTCGGACACCCCGTGAGTTCACACGACCGACCCGCACCAAGGTATTTAGCACAGGTGTTTCTGTAATTGTGATGCATGAGGACACGTCTCCGTGTTCGGCGGCCCTCCACACGCACACCTCCACCTGCCGGGAGAGGCCGGCGGGCAGGTTGGGGCCCACGCCGCGCTCAGACGCGGTGCGCGTTTCCCAGCAGAGCCCCGACGCCCCCAGGGTGCGTTCCCGCTCGCATTTCCCCTTTGGGGATCCCTGTCAGCCAGAGAGCACCGACACGTCTGCTCGGCCCGCCCCTGGCCTTGCTCCCTTTCAGCTCTCGGAGGGCTGCGCGCAGCTGGCGAGAAACGTCCCGGGAGCAACGGCAGCCGACCAGGCGAGCAGGCGAGGAACGATCAAGCTCACGCGTGGAGCGAGACAACCCGTGGAGGCTTAAAAGGAGGTCAGTCGAGTGAGCTGTCGACTGGCTACAAGGGCCCTGAGGTGGGGAGTTCAAAGTCGGGCAGCAGCCTGATCCGCGCGCGGGCTGGGGCCCCGGGGACCAGGAGCCCCGACACAAAAGCCTGGGGCCGGAGGTGGGGGCAGCCAGGACCAGCAGAAAGGCTCCTTCTCTGGGCAGGGCGAGCCTCCCGGAATCTCCCGGGCACAGCCAGCCCGCGCCCCAGGCCTCCCGCCCCGCAAGTTGTAACAGACGGAGCGGAGCGAGGCTGGGCGCGGAAGCCACGCGAGGCACCTGCTTCTCCAGGTACCGAAAGGTGCCTCAGAGCACGTCGGTTATTTCCGCCTAAAACCCGGGCAGGAGAGGAAAAAGGTGGCTCCGAGCTTGAAGCCCGCCTGCCCGGTGCGCCGCCCGGACACCTGTGTCTGCAAAGAGGGAGAGAGAGGGGACGGCGCTGCCCCCCGGGCCGCCACTGCCCCAGCGCCGGGCTCTGCGCCTCGGTCCCGGGAGCCTCGGTCCCGGGAGCGCGGCCGGGGTCCGTGCAGGGTGCGCCCCGTGCCTTTGCGCGGGGGGCACCGGCAACACGGCGGCCGCCCGCACCCCGGATTGCCAGCTGGCACCTCTTTGGTACGTAGTCGTCGATGTCACTTGTCAACTGCCACGCGGTGTCGTTTGGCCTTCCGAGAGCTGCAAACACCCGCACACACGAGCGGAGCTAGAGTCTGCTTAGGATTCTCTCTCTCTCTCTCTCTCTCTCTCTCTCTCTCTCTCTCTCTTCCTCTGCCCCTCTCACCCACTCGCACTCTCTCTCCCTTTAAATTAAAAATAATTTTAAAAACAGAATACATCCTTAAATGTATATGGAAGCCAAAATGGCAGAACATACTTGCTCTCTATGTATTATGTCTCCCCCCCCCCCCCCCACCAAATTCATACATTGAAGCCCTAACCCCCAGTGTAATGGGATTTGGAGGTGGGGTCTTTGGGAAGTACCTGGGTTTAGATGAGGTCATGAGGGTGGGCCTTCATGATGGGATCATTACCCTAATAAGAAGAGACACAGGAGGGCTGGTTGGATGGAGAGATCCACCCTCTTGAGGACTCATCGGGAAGGCGGCCATCCACAGGCCAGAAAGTGGTCACTCCCCAGACACCAACCATGCTGACACCCTGCTCTTAGACTTCTACCCACCAGAATTATGAGAAATACACGTCTGTTGTTGGTATTTTGTTACAGCGCTCGTGCTGAAGCATAAAAACGAGAACTGGCCCTTCATAAAATTTAAGAACAGATTACAGGCTAACATCTGGGTGGTTATCTTCCACTCCATGATGGAAGATGAGGGACACACTCACAGTGACACATGGAATACTCCCTTCTCCGAACTCGGCAACACGAACAGACCCCGTGTGAAGTAGGGAAACACTCATCCAGACACACACCTCCCTCTCCTTCTGGAACAAGAGCTGGGCCTGACCCCAAAGAGCCTGTCCGGACACAGGCATCCAGACCTGAAGTCAGATGGCATCCAAGGGGGAAATGGCCCCATGACATTGAGCTAAGCAAAGCCTAGAGCCCTGGCCCCCCGACTATCACCCTGCCCAGTTCCTTGATCCCCATGCTCAGGGACCACCACGGGGAACCTGGGAAGAGACAACTGAGCAGAGAAGCCCCTAAAAGCCATTGTTATTATTTATCCCCCCACCCCACTTTTGTTTCTAATTTGGTTATACTGACTTTCAGTTCTTAGGTTAGATTTGCCAGGGATGAACAGGTGTTATCGGTCTCGCCCTTATTTTCAAAGCCCAGGTCCTGGATATATTTCTCATTTCTGTAATTTCTGTTCTTTTTTTTCCCACTGCCTGCAAAGGAATGAAGCCTCTGAAAGCTTCTGCTCTTTGAAGTTCATTTAGATTTTCTTCAGGGCTTTGTTTAGTGTCCATTTGCTTTGTATTTGGATCAAAGGGTAATCTTTTCATTGGAAGATCTGATCATTTTTATTTATATCCTCCCTTGTTACAGAAAATTTTTTCATAAAGATGAGTAACTCCTGCTTTAGCAGAAGAGTCCTGCCTATATCTGCTGGCTCTTTTTATTTATATTAACAACTTTTCCCCTGCCCTCATTTTATTTGTGTTTCCTGCTTCTAGTGAATTAATGTCTCTTCTTATAATTGTGGGTTTTTTATTACCCAACCATCTCCACTGCTACTTTTTAACAGATTTTATTTAAAATGCCTTGATGCTATATTAGTTGACCCTATACAAGAAGTTTAATTAATGTCATGTATTCATTATTTTTAAAATTTTTATCAAGAGACATTGACCTTTTATCTAATTTTTTAAATTAAGTATGCCTTATCTGTTTTCCTTCTCTGTTTTTAATCCTTCCTTCCGTGTCGATGGATGTCTAGTAAGCAACATCCTGTAGAGTTTAGTTTTCCATCAACCAGAGACTTGACTTCTTGATAGGGGAATTTAACCCCTCGTGGTCACCGATATAATCACGAATACCATCCGTTGTTATCATCATTTAGAGAAGCCTCATCGCTGATGGTTTGTGATCCGGTGACCACAGTCTATCTGGATCTAACACTTAAAAATTGTTTGGAAGGTAACATTCCATGATTAACACTACTGTAATCTTAAGCCACATACATACGTTTAAACTGGTTAACATCTACAGGATTTATTAGCATCTCATCAACATTGTCCTTTTGTCACCTCTGATGGAGGATGAGAGGTGGCATTCTCCACCTTCTTCATTTGCACCCAACAAAAGTCCTCATAAGAGCCCTGAAAGTCTAGCAGAGGAAGACGGACACCACAGGAGTAGGGCAGATGACAGTCAGCTCCATAGAGAAAAGCAAAGCAGGAGTGGAGGGCTCTTTTCCAAAATAGTCAGGGAAGCCGGTGGGTTAAGCCCTCATTCCAACCAAGACCTGAACGCAGATACCTGGCAGGGAGAGAGTCCGACATGCGTGTGGCCTCTTAAGGATCAACAAGGAAGTGAAGAGGGCGGGAGCAGGGAGAGGGCAGTTGATGTTGGTCCATAACAGGGGGAGAGCAGGACTGGCGTAGAAGAGAGAAGTTTTAAGAAGGTTTTGAGCAGAGAAGTAATTTAAATTTTGAGTGATTGGATCAAACTTTTAAAGACTTCCTCTGGCCACTAAGTGGAGACCAGGCTGTGAGGGGGCCAGGCAGAAGTCCATTACCCCTATCCAAGAGACCTGGGGTCTAACGATCTCAGTAGGCGTTGAGACGCCATCAGAGTCTGGCGATATTTCAAAGCAGGTCAACGATGGTTGATGCATCGGACGAGAGGGGAGGAAAGAAGGAAGTAGAGACCATGGAGGGCTTTTCAGTTGCTCTGGAGCTTACCGGTAGGTTACGCATATGGGTAACTCACCAGCCCCATATGCTCCTACCTGCTCTCGCTCTACACACAGCCGCCCGCCCCCATCCATATATTTGCTCGTCTCTTAATGGTAGTTAGTTTCACACGTTGGCAAAAGTGTTTTCCCACAATTACATTTTTATTGCAGATTTCTTTATTTCAGGCACGTAAAAGCCTGCCTGTGATCTCAGAGGAAAAGTGTGTTCTAGAAAGGCAAGCTCTGGAGAGGGCAAGTCTTACAGGGTCTTTCTGTTGTTCCTGTGTGAGAACGATAGCGTGGTTTATGTTACAGACTGCATTGTGTCCCCAGAATTCATATGTTGAAGCCCTAACTCCAGGCACCTCAAAATGGTTCTGCATTCAGCCATAGTGGGCCCCGATCCAGTCTGACGGGTGTCCGTATAAGAAGAGAAAATTTGCACACACAGAGACAACAGGAAAGCATGTGCACAGAGGCAAGGCCATTGGCAAGCCAAGGAGAGAGGTCTTGGGAGAAACTGAGCCTGTGGACTCCCAGCCTCCAGAACCGCCACAGAATAAACTTCTGTGATTATGCCCCCCAGTCTGTGGTATTCTGTCATGGCCGCCCTAGCCAACTCCACCTCACATTGTCTTTAAGAATTATGAAACCAGGGGCACCTGGGTGGCTCAGTTGGTTGAGCGTCCAACTTTAGCTCAGGTCATGATCTCACGGTTCTTGTGTTCGAGCCCTGCGTCGGGCTCTGTGCTGACAGAGCCTGGAGCCTGCTTTGGATTCCACGTCTCCCTCTCTCTCTTTCCCTCCCCTGCTCTCTCTCTCTCTCTCTCTCTCAAAAATAAAAATAAACATGGCCAAAAAAAGAATTATGAAACCAGGGGCACCTGGGTGGCTCAGTTAGTTGAGCATCTGACTCTTGATTTCAGCTCAGGTTATGATCTCAGGGTTCATGAGTTCAAGCCCCACATTGGGCTTCGTGATGTCTGCTTGGGATTCTCTCTCTCTCTCCCTCTTTCTCTGCCCTTCCCCTGCTCCAGTTCTCTCTCTCTCTCGATCTCTATCTCAAAATAAATTAAAAAAAAAAAAAAAGAATTACGAAACCATTATTCCATTCTCCTGCTATTTTGCGGTCGGGAAGCTTGAAGCTATCTTGATTTTTACTTCTTCTGAACGGGGCTCCATTTTTCTTTTGAAGAGCTTGGAAAAGTCTTTTTTTTATTTTTCTGGCAATTTACCAATGTTACCATAACTGAGTATAACCGAACCTATGGCTAGCCAGCCCTCATCCCCTACGTGGGGCGTTCTGCAAAATGTGACTGATGTAAAGGGAAACAAGCATGGCCCCTGTTTCCAGAAGCTCGGGGTCTGGCAATGTGGTGGAAACGTCACAGAGCACGACCACCACCATAGCAGAGGAAGGTCCAGGGACCCGGGTGTGCAGGGAGGAACCTGAGGGAGGACCCAACTCATATGAATGAGACAGACTGCGGGTAAGGCTCTTGTTCTTTGGACATATAAGCAGGGGTCACCTCGTGTATGTGAGAGAGTGGGGTGGGCACAGAAAGGACGTCCCAAGAAGACGAACTTTTGCGAAAGCTCAGAGGTTTGAAACCCTCCCTGAGCATGGGGGCGCCGCAGGCCCAGCAAGGAGGCCGGGCCACATTGGCAGCGGGAGTAAGACGGTGACCGAGTTTGCATTTCAGACACGGAGACACTCCACAGGGTGAAGCAATGACTGCAGAAGACAGAAGTGAGTCAGGGAGGAGGGTTTCTTCTTCGCATACAAGCAGCCAAACTCAGCTGGCTTAAACCACAAAGAGAGGTGTCTTTCCAGTAGTGAGAGGTCAGGGGTAGGTGGGTGTTCCCAGACTCCCTTCCTCCACTCCGACCCCTGTGATCTTCAGGTCCCCACCCCTCCCCACCACCCCACTCCTGGGCTTTGTGGTTAGACTAGAGCTCAGGCACAATGGGCCACCAGAGAGAAAACACTCCTCAGTGGAGCCTGGGACTCATCCGTGGGCTGCTGGGCCCACGCCCACCCCTGACCATGACCTTGGCTGGGAAATGGAGCCTGCAGATGTCTGGGGCCACCAGGTGGCCCTTTCTGTGACTCTGAGGCCCAGGAGGGCGGGCACACACACCTGCAGGGAGGGAGAAGTCTCTCAGGAGGCGGAGGGCATGGAGGTCAGAGGGCAGGGAGAGGAGGGGGACAGAGAGAGACCCGGAGACACCAAATCCTGGAGCCCGTCCCAGAGAATGACGGTGCTTTGTACTGAGCCCAGCTGGATGGTTACTGTTCCAGGTTCCCATGTTGGTCTCCTTCTATGTCCTTAGGAGTTAGCTAGTATTTTATTTTTCTAAGTTTCTTTTCCTAAACCCCAACCAGTCCTCCTGATGATGAATGCTTTTCTCCGGGCCCTCCGAGGACCGGACAGCTCCACCCCCCCGTCTCTGTGCTGTCACATTTCAGTCTCGGTTAATTTTGTCGACAGGCTGGAGGCAGTGCCCTCCCCTCTCTTCACGTTTCAGGATGACCCGGTTTCAATCCCAGCTCCGCCACGCCCTAGCTTTGTGACACTGGCAATTTGCTTAATCTCTCTAAATACCAGTTTTCTCATCTATAAAGTCGCAGCAATACTGGCATTTACCTTGTGGGGTTGCTGTAAACATGACAGGAAAGTGCCTGGCCAGCAGGATCTGCCTCGTGAAAGCTGGCCATGCTCATTTCTAGTGTTGTGTTTGTGGTGTCCTCATTGTCACTGAGATCGGGAGTCTCCGTGGGGGACGTCTGCTGTTCTACGGCATCCCTCCTCACCCCCGGGTTCCCAAGGAAAGTCTGAATTCACCGGCAGAATTCAGCATGCTCTGTTTTTGTGTCACAGCTGCGACAACCTCTTCCGTCTTCCTGAGACTGGATCAAAGCCCTCTGCCAAAATCTTCTCAAGTTTCTCATGGAAGATCGATTCCAGAGTGAGATTAGCCTTTGCACTTTTTCTGGGTTGTGTTTTGGGTTTTTTTTTTTTTCTTTTCCTCTTTCTTCGGAACAAGGAAAGTTTCGCAAAGGGATCAGCTGTTCTTTCCCGTACATAAGAGAGTGCGTTGTCTGGGAGGCAGCTGTGAAGCCTCCAGTTGCTCAGTCAACAACAGGGTGAACTGCCAAGGACAGCCTTCGTGGTGCTGTAAGGTGGTGACATTGTTGAAGGAACAGTTCCAGAAAATCCTGTGGCCTGACGAAAGCACCCTGTGTGATGTTCATGTCACCTGGGAGGAGTGCCTTTCTTTCTCTAATCCCAGCACACCACCCCCCCACCCCCGTGCCAGCAGCCCCCTGAATTGGGCGGGACACTTGGGCCAGGTGCAAATGTGTACTCAAACACCTGCGACAGATTATTCTTGGACTTACTCATGTAGCACGTTTTTTTCTTTCTACTATAGTTTTTTCACTTTCACTTTCTACTATAGTGTTCCTATTCTGGGAGCCGGGACGCCGTCGATGAATAACGCCAACAAAACCCCCATGTTTCAAGGGCTAGGGCCCCACGGGGAAGCCAGATTGGGATCCGGCAGCTTGGGTCCTCCCCGTGACCAAAGGCTCCTACGCAGCTGCTGGCTGGCCGTTCCCCCTCCCCAGGGCACGGCTGGCCCAGTCAGAGACAGCCCAAGCCACAGCCTGAAGTGTGGGTCTGCCCTGGTGCCAGTTCTGCCGCTCAGCCGCTGGTGTGGAATGTCCTGCAAAGTCTTTCTGGAATATTCCGGAATTCTAGCTTCTTTCGAGAGTGCCCTTACTGAGAATTGCTTTTCCTTCTTTCCTTTTCCTACTCTCTAGATGATTTCATGAATATTTTAAAGGGAAACAGAAACAGGGCCTTTGGGGGTGTCTCTCGTAGTCCCCTGCCCCCGGCCTTTGTCATCTTCTTGGGTGCCTCTCTCTCGCGCTGTCCGAAAACACTCGGTTCTCAGTAAATTTAAGGTTGCCCTACTCCACACCATGTGTCCTTTTAATGACATTTTTTGCTGGATTATGTACTCAACCTTGTTTTATATAAGAGGTGTTCCTTTGAGATGCCGCCAATCTGATCTCGTTGGAAGTTTATGAGAAAACCCAATATGCTCCAGTCCGACTGCAGACAGGGTGCGAGCCAGCGAGCCAGATTTATCCGCAGCTCCAGTGCAAACACGGCTGATCATTCCCCGGCTTTGTCCTGCGCCGACCGGTTCCAGAGTGGTCTCTGGGGCTCCGCATTCCTGCCAGAATGTTCATGACATCACTCATATTATTAATAATTACAGGTTATCCACAGATGGACGGGCAGATGGACACACGGCGACAGAGATTTGTTTAATCTCAGCAAGGCTATTTCCCCACATATTTCCCTTTGCCCACTCTTGCTGCCTCCCTGGAGGAAAAAATTAATGAAACAACAAAATGTCTAGGAAAGAAAAATGAAAATCCTGTCGCAGGGTTGGTAGCACTCTCCCGCTTCAGGAGGAGACACTGACCCGTCCCCCTTCTTTTTCTCAACACGGTCTGTGTACCATGTTCTTTTGTGAGCCTTTGAACTATAAACATCCCCGAAGAAAGATATATCCCTGTCCCTCGTCCGACCCTTGCATCGCTGCAGGCTTGATCTGTGATCCAAAATTCACAGAGGGGGAAGACGAGCCGACTGTGTGTGTGTGTGTGTGTGTGTGTGTGTGTGTTCATTGCCTGGGCCCCAGTTACTTCCTGGGTTTTCTGGAAGGAAAATGGAGCATCATTCGGTCTGGGGGGCAGCAGGGTCCTTGCACGAAGAGATGCACTTCTTGGATGGAGGCCAGGCTACCGGACTCTTCTCCTTGGTCAATTTAGAGGTGACCAGCTCCACCTGTGCAAGACTTGAGGTCATTGAGCCAGCCCAGGGCTGTCCTTGGCAGAGGCACAAAAGAGGCTGTCTATACAGGAGGGTGGGGAAGCTGCCAACCAGCTAACCTTACAAGCTACGAGGGAAGGACTTTCCGGAACAAGCAATAGCGTGGGCTCCAGCACAGCACAGGCCTCAGAGCACGACTGACTGCACTCGGTATTTATATCGCACGTACGGTCCACCAGCTTCACTCTCTCAGACGGCACATCTTCAGTCTCCGAGTGTTGTCCATTGTCTGTCAGCCCCCGGGCTCTCCCTTCCCTACCTCGTCCCACAGCTGCAAACAGAGGGCCTCACTCCCAGCCCTCACGGAGCCATGATTTCGCAAAACTGCGAGCCGACACTGGGTCTCCCAGCTCAGCTCTGGTTCCTCTCTTCGCCTAAATGTTAAATGTCCAAATCCTTCTTTCTAGGATCTTAAAGGACAGACAGAGTCTTAAGACCATTGCGTATCACCGAGCCAAGCCTACCTGATCCTTGGATGTCCCGGGAACGCCTCTTATCCCTACAGACTCCAGACTAGTCACCTCTGGGGCCGTGGACGAAGAAACACAGCTGGTTTGCTTTCCGTTGGGACAAGTAAGACCCAATGGTAGTATCATCCAATTGGAATAAAAGACATTTTCGGAGAACAGCTCACCTGAAGTGTCTCTCCCCACAAAATACGTGGGGGCAAAAGAGCTACTGATCATTTTTTAAACACCCAGGTACTTGACTGCATTCAACCTGCCTCATGCTGTTCTCTTGCCAAATCTTTCGGTGTGTGCAAACACCACCTGGCCATCAGAGACCTGGCTACTGGGCTTTGATACAACTTGTGTAAACCTGGCCTCAAACTGCCAAGCATTTCTCTGTTGCCCAGACTCAGAAATATTGGGTCTTCCGTGGGTTCGTTGCACTCCCATGATTATCAACCGAATCTATACTTCTCTGATAAGACTCAACCTATTTAAAATGCTAGAAAGGTTGCCAATGTAGCTGCTCTGCAGAACTGACTAATTCTCAACTGTGAGGCCTTCGTTCATGTACAATGCCTGCTGCATAGTAACTGCTTAATAAATACCTTCTTCCTCAATAAAAAGATGCATAAATATAAAAATGTGGACTCCAGCTCCCCAAATGAAATCGCCTCCATCCCAATGCAAAGGGCAGGGTCATTTTGAAATAAGTTAATGGCAGACAGAGAAAGCAATCAGGCTGTCCTGGTTGATATACACAGCACACAGCTTATTAAATATTGAAACTCTTTAGAAAGGTCTACTGACCACAGAGCCCAAATCATCTGTGGTGATTGAAAATACAGGATTTTTTACAAATCACACCCAACTACCCCAACCTGCTCTACCAAAATGCCTGCCCCCCCGCCCAGGATGGGGTTATTTTTCCAGTGGCCCAGATTTATGCTGATGCCTCCCCACTATTCTCAACCAGCGAAAATGCACATGCAGACCAGTGGGCCAGGCTGGGGCTCTATTCAGAGGCCCAGCTAACTGGCCCACCTGGGGCTCCTACCTTTGACCTCAGCTTCATTAGCACAGTGCTTTTGCCCCCTGAGCCAAGGAGGCTGCTGAAATATAAATCAACTGCCTTCTCCCAATTCCCCATTCCTCTAGAAGAGGTGCTAATGAACAGGGCAGTGGCCAAAGAGTGCAATGGGAGAAGAAATAGATTTGCGGAAGCCACAAATTGGATAATCTACCTCTGGACAATGGCGAAGTGGATTATGATGCTTTCTATGCAAAATTCATCCCTTAACTGGGCCCCTCTGACCGCCCCCCCTGACACCAGCATAGCCAGGCTTCTCTGTCTCTCCAGGGCTCTCTGTGTCCTCACTGCCGCCCGCATACCACCCACAGAAAGTATCCTTGCAGGCTCTGAGAATAAGAACAAGATGGCGCCCCGGCAACCCCCAACACCCTCACGCATCTAAAAAAGAAAAAGTGAAACACATGTATGCTGAAATTAGAATCACTTTGCTCCCAGACTTCCTGACTCTGAAATGGTCGATACTGGAGTCTGTTTGTCACTGTGTCTGTGATGCCCTGAGCTGGGGCCAATCTGCCTGTGGGTCCACGGCCCCCCCCCCAACCCTGTACCCCAAGTCCTGACGCACTGGAAGCCTGGCAGAACCCATGCTGACCAGCTGCTCAGATCGTCCTCTTGGACCCCTGTCCTCCAATCCCAGGGCAGTCTGATCCCTCTTCGTAAGCCAGAACTTCTGCTCCCTTCTGAAATCCGCATTCTCTTTGAACTTGTAACCTTGATCGCCCTTCATGGAGTGGGTATTTTCAACAGCATTGCGTTGCCACTATGAAGCTTCATCTATGTAGTGATGCTGAGGCCAGCATGGCAATTCCATTTTTCTTAGCAGCGCTAAGCAATCATCATTTATCTTAAAAATTGGCACATTCCTCCAAATACATTCATGAGAAGGTTGGGTGTCTACTCCAATGAGAGTCAGAATCTTAAAGAAATCATCTCCACCTACTTTTCCACATCCTAAAGCTAATGTGGAAAAAAAAAGATAGGAACCGTGTGTTCTATATAGCAGCAGAGATTTGGGGGAAACAGACATTGAAATGCATGAAGTGAAATACATCTGAAAATATAAGCTCCAAATTTCATTCCATAATGAAACAAATACCAAGTAGAGGGAAAAATTCTAATCGCATACATAGAGATCAAGAACGTATTGCATTTCTATGTAAAACAAACTGATTTCTCACAACTCAGATAGAAATTAGAATTATTCATTTATAACTTCATAGATGAGGTTTTGCCTCTAACATCCCACTAATCCCTATTTTCATCACAACTGGGAAGGAAGAAGTAGGCAAGCTTTTTACTTTGGGGATATCTGAGCCCCTCAGAGGGAAGAAAGAGATGCCTTCAGCCTATTTTTTTAAAACGCGTCATCAATAATTCTGGGCCGAGGCTGTGCGCCCTGGTTCCCATCAGAGAGGAGCGAAATGCAGGCAGGCGCCTGCACTCACGTAGCCCCCAACACCGCGTGCACTGGACCCCGCTCCAAAGTGAAGGGGCTGGTGCCAGCCAGTGACCAAAGGCATTAACATCCAGCTGTCAGAAGGTAGCTTCTTGCCTTCTGCCAGCAGAGATTTTTTGAGGAGGACCAAACTACATTAGCTCATGGCTCATTGCTTAGAAGAAAATGGTCTCTAAACGGTGAGGGTCTGTTTATTATCACAGCCAAAACAAATCTCACCATCTGCAAGCAGCACTGGCCACAGAAAGCCACTGCCCATTTGTGAGGCCATCAGAGGTCACAAGAGACTGTCTCTGTGTCCAGCAAAAAGAATTCGGAACACACCCTTGCCCCACCAACGCTAACATCAAGGCCCCCGAGGAGGGACAAGGAGAGACATCAGTCACCCGTGCTGAGAAAACACCGTCAACAGAGTCTCACGACCCTGGAACAATGGTAAACTGTGGCTTGCCTAGAAATGTTTATTGCTTCACTTAAGCAGCAGACATCCTGTGTGCGTGTGAATTTGTGTGTTTGTGTGTTTGTGTGCACATGTGTGAGCTCACGCATGTATATATGCGTTTGTATGCACCTACTCCACTAGGAAGGAGGGGGTTGAAGACAGTTTTCACTGGCCTGGGATCTTTGCCTCGACCCCCACCGCCTAAAAGGATCCAGGCCTTTCTTTCCAGGAGGCGGCTCCTTCCTCTGATCTCTGCTTTTTGTTGAAAATCTCCCCTAAGAATGTAACTGACAAGGCAGGTTCCCCCATTCCTTGGATGAAAATCGTGGGCTGCTTTTACATCTAGGGTCGTGTCTGACTCAGATGCAAAGACCAATTTCCTGAAATGGAAACAATGCTGAACGCAGCTACTCTGTGTGCCACTCTTCATGAATGCATGAAGACCCCCAAGGACCAGCGTCTCTGCGACCCTCTACTTCAACTATCCTCGGAGGTCCACAATTATGACTAGTTACTCACAAATTGCTCTAAATGGGAAGAGGAATGATCTCCATCTAGCTCTTACTGGTAAAAAGTTTTAAATAGTTCTTTTTTCAAATGTTTATTTATTTATTTTGAGAGAGAGAGAGAGTAAGAAAGAGGGAGAGGGAGCAGAGGAGGGCCAGAGAGAAGAGAGAGAGAATCTCAAGCAGGTTCTGTGCTGTCAGCACAAAACCCACGGGGCTCGAACCCATGAACTGTGAGCTTGTGACCTGAGCCAGAACCAAGATTTGGAAGCTTAACCGACTGAGCCACCCAGGTACCCTGAAAAAGTTTCAAATAGTTCTAATGAAGTCTTCTGGTTTAGAACTAAATAGCTCTTATAGATACAATATTTATTTTCTAATACCCATTTAACCCATTTTATATTAGTATTTTATAATACTAATGAGGCCCTAGAACTGGCTTTTTTTTTTTTTTTTTTTTTTTTTAATGCCAGGCTCTGAGTAGACGGAACTCCCTTCAGGTGTGCTATGGGTTGAATTGAGTTGCCCAAAAGATGCTGGAGTCTCAACCTCTGGTACCCTTGGATGTGATCTTATTTGGGAACTGGGTCTTTGCATCTGAACAGGGGAGGACAGAGTCATCAGGGTGGGCTTTCATCCAATGTGACTGGCATCCTTAGAAAGAGGGGAAATTTGGACAGAGACAGACACACACAAAAGGAAAATGATGTAAAACCACAAGGAGAAGACAGCCATCCTCCAGCCAAGGAACGTCTGAAGCCACCAGAGGCCAGGAGGGGGTGCCTGGAACAGATTCTCCTCGCAGCCCCAGAAGGAACCAGCCCTGCTGAGGCTCATTTCGGGATTTCCAGCCTCCAGACTATGAGCCAGCACATCGCTGTTGTTGAATCCCCCAGTCTGAGGTACTTGCTACAGCAGCTGAGCTGACTAATACAAGGTATTTGAGCAGTCTACCCCCTTGTCACCACTACACCTTGGGCAGCTTGTGTTTGCTCTGTCTTCTGTGGTGGGAGTGGGGGTGTCCTCCTGTGCCTTCAAGTCCCCCGAACTTCTGTGGGGCAAGTCCTGGGTGATTAGTCTTGGGAGACTGAATACATAAGTAGACAATGGCCAGACCATGTATAAAATAGAAAGGTGACCCACAAGTTCTGCAGTGTCCAACCTGGGAAGCCGAACCACAGTGTTGGCTGCCATTGGCCCAGAACGGCCAGGATGCGGTCGGGAACTGCCGATTTCTTTCCTCTTTGCTCCTGCTTCCAACTCGGGACCAACCAGAGGAAGCCAAATTCTGTTCCCCAAGTGAATCACATAGGATGCTGTGCTTCTAGCAAGCTGCCTCCAGGCTCCCCAGGCCAGCAGCTTCCAGGCAGGCCCACCTGAAGCCATCCCTTTGTCGCTATAAACTTTCCTGCTCCCCTGGCTGCCTCTGAGTCTCTGAGTCCAAATGCAAGTGATGGAGGCTGAGACCCTCCCTATGGCAAACCCTGAGCAAACACCTTTTGTTTGTTCTCATTTGGGTGGTCTTCCTTTCTCTCCATGGTCCAACTCCTATATTATGTCACAAATTCGGTGAGGAAGGGCACATTATAGGTTTCAGGAAATGCTTTTTGGATGGCCAAACAAATGAACGAATGCCGTCATGCCAACAAATAAATATTTGTTGAATGACTGAGTGGGTTTTCACAACCTGTATAGCTGGGAAGAAAAAAAAATTGGAGAATATGAAACACCAGCACGCGTGCATTGCTAGGGTTTGATTGTGCTTGGTAGCTCTGGGCTTTGGTCAAACTGGAGGAAATGGCCAGATTGGGAGTTTCCGGTTTCCAATACAATGTGCGTTATACTTTCAGCCTTATTTATTGTGGTATTTTTCAAATTATAATAAATTTGCTTTCTTCTGAATATTCAGATGCTTCAAAAGGTACCCAAAGGATGCAATTAGCCCCTGGGGAAATATGCTATTATGTGCACATATCATGTTTTGCATAGGCTTTCCATCATCTACATAATTCATGTGCTTCTGCATAATTTTGCCTCTTTTTATGTTTTCTATGTGTTTGTGAGATAATCTAGAAGTCAGTTTCCCACCATCACAAACACGGAAAGAACTCAAGTCAGTTCCTTCACCCAATCTGCTTTACTTCCAGTCAGCCCCCTTAGAGAAGTCTCTGGAGGCACTTGCCTTTCATAGGCACCAAACATCAAGGCAGGAAAAAAGTAGAAGGTTCAGGGAGTTTTCAGGAATGAAACGGAACCTTGTCCATTTTCATATTCTTCTGGGTATTCACTGGGGTCTCTGATGGATGGTGCTAGCATTTTAAAACTCTTTAAACTGTTTATAATCCTCACTTTGGTTTTGAAACAGAAAAATAATGCCAAAATTAATGGCTTTTTTAAAGCTTCTGATGTGAGTTGGTTGCATACAAATTTCCCTAAAACTGAGAAAGTCCCTCACCTGGGGAACAGGTAAGTTGTGCATAACCCTGGTTGGGCTTCAATTGATTTTTCTCTCGCAGCAGTCTTTTTTTCCCCCATGTTTTTAATTTCCATCTCGCGTGTGCTTTCTCTACCACTGAAATCTCCTTACAGTACGGTCGTTAGATGAGGAATAGAGTGACTTCCTTGAGCAGTGACCCCACGTGGGGTCCTCGGCTCGAGCTTCAGCAGACTTTATCACCAGGCCAGCCCTCCAGCCCCTCGCCCAAATCCAGAGCACGTCGGAATTTGTCCTAACCTCCTTTCTCGTGGGAAAGTAGTGATATAAGGTTAACACTGCGCATGACTCTCTTTGGGGCCAAAACATGGAAGGAAGGTGAATCACAGACATTTTTGGAAGTCGCGATACTGCCTACCTCATTCTCACACATGAGAACGGAGACCAGGATGGGCACAGCTGGCCCTCTTCAAGGCCTACCCATGGAAGAAGGTGTCAGAGTCTGGATGAGTCCCTCTGTCTTCTATCTCCAAAAAGAGCTATTTGGGATGAAAAGCCCAGGGAGGGCAGGTACTACCAATCCACACACAAATTAGGTGCCAGGCTGTGGCATGCACCTGCAGGAAGCAGCCAGCCATGGAGGAAGGCGCTGTCCCAGAGGACTAGAGCAAAACCAAGTGACCATAGGAGCTCAGGCCTCTTCCAGATGCCCATGAACATACGAAATCAGCCATTGCTCCCCTTCTGGGCCAAGACCCCCTCTAAGCCCTGCAACGTAACTGTATAGACCACCAAGCCCTCTTCCCTGACACATTCAACCCCCTTTACCTCCATAATTGTTGCCAAGACACAACCAGAATTCACCAAGGAGGCCAGATGGAACCTGAAAACCAGGGTGGTTCCACGGATCAACCCTAGAACAAAATTTTTCCAAACATGCTTCGCGAATGAAAAGATCCCCTATCAGAGCATGTGAATACTTACATACTAAAAGTGGAGATTGTTGGGCTAAAAGGAACGTCGGTTCAAATTTTGTAATCCCCCCAAAAATATATAATTTCTGCAGAATAAATACCAGCATCTGTAAGGGCAGGGACAAACCCACAGAACTGACAAGAAAAAGGCATCCAAATGAAAACCAGATCCTCCTCATCCCAGCCCAAGTCACTGCCAAAAGACTGAGCAAGGGAGGGAGAAAACATTACTTATGTTGGCGTCGTTAAAATCTTACATCTGAAAATCATGGCAGAAACAAGAACCAGGGGCATGAGGTAATGTGCCGTTAGAACTGCGGAATATGGTGCCTTTGCTTTTAAAGTTCGCGCGGAGGGGCGCCTGGGTGGCGCAGTCGGTTAAGCGTCCGACTTCAGCCAGGTCACGATCTCGCGGTCCGTGAGTTCGAGCCCTGCGTTGGGCTCTGGGCTGATGGCTCAGAGCCTGGAGCCTGTTTCCGATTCTGTGTCTCCCTCTCTCTCTGCCCCTCCCCCGTTCATACTCTGTCTCTCTCTGTCCCAAAAATAAATAAACATTGAAAAAAAAAATTAAAAAAAAAATTTGATGGTCATTAGGGGCGCCTGGGTGGCGCAGTCGGTTAAGCGTCCGACTTCAGCCAGGTCACGATCTCGCGGTCCATGAGTTCGAGCCCCGCGTCAGGCTCTGGGCTGATGGCTCAGAGCCTGGAGCCTGTTTCCTATTCTGTGTCTCCCTCTCTCTCTGCCCCTCCCCCGTTCATGCTCTGTCTCTCTCTGTCCCAAAAATAAATAAACGTTGAAAAAAAAAAAATTTAAAGTTCGCGCGGAATAGGCACCGACGCGTTAGCTGAAGCACTGCTGCTTCTACTGAGGGTCCTTCCTCGTGACCCTGACCTCCGGCCCTCCATCCCCTGCTCTGTCCATCCAGGCGTTGCCTTTGACTTCTGCTCTCCTTTCCTCTCCTGCTCTCTTCTCACTTTTCTGCCTTTTTCTGATCGTCCTCTTGCTTTCTTCTCTCCCCCCAACTGACACTTTCCTTCTGATAGAAGCTCTTTCTCAAGTAAACTACAAAAAACCCATTATCCTTTCCAGCTTTAATACCCAGATCAACAGTCCTCTGTTTATGAATGAGCGATGTGAGACTCAGTGGAGGGCAGGGGCTAGAGGGAGAACCACAGTTCACAGTCGGCTCTGCTCTACAACTCCTAAAATTCTTCGAAATGAATGGTCATTGTCTTTGGCAATGATGGAGAAGGTGGCTGCTGGATCCTTAGTAGAAGAAAGAAAGAAAGAAAGAAAGAAAGAAAGAAAGAAAGAAAGAAAGAAAATAGCAAACCTTTTGAGCAAAGCTGTGATCTCAGCACAGGTGTCTAATTACTCATCTCCCCAAAACGCAACCCAAAGTGAAAAAGAAAACTAAAAATAGAGAAGAAAACACGTGTATCACCCTCCCGTACCCACTGCACTTGACCGGTGCAGACTGAAGCTGAGGGTGACTCAGGGCACACACAGGGAACATTCCCATTAGAAGGCACCTGTCCTCTCTAGATCAACATTTTGAAGATGCCCTCCACCGAAAGCACCTATGGTTCATTCAACTGCTTCACCACGCAAAATTCAAGGAGAGGAGTCTTACCTGAAGACACCGGCAGAATATTAGTGACACCAAGGTGTCACTGAAGGAATTGTGTTTCCATCAAGAATCCATACCCTGTGAAGGACTGAGAGTCCAAGGAAGAGCAGAGAGCTTGGTATCTGAAGCTAGCTTGGGGTAGAGTAGCTCTTGTGACCTATCTCACTACATAATTGAGCTACGTAGTTTGTTTTTTTTTTTTATATTTGTTCCTTCTAAGGTAATAGATGCTCCATGCAGGCAGGAGCCTTAACTGTCTTATTTCCAGGCTCGGCACCAAGTGAAATGCAGTATACGGAGGAGGTACAGAATCGATGCTCGATGAGGGAATAATCGAATGGATGAGTAGAGTGAGGCCATCTGCCAGGAAGGAACACGCCTGTCCGGTGGCCCAGGGCTCCCTCTCCACCCCTCAGGCCGGGCTGCCGGTCTCTTAACACACACCTGTGTCCACTATACCCATTTTAGTAGCACTGGGGATGGTGGAACCCACCTGATCTCTTGTGACCACTTACCAGACCTGGAGACGCCTTTCTGCTTTCAAAAATGAGGGAAGAGAAAAACAAAACCCCAAAGATACGGTGCTCTTAAAAAAAACAAGAACCCCCAATATAAAAAAGAGCACTTTTAAAAATATGTTAAAAACTTGCAAAAATAAACCAATGAAGTTGAACAGCCTTTTTTGGAGCCCCCCCCCCAAAAAAAAACCATGTCTTTAAAAAAATAAGAGAAGTACCCTCAGAAACAAGAGATGAAGGATGAATGAATAACCAACAGGAGGAAGGCAGTGAATAATTAAAGGGGAGTCAAGGAACAAATTAAGGGGAAGAAACGACGTTGACGCTGAATAAAACAGGACCAGAGGCTCTAAGTGAGGGAAGTGACCCCGCAAGAAAACAGCAAATCAGCGGGCAAAGGATTTATGTCCTTCCGAGGGACGAGAATCCAGAAAAAAAAGAAAAAAAGAAGCAAACAATTAAAATAGTGAGCGAGAATGTGACAGCTAAGAATGGCAGGAGATTGGATATGCAGACAATTGCTTTTCATGAAGAGAAAGCCAGAATAAATGAAACAGAAAAAACAGCTGCAGAATAAATCTTCCAAAAGATGGGGGAAAAGCTTGAACCTCAAGTCGAAAAGGGCTCCTCGCCAGTAAAAACCTGGATTTTCACACACACACACACACACACACACACACACACTCCTCATAGGCATGTATACATTGCTAAAAGCCTGAAATTTTAAAGATTAATAAGAAAAGATATGGCAAGCACCCATACAGGAAACAAAAACAAGGGAAAAGGAAAAGAGATCACTTATAAAAAGCCAGGCAGGTGGGCCTCAGATTTCTCCTCTGTGACAGTAAATGTCTTCAACCCTTTGAGGGGTTCAGAATCCCAGGAGGATAAGAAAGTCTAAGATTAATTAATGTCCTCCTCCTATACAACTGGAAATCAAAAGACCATGTTTTATGCTTGATGTTAAAAGAATATATGCTGGAAATACACGTTTTAAAATGAAATGTGGGGCGCCTGGGTGGCGCAGTCGGTTAAGCGTCCGACTTCAGCCAGGTCACGATCTCGCGGTCCGGGAGTTCGAGCCCCGCGTCAGGCTCTGGGCTGATGGCTCAGAGCCTGGAGCCTGTTTCCGATTCTGTGTCTCCCTCTCTCTCTGCCCCTCCCCCGTTCATGCTCTGTCTCTCTCTGTCCCAAAAAAATAAATAAATAAAAACGTTGAAAAAATAAAATAAAATGAAATGTAATTTTAAGGTTAATCTAAAGCATTTACATTTCAATATAAACATGCAATTTAAATTTGAAAATTTGAAAACGTAGCCACTACCAGCAAGAAAGCATATCGGTCGGTAGGGAAGATCCAGAGGAAAAATTCCAATGGCAGCTCAACTATTGGGATTGACTCTGATAGAAAACAGTAAAAACATAAAAAAATAAAAAAATAAAAAAATAAAGCTCCACAAAGTAGATATCCCCTTAAAAGCAGAGAATTGAAATGGTAACAGGGAGCCCCAGGCTGCATTCTAGAATTACCCAGAGGAGGAATCTCAAATCACCCTGAGGACCTCTGAGGAGTTCACACTCTAGTCCACATCCTCTTTTGAGGATGGTGAGGCCCACACCCCTTCCCACCCCTTCCCTGGTGCCTCACCCTTTCCCACCCCTTCCCTGGCCCCTCGGGGAAGCTCAGGTGAGAAGGAGAGCTGACTTGAGCCCCGACTGGCCTCCGGAGAAACAGCCACGGAGCCCCTCCCGGGGAGGACACAGTCGGACAAAATTAGAATGAACGTCCACAGGGCCACGTGAAGAGTTAGGTAAGATGAGGCAGAAGGGGCAGGAAGGGCCAACAGCAGAACCCACTCCTTACAAACGTCCGTGTTGGGATTCGGAGAGGGGCGCCTCCCACTGCTGAGGAAATAAACCGCCAGCCTGAAATCTGCAGGGAATAAAAAAAGAGTACAAAGGGACAGGGCAGATTTGGGAAAGGGCCAAAGGGCTTCTAGAAATGAAAGATGCAGTGACTGCGAGTCACCAAAGCCGGCAGGTGCCCCTGGCAGCAGAATGGACAACAGACAAAGAGGGGGAGGAGCCGGGAAGAAACCCAGAGCAGACGGAGGTAGGGGTGGGGGGGAGATGCCGGGTTCCGCTCTAGGACACTGAGCTCTGCGAGCAGTGGGGTGAGGGCCAGAAGGAGGGCATGAGCCCAGATGTGGCTGCGGAAGATTCCAGGCACACTTGGGGCAGGGACGGCCCTCCCCCGACCCAGGGGACTAGGCCATCGTACCCCTGAAGCGAGCAGCCCTCGGGTGTGGGTGCCTCGAGGAGCGGCTTCCAAGGGCAGTCTGTGGAAAAGGGCTCCGTTGTGGGCCTTGGGTAGGAGCCAGCGTTTCTGGAAGCTGCAGAACGGGAGCCTCCGTCCCGAAAAGAAAGCTGCCACCCAGGCAGGACAGCGCAGCACCCATGTCTGGGGAGATGACAGCACACAGTCCCCAGTCA
Source organism: Puma concolor (assembly GCF_028749965.1). NCBI lineage: Eukaryota > Metazoa > Chordata > Mammalia > Carnivora > Felidae > Puma > Puma concolor. Next base: position 84,572,759 of record NC_141677.1, on the reverse strand, counting down.
CCTGTGCGCAGACTAGATCTGCCCCCAGCACTAACAGTGGGGCTCTCCACCTGCTGTTCTTTCCCACCTCCCTCTCCACGGCCCCCTGTGCCCCGGCCAAAGCCCAAGCCCTGTGATGGGGTCCCACTTCCGCTTCAACCTCCCTACCTGGGACTCTACGGGGCATCACGTTGCTCGCGTCCGGAGGGCACCGCGCACAGCGTGGTCTATGCCAGGGGCGCCCCACACAGACTGGATCTGGTGACTGGGTACAGTCCCTTGGGCGGGCTTCCCCAGCACGCAGACACCTCTCCGGGGCGACCTTGCACCCGCCACGGTACCACCAGCTCGTCCAGAGCGAGCGTCCCGGTTTCTCCGCAGGATCTCCAGAGGCACCGTGCAGAGGCTCTCACACCAACGCGCCCTCCAGATGGGGCTCCCCGAGAGAATCCCAGTGCAAACAAATAATTAAGATGCTTTTTGGTTCAACATCTCCCTCAGCTTTGTTTAGATCGTTTCTTTCAAGTCTAAATGCAAAGCTTTCTGAAGGAAAGGGCTCAGACGTTCTGAAACCTCAGACCGTGGGGTTGTTAGCACGAGAGGAAAGAACCCCAGAGCTCCCCACTGCAAACTCCTGATGGCACAGAGGTGGTACCTTGGGCCCAGGGGACCCAACCCCCCCTCCTGCCTCCTCCTCCCTGTGGACCAGACACACGGGATGTTTCGTCTCATCCTGACAAGCGAACTCTCTGCACACGTGTCCCTTTCCCTAGACCTCAAAGTTGCCCGAAATTGTGGCTGGGCTCCAACGGCTCAAGGAAGGACCGGAAGGGACACCGCCATCTTCCCAAACTTTCTGGGACCAATCACCACTCGTTTGGCAGAACGATGGGAGACGACGCATAGGAAGAGGCCACAGCCTGGCCCAGTAAGACCCACAAAACCTGGAACAGCTTAAAGAATTAAGTTATTTGTGGAACATAGGAGAAAATACCTGCTGCTTCTCTTATCTTTTATTTATTATAACTAGTATGTTGAAGGCATGCATCGTACAGGTGCATGAAACAAATAGCTGAGAAAATAATGAATATGTTTTATTAAAAAGTTCGGATGAAGTGGAAAAAAAAATTGGAGGCTTCGTTAATCACACCGGTATCTGGTTACATAAGGGCATACAGACAGATGCTTTTAATTCAATTTTAAAACAACTAGCAAAATATCTAGTTACTATCCAAACTCTTTCCCATGGTCTTCTCGGGGCAACAATTGTAGTATTTATTACATATTATGTTCAACCTGGTAGATGTTGGAAGCCAAAACTCAACTTGTTCATGATGCTTTGTACAGATCCTAAAACATAAATGCTATGATCTCCATAAACCTGACATCTTTAGAACGGTACACAATGAGATTAATGATTTGAAATAATATTTCTCATCGTCGTGGCCAAGGCTGGTGGTTCACAAATATATTCCAGGGAGTTTTATAAAGTTACTTGAGAATTTTTTATTTTTTTTCTGTTGTCATTGGCTGAAGGTCTCAAAAAAATTACTTTTATTATATAAAAACCTCTCTTCCACCATGATAATTTCCCATCAAAAGCCACGTCCCTGGAATAAAATTTCAGTTTCTGAAGTAACTGTTTTTCTTACTGAGGCCTGGGGAATCCCCAGGGATGTCTCAAATATACTTTTGGGATTTTTCCTTGGCTCCTCTCCTTATAGAAATATAATTGGATTCTGATGCCACAACTTAAGGAAATAATATACTTCGAATCAACAGGCCCCTCAAGAAACCAAAATCCTTATTTGCCTCTCTTTTTAAGGAAAAAAGAGAGAACGTTTACATCCACACAAAAAGCTTGTGTTGGGTATTTAGTCATTCAGATGTTTTTAATGGCAACGCTTGTCACATCCCGGGATAGGGGGTATACGGACTCCGAGGTCAAAGTGGCCCATGGTCCCCTCCTACTACTGTTTGGACGTTTCTGCAGCATCCCTCCCTGCCCCCCACCCCCACCCCGGGCAGGGAGGACCTGTGACTTGCTCGAATGTGGCAAAGCGACCCCGTGCCTGAGCTCACGTGCCCGTAATTACGCTGCATACAGCTGCGATGTCCGCGTGCCTAGGACACGGTCCTTTTCACCGGCCTCGTGAGCTGACCAAGGACAGGGCCGCTTGGCAGGACGCCAAGGGCGGCTCCAGCCAGCAACTCACAAGACAATGAGACTCTCGGTCTTGCGGCTGCAAGAGAACGACACTGCCAGAAAACACAGGATTTGGGAAGCAGAAGCTTCTCCAGCTGAGCCTTCGGATGAGAGCGCAGGCCTGGCACCATCACCCTTTCTCCGGTGCGAGAAAATCAGGGCCACGAGATTTGCGCACGGCCACCGCCGGTGAGAGACTCTGTGGGCACTGTAACTTGACCTTCGGAAAGCAGACCCTGCCCTCCTTCCACCCTTCCCTTCCCTGAGCAAGTGGTTTCTCTGTTCCTGATTTAGGTGCCGCAGGTGAACCCTGGAGCAAGAACGCCTTTGACCAGACCGGTGAGGGGCTGCAGACTGTGCGGACCAGGCTGAGTGCCTGCTCTTTGCTTCACGTCCACTCTCTGCCCTGCTTGGTGTGCAGGAGGCAGACCAGCCTGGGCATCTTTACACTTCAGTTTCTAATGGGGTTTAAGCTGCAGGAGATCCAGAGGGCTGGGGAGAGCGGGCGAGGGCATGGATGCCCCAGCTCCCTCCCTAGCAGGTCACGCTGGGGCGATGACTCCTTCCACCTACTCCGTGGCTTCTGTTAGGCAGCCGTCTCCATGCAATTCTCCCTCCGGGTTCCCGGGACCACTGTCCCCTGCTACCCAGCCTGAGCGTAGAAATGCCCCTAGGGGCACCAGCCCAGGGATACCTCACTCTCCCTTAAAGTTCCCCCCAATTCTGTCCACATGGGTAAACAGTCCCTTTATTAAATCCTGCTCAAATTCCCCAAGTTGAATGTGGTCCCTCTTCCCCACCTGGGCCTCACTGATACAGAGCCCTGCTGGGCCAGGCTCAGGACATCTCTCCTCTCTAGAAGATGGCTTGAGTCCCTCCGTGCCCACCCCACAAGAGCAGCAGCTTCTTCCAGGGGTCACTTCCTCCCTGCAGTGCTCTCTCTGGGACCCGCACAGCACGGTGCTATGTGACTCAGATGCCACCTGCATCTGCTCTGGGGCATCACCAAATGTTTCTCTGTGGCACCGGCTGGTTGTCGGCATGGCGATGCGCCTTTGTGCCTGCACGCACAGCCACCTGCCTCCTCCCCCTCGCCACGACAGCGCGCACCATCTACGTCTCCCAGCGTACGAAAGGGTTGTTTCGTTAATTATTAGCTGCTGAAGTATACTTAACATAACTCCAACTGATCCCAGGAAACATGATCTTAAAGAGGAGCTTGTACAATAATTAAATGTAGGATGGAGAACATCGTTAAAGTCAATGACCCAGTCCATTAGCAGTTTAAACACATTTTGCCTTAACGTGATTATATTCGGTGAAATTCCAATGGTGTCAGGCAAGTGAGAACATACATAAAACCTCGAAGTGCTGTCACACTTACCAGCTCCTCCGCCGTCAGGTGACTGGGCTGCCTCACACAGGTGGCAAAATGGCAGAACTCCAGCGGAAAGTCACGAGCAGCAAAACCCCAAGCCCAGTCGCAACCCCGTGCACACAGCGGATATTTTGAGATAAACCCAAGTAGGTTCAGCAAACGTAGTGGTTCCTATTGCTTTGTAATGTTGCTTGCTATCTGAAATCAGTCACCAGAGGGGACGTGGGGTGGGGGATGGGTGAAATAGGTAAAGGGGATTAGGACTGAGTAATGTACCGAGTCGTTGAATTTTGTACGCCTGTTAAGCGTCCGACTTCAGCCAGGTCATGATCTCGCAGTCCGTGAGTTCGAGCCCCGCGTCAGGCTCTGGGCTGATGGCTCAGAGCCTGGAGCCTGTTTCCGATTCTGTGTCTCCCTCTCTCTTTGCCCCTCCCCCGTTCATGCTCTGTCTCTCTCTGTCCCAAAAATAAATAAACGTTGAAAAAAAAATTTAAAAAAAAATTTTGTATGCCTGAACGTGATACAGCCCTGTATGTTAATTACACTGGAAATAAAATTAAAACAATAAAAATTTTGAACAGGTACCTGTTCTCTGAGTCGCTGGGTAGAAAGTCGGGTGCTGATCCTCAGCTCATATGGCAAGGGATTCGTACTTGATGGGATGGACTTATGTTCAAGTGGCTCCTCTGTGAGGTGTGGACCACGAGGATGGCAAGGATTGCCATCATTGGCGATGCGGTCTTGAGTCCCTGTGGACTCCAGGAACGCTGCTCCGGGCTTGCGCACTGGAATTGGCAGGGACGACCATGGCGCTGCCCCCAACTTGCCCAGGAAGAGACGAGGCACCCCAGAAGGCGAGGGCATTTCTAACTCTCAGTGGAGGGATTTGTTCTCAGGAAGGGACAGCCTCTTCCCGTGGAACATGACATTCGTGAGCAAGAACATGGCCTGGCTTCAAGGGGAACCGTGCTCGTCTTGATCTAGGCAACATTCTGGAAGATTTTATGTTCCGTTGCTCAGCAGTGAATGGTTCGGTTCACTATTTTCCTAGACCAGCAGGGAAGGAGGAAAGGTTACAGAATACCCTCTGACTTTGATTAAGCCTTTTCCGTCCAAGTGTCCCCCACTTCCAAAGGCCCAAAGTATCTCCCCTTCTTTGGTCACATGCTAGACTACATTCCCCAGCTCCTTTTATACTTAGGGGTAGCCCATATGACCACGTTCTCTGCCGTGGAGCACGGGCCAACGTGGGCAGTAATCTGGGCTTGGCACATAAGCCCCTGCTACTCTGGGCTTGGCCCCTTCCAGTTAACTGTAACATCCATGCCCAACCTTGGAGCAGCCCAGATACAGACCTCACCCAGAGACCACCTTGATCCCAGGGCATCCTCTCAGGACCATCACAAGAAGAAGACATCAACTCCCGCTGTCATAAGCTACTCCACTTTTGGCCATTTGCCACTCCAGACTAGCTCACTGGGACCGATGTGGCCTCTTTCATTCAAGGCTGAGATAAGGAAACTCGAATTACTTAATTGAATGCATCGCTGGGTAGGGGCAGGTGTTCACGGTCCACTCTTCTGTACCAGCAGCATGCCCTCAGCCACGGAGCTCAGGTGGCTGTGGGGTCAAGCCCCGAGAACCTGCCTATGGCTGGGGGTGCAGAGACACACGAGGCTTGGGGAGCTCCCAACTGAAAGCATGTGGTGATTTGGGTGTCGACTTTCCTGCCCACTCTACTGCCTGTGTGAGGCTGTCTCGATTTCCTTCCGTGTCTGCTCTCAGTGCCTGGCGTCCCACCGGCACTCAAACAAGGGTGTGACAATGGGACACATCGCTTACAAAGAGACACATCAGTCATTCCTAAGTAGATGTTCTCTTGGACCCAATGTAACTACAGAGTAAGGCGAGCCCCCTTCCCTCCATCAGATGAAGAAATAACCTTTATACTCCAAACCACTGAGATTCGGAATGCTTATTACGCCGCAAGCTGGCCCATCCCAGCCAACTCCTACTCTCCAGGGACCATTCACCCCACCCAAATCACCCACCGGGACTCAACCTGCTTCTTTATCTCTGTACAAATTGCACGCTAAACATGCATTTATGTGTCTGTCTCACCTGCTTTTATTCACCGGTTTATCCCCAGGACCTCATACTGAGGGTCGGATGCACAGCCACTTACTGAATCCTTCTCAATTCCCCAACGAAATGGGCTCTCGGGCACAGCAGAGGCCACCTGTTAAAACACATCCGAATGCATTGTCTCGCTCGCTGGCAGAAGCCTCAGGGACATTCTCATTCTGGAATGAAATGTCAAGGTGTTTGTGATTCAAGTTATAGGTCTCTGCTTCTGTCGGTACCACGAGCACAGTGGAAAATGGAGACACAGGGAAAATAAAAGCTCACTCAGAGTGAAGGGGTGGGGGCGGGAAATGGCAAGAATTCAGGCTTTCCGGCATTCAGGGGTAAGTCTGAGCAATCGCACGCCTCCTACAAGCCAGCCTCAGCGGCGTGGGGGCCCCTTTGGTCTGTGCTCAGTGCCAAGCGCTTGCTCCCTGGGCAGTGTGCTGTAGCATGACATTATTCCCTGTGACAGGGACACTGAGGAATGAGGAATGCTTCCCAATGGAAGGCTGTGTGAGTGATCAAGGTTACGAGCAGCCGTTGGCCACAGGGAAAAGACCAGCAGGACGGCAGTCTCTGTCCTGGACAAACCAGACTCTGAATGCTAAATGCTGAAGCTGCCTTCGCGTGGGATCTGGGGCTCCTTCCGGACCTGCAAGGGGGCCCACACAGCCAGTTTGGAAAATAGATCTAGTCGTTCCCACATGGGAAAGTCTAGTAAGGTTTGGAGCTCGGACGGGGCCACACACACCCCCTGCTCAGTTCAAGGCGAAATCAAGCTCACGTTGGTGAACTCAAGGGTCAGGTCCCGTCCCCCAGGGATCCCAGGTTCTAGGCTCAGGCCCCTGCAATGCCCAGGTGATTATCAGAGGGCCAGCCCTGGACAGTGAATCCCAGCAGGGTCCCGGTCTACCAATGTGTCACCGTCAGGGCGAAGTCATAGCTAATCCCTTGCCGATAGCAGTGTGGCAGGGTGAGACCTGCATTACCTCAACAGCTGGTAACAGGTCAACAAGATACTAGAAGGCATTGTCAAGGCCCTTAGGGGGAAGTTGAGCCCCCCATGGTGTGAAGGGAGGAGCGTGGCTGGGGACAGAGAGCGGAGAAGAGGGGAGACGGGGAGCGCAGAGCGGAGACCGTTGTGGGCACCACACTCACGTGATCCAATGAGCTGACGCTCCAAACCCCCGGCCCTGGAACCTGCCATCCTTCTGGAGGGTTTTGGGCTCCCAACATGGAGTGGAGGTGCTGTTGCCCTCCTCCTGCTGATACCCCAAAGAGTAGCCAGGCCCCTGCTCATATGAGATTCCAGTTGTTACCCCTGGAAGATATTGGATCGTTTCTTTGCCTCAGTCTTTTAGAAACGGGTCAAGTTTCAGCTTGCCATGGAGGAGTTTCTGGCTGATGAAATCGGCGAGTGACGGTACGTGGGTGGGGGGTTAACACACCTTCGAGGAGTGTGCAAAGTGTCCATCCCCATGGAGTGAGTGGTTTCGTGCTTAGAGCCTGGATCAGATCCCCACCAGGAAAAACTCAACTTCTTAGTATACTTAATGCACACTTATTTTTTTTTTTTCACCAGGGACATCAAAAGAGAAAATGTCATCATCATAAAAGAAAAAAAAAAAAAAAAAAACAATGTCAACATCAAAAAGGGAGATCTTAGTCTCAGCTAAAGGACAGTCCTGCAGATTGAATCTACTGAGTTTTATATTCACCGGTTATCCTTGGCTTCCTGGCTTTCTTCTGCAGAACTGGCAGAGGTCTGAGGACGGGAGTCTCCTACCATCCGGTGTGCTTTCGGAGTCACAGTGAGTTTGCCACACATGGTCAGAGAGACAAGGGGCATCTGACAGGGGCCAACTGGACAGAAACCTCAAAACTGAGGAATGGCGTCCACAAATGAAGGCGCGTGAAACTCACACTGCATGTATTTTGTCAATTTCTGTCTCTAGGAAAAAAAACAAACCTAAAGATGAGCTGGTTTCATTATTCTGAGGCAGGTAGAATAGCCAAAGAACTTCAGGACTGTTTCCCTCTGAGGGGCTTGTCTTCGTCTGGGTTCTGGGGCCACCCACTCCCGAAAGGGATGGTCAGGCTTTCCTAGCAGCCCACTGGGGTCTCCCCGCCAGAACCCAGCCTCACTTCTTTTTTTTATAAACGTTTGTTTATTTTTGACAGACAGAGAGATAATGCTAGCCGGGGAGGGGCAGAGAGAGAGGGAGACACAGAATCCGAAGCAGGCTCCAGGCTCTGAGCTGTCGGCACAGAGCCGGACGCGGGATTGAACTCACGGACCGTGAGATCATGACCTGAGCCAAAGTCGGATGCTTAACCGACTGAGCCACCCAGGCATCCCCAGCCTCACTTCTTCATGACCAATTCAATGAGTTCTGTATCAGACATCATCCCAAAAGTCCTGATGCGGTTATGGTGTTTGATGGAGTTTCTTTCCTGACGCCTACAGAAAACCAATCCCCATCGCCACCAAATCCCCCTTCTCAAAAAGAGGAGCTGGTCAACATGTGCCCTCTCCCCAGGGTCCCAAATCCTACCATCACTTCCGCCGAGGCATATTCCCCTCAACGTAGCGTTTCTCAACCTGGAACACACCCACGATTTCCCTGGGGGTCTCATTGATGGCAGATTGGGATGCAGTACTTCTGGGTGGGGCCTGATCCTCAGGAATTGTAACTAGCCTCCTGGTGATGCCAGTGCTATGAGCCCGTGCACCACGTTTTCACCATCTAAGATCTGACATCCAGAGCACATCCCACGCGAAATCAGAGATATCCTCAATCCCAAGTTGACCTTAGACCAAGAGCTTCTTTGAACAGCGTTGCTGCACCAACCTGACTGGAGCATTCACGTGACCCCATGTGGTACCATTAAGATACCCAACGTGACCAGACTGTTTTAATCTTATTTCATATTTGCCTCCCATATGACTAGGACCTAGCATGTACCACCGGGACCCCCAGGTAAGCTGCCTGCCTCCTGCCTATGAAAGATCTAAAGAAAATCTAACATCTGTTAATGAAGGTAGATCTGAAAATAATACAGAGGATTTGATATCTTTTTATACTTCCCTATGTAAAAGGAGGTCTTTGAAGAATAGTTTGCTCTCTGCATACACATTTAGAATGTTATATTATCTCACACACACGCACCTACATGATGTGTGTTCATTGTGGACATTTTCTAAAACACAAAAAGGATAAAAGGAATAAATCATCTCTAATTTCACCATCTGCCTCTTTCCCATGCATAAACAAGTTGAAGTCATGGTATAAATGGTTTTATATCCTTCTTTTTTAAATTAGCGTATTATCAGTATCGTGGCGTCATTGGAAATTAAGTAAATCTCATTTTTGATGGCCATATCACATTCCGTTATAAAGCAATCATTCCCCTTTTTACTGAATAGTTAGGTTTCTCTGGTGGGGTTCAATGCTACAAGGAATCTTTTTTTATTCTCTATCATTTTCTACATTTTCATCCAGTTCACCAAGTTAGAGCTTCTACGATGTGTTAAGTACTCATCATTTTTTCAGGATCTTCCTAGAGTAGGGAATACTGAGCTCGATAGTAAGGAGACACACGTACTGAATTACGCTCCAAAAAGTTTGAGACAATTTGGCACGTCCACCAACAGCCCAGAGAGAGCCTGGCTCAACCCCAAACCTCCAGAAGTACTGAGTTTTGTGAATTTTTGCATTTTAAAAACCATTTGCAAGGGAGATAGCCCCGTACTTTGCCAATGGCCGTGTTTGTCTTTAGCCCAGCGAGGAAGACTCCATGAATCACCCATCCTGTCCTCGGAAGCAGAAAGCTCGGTGCTCTCCCTGCGGCACTATTGGAAGCAAGGTCTTGAGCCAGCAATAAATGAGTGAGGGGAGAAAGACCCAGAACCTTGTAATTGATTATTTAGTGCAAAAGAGGAAGAAAATGATCACAGGTGGTGATGGCAGATGTGGCGGCCCAGGATACTTGGCAAAGTATGGCGCACATTTGATTACCAGTACGGTGGCTTCTAAGGTGTCGAATGTCCGAGTGAAGCTCTGTTGTCCCCCTATCGCAATGAAGTGCATATGTTTTTATTTTCTCCACTTACTTTCCTCTCTCTTTTCTAACTACTTAAATCAGTGACATCAATAGCAGATGTTGTGTGAAATTAGATGCCTAAGTGAGGCTATAAAATTCTCCCAACAAACAATGCCAGCAATTAAATGTTTCAAAACAGAACATCACTGTCATATCTCAAAATAGATGCATGACAACGTGAAAGAGAGCCGCCGTAGATCCCAAGTTTGGCAAGGAGCCCGAATCAGCCCTCATTCTAGGCACCAATTCAAAACGTTATTACTATTATTCTTAATTAGTGCATACTAATTACTTTCTAACTTTCTCTCTGCTTTTTTTTTTTTTTTTAATTCCTTCTCTTCTCTCCTGGAGTTTCAAGGATACTCGCTGACGGTCTACTTTGATAATGAATGCACCCTCGTAGAAAAGCCAGCCTGCCCACCAGCCAGGCTCCTGCATGATCCCGCCACTCCTAAGATGATCACCCCAGCGCTGAGGTTTGGGAAGACTCTGGCTCCGGGAAAGAAAGTCAGAAATTGCTATTAGGCCTTCTAATACATCAAAAGCAACTTCATTTGCATTTTGCCACCACAATGAGGATTAATAGGCAAATGGCATATCATCTGCAGCCCCACTGAGTTGAAAGGTGGATAAACATTCCACGCGGAAGCAAGAAGACGGATCGGGCTGTTCCAGCCAGGGCGCCAGACCGTCTACACCTCGGCAATGCTGATGGAATAGCAATGAAGATTGTAAACTGCAAGTCCCAGCCAGCGCCGTCCTTGGGCATATTGCTAAGACTTTTCTCGCGCCCAGAAAGCCTGTGCTTCATCAAGGAGACCTCTTTTCCCCAGCAAAATATTAAGGAGACAAGAAGGGGAGGAAGTGAAGCTGTATTAGCCCCTCTAGGAAAGTCAACTATAGGAGAGAAAGAGAAATGAAAACAATAACAAAACGTACAGAAAAAACACATGCGCGCGCACACACACGACAGAGAGGTGGTACCAGAGTCCCCTTGGAAACCATCCTGTTGGATGACAATTTCTACCTGCTCTGTGCCCGTGGTTCACATAGATCATATTTGACTTGGATTCTCACAATTCTCAAGTCGTCAAAACAAGGTTATTCATTATCATTCATTTGTTGGAGGAAGAACTGAATGAGGTCCCGGGAGCTCACAGGGCTGGGAAGAATCTGAGCCTAGCACCTCCTGGCTTAAATACATGGGCGTGTTCAACTGGACCCCATGCTGCCTCTCTGCCTGCTGGACCTTCCCCTCTCATGGGCTGCTCTGGCTCCATGTGTCCCCATGTTCTGCATAAGCTGTGCTATTTAACAGCAGCCTCCAAAAGAGGAGGTGGGTGGAGCTGGGTGGAGAGGGCATCACGTGATTGAAGTGTTGGCTTCCCTACAGCCATCTTTATTCTTATCTGTGACCACAGACAAGCTTTTTCCACAAGTATGGCGCCACTGATCTGTGATGCTGGATGAGCGGATATAGAGGAAAAGCTCCATCCTCCGTCACTAGGGCAAGCACAGCCCCCCCGGCAGATGTGAGGAGCATGCGCTTTGTACCCAATGTTTCCTTGTAACCCAATGAAACATAAGAATGGGAGACAATGCAGCGATCAGCTGCTGTCTGCTTAACTTCCAACCACATCTGCACTAGGTACAACTCTCCCGATCACAAACAACACAACACGCAATGAAAATTGGCTTAAGCCTAAACAAAGGAATAACTGTCTCATGCAGCAGAGGGTGTTAGAGGCATGTGTGGCTGCTTGATGGCTTGGTCGATGCTACCAGGAGACCTCTCCCAGACCTCCTTCCCTCAGTTGTCTTCATTCTCAGCTTTCCCCCAGGGTCTTGTCAGCTTCAGGACCACATCACAGAACACAGAACACCTTGGTCTCCACCAGTACCTCAGCCGGGGTCCCACAGGTGAATCTTGTCGGCCTTCACCAACCTACCTGTGTCACGAGCCCATCCTTAAATGAATGCCTACGTCCAGGAATTAGCCCAAGCCAGAGGTTCCACCCAAATACATGGGCGGAGCGATTTGGTGGCTGTCTTCACCAAGAGCAGGGTTTGAGTCTGCTGGATAAAGTGTTCTGAGAAGCAAAAGCAACAGAACTAGAGAAGTGTATTTGTCATTGCAAGTCACAAGGGGCTGGAGCTGAAGCAGGAATTGAGATCATATCAAACTCAAACCATGACAAGTTTTGGTCGTGCCTTCACCCTTGGCATCCAGTGACAAGGGTGAGTATGTGCATGCTGCACAAAACCAGGATCACCAAAAAGTTGTCAAGCGAGTTCACATACCCAAATCCGAAGGCACTCTAGAGTTGTCCAGCCATCAGGGCAACTGGCTTCGAAAAGCAGTCATGAAATACACAAGCCACTGTCTGAGCAGGAGCCATGTCAGGTGTCTTTCTCCAACCTACACCAGCATCAAAACTAACCCTGCAAAACTTCTTGTGCATCACAGTTATTTCTATTAGAGCCATTTTTTTTTTAATTTTATGAACAACTGTGTGAACTGTCTTGACATTCTTGTTACAATTGGTCATCTCCAAACACAAATTAGCCCTGCATATATTTCCTGATCGTGTTTCTCATCCAAGCCCCTTTATTCCAGTCATTATTCCCTCACCTCTGTGCATCAGATATTCCCCTTGAACCTGATGCAGGCCAGGTGCTATGCTAAATACTGGGCATCCGGAACTGAGTAAGAAACAGTGCTGCCTGCAAGGAAATCGTGCTGTGGCGAAGGAGTTCATGTCAACTGCTACATGACCTGCGACATAAGGGATATCTGTTTGTCTTTTCCAGTTCTAAATGACCCTCTATAAATGGGGAGAAACCAAGTAACAATTTCTAGAATGACAAATGGATAATGAAATAAATACTCCTTAGTTCGGTGTCATTCGATAGGTGCAGGATTTATGGTGTTGGTTGGTCACAGTCATTTACAGCAAACTCTAATGGGAAATGATGAACTTTATACCCACCCAGTGTACTGTGAATCTTTATTTTGCCTTTTTGGATACCATCCACTTTTGACCCTTCTCCATGCTGGCTCTACCCAAGGATATGGACTTAGATTGGTCTACATAAATAAGCATCCTCACCCTTTGGCTTCTGGTTGGGCTCACCCATGAGATTATCGAAAGGAGATCAGAAGGAGATAAGAAGAACAGAGCAAAAACAGCAAGGTTGGGACCTATTTTGCCCTGGGTCCCTCCCTGCCAGATCTCTTGGGTAGGCTGGCTTCCACTAAAAGCCACACTATTAGGAGGACTTCACCACACAACTATCTTCTTCGAATCAAGTAGCTCATGCTTTCAGAATGAAGTGTTGTAAGACATTAGCCTCTGCGATTTCCCTATAACTTCCTCACTTCTCTGCAAATAGTCCTTTTATTAAAGTCTCCTCAAGGTACTCCATTTAAGTGTGCAATCTGTTTTCTACCAGGACCCTGACTGATTGATTAGACTAGTTGAGCCAAAATTCCTTCAAATATCTTCTGCATGTATTTGGTTATCTTATGAAGGTCTCCAAAATGGTGCATGAAAACACCTTGCTTCACAATCCTCTGAGATTGCTCTATCCTTTGGTCTCACTTTCTAGGTGGGTTGTGAGCCCTCCACTAACCCTACCTTCCCGATCAACCCTACCCATAAGCTCTGACCACTGTTTCAGAGACACAGGCCTGAAGAGTCAAAGCACCCAGTATAATCTCAGCACTTACTAGCTTATTCCCCTTGGTTGCACCGGAATCACACACACACAAACACGCACACTCACACGCACATGCACCCATCACACACACACGCACATGCACAGGCACCCACCCACCCCCCCACACACACCCCCAACATTTAATTAAATGTGAGACAAACCCAAGTGTTGGCAAGGATTCAGAGCAACTGAAGCAAGAAGTGTATAAATACACTGTTTGCAGGAGTGAAAATTAGTGTAGCCACTTTTAGAACAGCGTTTGGCAGGGTCTACTAAAACTAAAATACATCCACCCTATGACCCAGCAATTCCAGTCACAGGCACATCCAAGAGAAATGAGTGAATATGTCCAAAAACAATTGTACAAGAATATCCATAGCAGCACTGCTTATAATAGCCCCAAACTGGGCACAATCCAAGTGTCCATCAACAGGCTGATAAACAAACAAGTTGTGGGATTTAACAAAGCATGAGCCACTAGTACATACAGCGACAAGGCTGAGTCTCAGTTCTCATGTTGAAAAACAATCACTATACGTTGCATGATTCTATTCATATGGAAGTCAAGAACCAGAAAAGCCAATGGACGGTAAAAGAACTCGGGATAGTGATTCCCTTGGGGAGGAGTGTATAGAGTAGAAATGGGAACCAAGAAAACCCCTGGTCCTACCTCTCGATCTGGTTTAGATACACGCAGAACTCCATCAGATTGTATGCTAAAGGTTCATCAGCCCCTGTGTACCTTCTGTGGCATGTATGTTATACTTCAGTAACAGATTACAATTCCAAGTTAGACTTGAGAACGATAATAATATTAAATGTAAAGGTTGATTGAAATCAGATATACGAGTGATTCTAAATATGGTTATTTATCAGTGCAGTTATCCAAACCCATGCTAATACATGGCTAATATTTTTTGACACAGGCAGATAGCAGATGACCATGGAATGGTCGGCTCAGTGCTTATAATAACATGCAATTCATGTGACAGGTGTTTTTCCAGCCGGGTTTCTTTTTCAGGGTAACTCCTATAACCACGCAGGATGATAAGCCCAACGCATGAGGGAATGATCATTTTGCAGACCCACAGGCAGAAACGGTTTGGGACAGTTACTAGAAAGGCCAGTGGCTGTCCCCTGTAATGGAAGAGTTCAGTCCTAACGTGGATACACAGGTTGGAGTAAAAAAGCAGTAAGAGTCACACGAAGTGAACTTCCCTGAAAGAGGAAGGAATTATTTTACGGTTCAGAGAAAACATCTCGGGGAGTCGTTGGCATGACTACCCTATGCGGTAGGTAAAGAGGGGACCCAGCAAGGCGCCTGTGATTTCCACGTCTACAGTGCACTCTCAATGGCCTTGCACCGTCTGCATCTAGAGCAAGAGGTCAACCTGGCCACTTACAAGGCATTTCTAAGTTTGTCTACAGTTGGTGTGAGGCATTGAAGCTGACTGATGGCGGCCATGCAACGCCGCCATCTCAGATAGAAAGCCATTCTCGAGGTCCTGGGTACCTGAGCCACTCAAGCTCCCCCAGCAGTGGACCACCCCATCACCTCCCAAGTGGGTTGGAAAACTGTTCAGACTAAGCCTCCAACACCTGTGCTCTGATGACAATTCTGCTTCCACAGCACCCCCAACACAAGCCAACCTACCGGGTCCTAATCCGGCCCCGCCAACTGTTCACCCTCACCTGTCCCCTGCCCCTGCTGCCCACCACACTCCGGGAGGTCCCCCAGTGGCCTTTGTCCACCACCTGGCCTTTGGACTTTCCTGTCCCTCTGCAGGAAAGCCCTCCCTCTGAGCCCTCACGGTCCCCTCCTCACTGTCAGGCCTCGGCCTCATTCTCCAAAATCCCATCTCCAAAATCCCGTTTGGAACAGATCCACCTTGGTATTCGCTCACGTAACACAGACTCTTGTTCATGGTGGCGCACGTCTTAATTTACGATTGCGTAACTGTTTGTTTACGTGCTTACCTTTCTACTCTCCGGCTCTTAGATTGGGCTCATGAAGGGAAGAACCCAAGCCAAGCACAGCACAGGGTACCCGATGCTGGCAGAAACAGAGAGTATTGGGACGGCATCGAGTAATGGTACGAGAAGGATTGCAAGCATATGGGTTACTTCTCCAGTCAGCTCCCTAGCAAGGAAGTGCTCGTTAAAATGATAGGCATAAAAATCAATTAGGAAATGAGTTTTAATCCTAAAACCCATGCTGGATGACGCTGTAGGAAAAGAGAAATGAATCCATCGCTGAAAGTGGCAGACAGAAGCAGAGCACTTACGAGCCAGGAACAATTCTTGGGCAGGAGTTAATTCAAAGTAAACAAAGCTACCTTTACAAAGGTACACATTTCCCATGTTTTCATGGTAATTATTGATTAGAAATAACCTAAAATATTTAACAGGAGGGAACTGTTAAGTAGGGTGTGTCATCTGGATGGAGGCTTGGCAGCTATTTGAAATTACATACGCACCTTAGGATCATAACGATTACTTCTGATCATTTTTTCCTATGAAGTAGGAAAGCATAATAAACACAGGCTACAAAGCATTGATGGTACCACGCATCGATCTACGAATAAAGAATCTAAGGAACACCCCAAATTAACGTCCTTGTGTGAAAGAACAGAAAAAATACTTTTTAATTACCCTTGAATAATGAACCAATGTGGTCAGACGGCACTGAAAATTCTATCTGGGTCTCAATATCCACGAGTATTTGTCATCGATGGTTGCAGACACAAATAGCTCCCCCTGCTGCCCCAGTTCCCAGTGTCTTTCCTTCTTCACTCAGCCCCTTCTCTTCCAGGCCTGTCACCCTTCCATGCAGTGCTCCCTCCACACACAGAGGCCCTGCTTGCAGGGAGGTGGGCGTCAAGGAGATCCTTTCGATACTTTATCCTTGGAATGGAGCTTCTTTCTCCAGCTGTTAAGACCTGCATAAGCAAATGGTTCTCCAATCAAAAGAGCCTGGCTTCAACCTCTACACGGTCTTGGAAGGAGGGAGTTTTACAGAAAGTCTCTTGAGGATGCTTGGGAAGGGAACTTTGGCTCCACACCAGACCCCTTGGAGGCCCAACTGAGGTTGTGATATGCCTACTATGCCTCCACAGCAGAGGAACAGACCCCTGGGGTTTTGCTCTGACGCTGACCCTTTGATTGACAACCGAGAATAGTGCGTTTTTTGCGACCCATACTTTTTCCTTATCAATTCTCCCTCCCCGCAAAGTGGATCGGGAAGAGACCATCTTGAAGTTCTGTGCTTGGCTCACATACCAGAGTTCAGTGGCTCTCCAAGCTGTTCACATGAAGATGGTTTTCACAGGTAAGAGACGGACACAAAGTGAAGAAAATGTACCAACCCACACGCAATACAAAATGACTGATTGTTTTGTGTATTGCGTCCTTGGGTAGCTCTTTACGAAGAGCTAAGTAGATTAACCATCTAATTAGGAAGAGTCAAGATTGTCACATCTTTATTTTTACAGTCCTTAAAGTGTGATCAGAAACCAGACCCATCAGGTTTCCACGTGTATCTGTGGGCGATGGGAGTGAGGAGCCAGCTCTGTGTGGACAGCTCCTCCCCGGGGCCGCACAACCTCCCCCAACACACTGCGGTTCCTGGGGCCGCGTATCACTCCTGCTGGGAGATGAGCCCTCATTACTCTCAAGCTTCCTGAAGGCTCATTTAGACCTTGGCAGGATGGTGGGTACAGAGCAGCTGTTTGCTCTGACTCTTTCCCATCATTTGACCGGTTTTTAATCCGCAACAATGCTTCCAAAATTGAAAACGGAACCAGGTTGGATTCCCGAGCAGAGCCGACCAAGTGTGGGGCTGGCTGGGCACATCACAGCAGGTGCCAGATTGAAGATGAATCTCCGTGACCGCCTGGACTCCTGGCCAGGCAGAAGCTCGGCTGCCAGGCGCCCTCCGTGAGCAGGGGCGAGGCCACCAGCCAGCACCGGGCACCTTCCTGGGTGGCCCCCAGGGACACTTTGTCCTGACAGATCCAGACATCCCCGACCCTCACCAAGATCTCCTTGGTTGTCTCTCAGTCACGAACCGACAGTCTCAGAGAGCCAACTGAGAGGTCCTGACATGAAGCACAGAGTTTCATCAGTAGGATGCCATAACCTGCCGGTTCATTCTAATTTATAGCCATTTAAAAATTTCTTACGAGGATTTCTTCCAGGCATTCAGGTTTCTTTTTTTTTTTCAATTGTGATAAAATACAACAACATAAAATTTGCCATCTTAACCATTTCTAAATGGGCAGCCTGAAAACCCTTCGTTTTGTGAAACGAAAACCCTGCCCCCCTTAAACAAGAACTGCCTTGTCCCCAGTCCCCACCCTCCAGCCCCCGACACCCCCCTTCCACTCCCTGTCTCTGTGGATTTGATGACTTGTGTAGGTGGAATCCTACGGTATTTTCCTTTTTGTGACTGGCTTATTTCACTCAGCATAACATCTTCAATATCTATCCATGTCTTTGGAGAGCCCGGGGGGCTCAATCGGTTAAGTGTCCGACTCTTGGTTTCGGCTCAGGTCACGACCTCACGGTTGTGAGATCGAGCCCCACATCGGGCCCTCCGCTGAGTGTGGAGCCTGCTTGGGATTCTCTCTCTCCCTCCACTGCCTGTGCTCGCACGCTCTCTCTCAAAATAAGTAAATAACCATTTAAAAAATATTCCATGTTGTAGCATTTTTAGAATTTCCTTCCTTTTTGAAGCTGAATAACATCTCACTGTGTGTGCAAACCTCATTATGTTTATTCCTCTGCCCGACGGACACGAGGGTTGATTTCATCTTTTGACCTTTACTAAATAGCGCTGTTCTGAACACAGCGGTACGAATGTCGGTTCAATCCCTGCTTCCCATTCTTTCAGGTATGTAGCCCCAAAGTGGAGTTGCTGGGTGGTATGGTGATTCTATTTGTCGTGTTCGGAGGAGCCACCGCGCCCTCTTCCACGGCAGTGGCACCAATCTGCGTCCCCACCAAGAGAGCGCAAGTGTTCCAACTTCTCCACCACATCTCCAGCACTTGTTGTTTTGATTTGGCTTGGTCTGTTTTTTTTTTTTTTTAATTTTTTTTTTAACATTTATTTATTTTTGAGACAGAGCGAGACAGAGCATGAACGGGGGAGGGTCAGAGAGAGGGAGACACAGAATCTGAAACAGGCTCCAGGCTCTGAGCTGTCAGCACAGAGCCCAACGCGGGGCTCGAACTCACAGACTGCGAGATCATGACCTGAGCCGAAGTCGGACGATTAACCGACTGAGCCACCCAGGCGCCCCGGCTTGGTCTGTTTTTTTTTTTTTGTTTTTTTTTTTTAATTTTTTTTTTCAACGTTTATTTATTTTTTTGGGACAGAGAGAGACAGAGCATGAACGGGGAAGGGGCAGAGAGAGAGGGAGACACAGAATCGGAAACAGGGTCCAGGCTCCGAGCCATCAGCCCAGAGCCTGACGCGGGGCTCGAACTCACGGACCGCGAGATCATGACCTGAGCCGAAGTCGGCCGCTTAACCGACTGAGCCACCCAGGCGCCCCGGCTTGGTCTGGTTTTTTAAACAGGAGCCATCATAATGTGCGTGACGCCCGGTCTCCCTGTGGTCAGACTTCTCGTTACAAATCAAAGAAAAAAAAAAGTTGGGCATTCCAAAGTTTTCCGCAGGCGAATTCCCTAGGCCTTATGCTCCCGGGAACCACACAGCAACCCCAAGAGCAGTGACTGCTCATCACAGTCCCGCCTTCCGGCCTGGCCCCGGAGAGGTCACTTTAGACCAGTGCCTTGGTGTCTAAGCAGTGAGGCAATGACTTGGTGACAGATGGATGCCGTGGCCACTATGTGGCTGGGAGGTGAGCGGATTCGGTGAGAGGGAGAGAGGGAGAAGGCAGAGGGAAACAAGGAATGAAAGGGGCCTTGAAAGACCCAGTCCTTTGGAGAGACACACAGACACTTTGATGTCCCCCATGGAGCTCGTGGAGGGTGCTCCTCATTAATTAGCGTCTGCGTGCACACGCAGCTCGGGAGGACTGCCCACTGGCCCAGCCAAGTCTGCTAACTCAGCAACTCATCTGGAACAGGAGCCAGATCCCCAGGGCCGCACTGCGGAGCAGGTCATGGATCATCTTTGGCTAAATAAGAACGGAAGAATGCACCCTCTTAATGAGATACCACCCATGATAGACACCGCGCAATTACACCAGGAGAGGCCAAAGGCAAGAATGAAAGAGAACAGATGAAACTGGGAGGTGGACGGAGAGGGAGAGTCTAACAACACCGGAGCCAAACTCCTGAAAGATGGAGAACGTGCAGGGATGGCCACAAGTGTCCAAGGCCAGGTCTGCTCCAAAGGACTTTTCCATGAGTTTCTTCGACCCCATCTTTCCCTCTTCCTCCAGCCATGAATCCTGCCACGCAGACAGGCTGGCACCACTCTCCCCATGCTCCCTGCACTCTCCCGTCCTTCCCTGGCATTAGGTGCCCAAGACAGACCTCCCCTCGCCTCCTTCCTTCCCCTGGGTGGGCGTGGCAGTGCGCACAGGCCACGCCCCCCGCAGCTATGCTGGGCCTCTGACCACCTGCCCAGCCTTGACCTCCATCTTGTCAACAGCCAGGAGGGGCCGCTTCTCCAGCAAGCCACGTTCGGCCCCGTGCCTTTGCCCAAGTCAGGGTAATGGGTGGATTCCATCCAAACGGCAGAGACAATTCCTTTTCCGGGAACATTCTGAAAGGCGCAATATACCCGCCCATGTCTCCCGTCTTCACCGTCAGTGGAGGGATAGTTGCCGTTGGACTTTCAACCCGCCAACAATCCGGGACACCGTGCAGGATCCCCCCCCCCCAACTTAGAAAAGGCTGCTTTCCTGTCACTGCCTTGAAATTCTTGATCATTATTTCACAAGGGACTTAACACTACATAGCAGATCATGTTAAGAATTTCTAACATTTCCCAAAATTAGGCAAGCTCTAGGAAAGTGTAATTTCTCTAGCTCTTAAATATTATCTTTTCCTTTGCCTTCCTTCTTTTCTACTAACCTTGCTCCCACTCTGTGCACAGCCCCATGGTGCAGACCCCTAGACACGAGAAAAAATAGGTTAAGGGTATCTCCCCCTCTTTCTTTGTCAGCTGTGTCTATCTTCAAATGAGAGTTTGCGTGTGGAAAGGAAGAGAGAATCTCACTATGTAAATATATAGCAAAAAAACCCCACGTGATCTGTAATGAGATGTCCACCTGAGGGGGCAGAAAAAGCTTCAAAATAAGACACACTTCGTGGCCCACGTCTACGATTACGCAGCTTTGTGAGGATAACCGGTTTGGAAACTGAAAAAAAGGGGCTACATTCAGATGACTCCCACCAACTCTCAAATTGTCCTCATTCTTCAACTGATTTGTTTCATGTTTATTTGTTTGTTTGTTTGCTTAGAGCATACGCACACACTTGGGGGAGAGGCTGGGGCACAGAGAGATGAAGAGAGAATCCCAAGAATGCTCGACATTGGTCAGTGTAGAGACCAACTCGGGGCTCGAACTCACAAACTGTGAGATCATGACCTGACTGAGCCACCCAGACGCCCCTTCAACTGATTTTTTTAAAAGTAACTTGCATTGTTTTATGGTCATGGTTAAAAATAAGTAAGATACGGGGTGCCTGGGTGGCTCACCTGGTTAAGCATCCTGCTTTGGCTCAGGTCGTGTTCTCGTGGTCATGGGATTGAGCCCCTCATTGGGCTCTGTGCTGGCTCGGAGCCTGCTTGGGATTCTCTCTCTGTCCCTCTCTCTCTCTGCCCCTCCCGGCTCGTGGGCATTCTCTCTCCTCCCTCCCCCCCCCCAAAAGTAAGAATAAAGAATAAATAAGTAAACATAAGGAGAGTAAAAAGACAATCATTATAAAAGCTCACCTTACCTGGAGGGCTTACAATGTGCCAGTGGCGGTAACATAGGACTCAGTGAGTCTGTATTAAAGAATTTGTGAAATCCTTCGACCTAGAGATAAGCACTCTGAGCACATTTCATTCATGACACAAATACACATACACACACATGTATACGTATAAATAAATATATTTTAATGTACGCGCAGAAATACCCATGATTCCTATACGCAATGCACATATTTAATCACAGATATTGTGTGCCATAAATAAACATGTATTTATATGTAAGTATTATGGTTATACTTTTATAGATATAATCCTACATATAGCATTAAACGAACATACATAAATATGTACCTAATGAGCATCATAAATATATAGTAAGTATAAATATGCATTTAAAAATGCATAGTGCTGAATATCTATAAATATATGTGCATATAAGGAGCATTACACACACATACAGTTAATATCCAAGGCACAAATGAGTTTACTCTCTTGTGATCCTCCCCACTACCTCATGAAAAGGAGCGATGACCGTCCTCCTTTCAGATGAGGAAACTGAGGCACAGAAGAGCTTGTGGGGTCACACAAACAGAAAGTGGAGCTGGTCCAGTCTCGAGCGGCCTGGATGGAGCCCAGCTTTCAGCCCCACACCACATGCATCCAACGGTGGTGCAGGGCAGTGGGGCGGGGGGCTTCTGAGAAGGGATGGTGGGGTTGGAGGCGCCAGAGCACAGAGGTGGGAGCCCCGTCCAAGGCGTCCTGGTGGGAGGCATAGGGGTGAAGTTCCCAACCTGGGGATCCATGCCGTGCAGGTGTTTACGGACACATTGACAATGTGCCGGCAGGTGGCACCATCTCATAAATGGATTTTTTTTTAATTTTTTAATGTTTATTTATTTTTGAGACAGAGAGAGACAGAGCATGAGCCGGGGAGGGATAGAGAGAGGGAGACACAGAATCGGAAGCAGGCTCCAGCTCTGAGCTGTCAGCACAGAGCCCGACGCAGGGCTCGAACTCATGGACCACGAGATCATGACCTGAGCCAAAGTCGGATGCTCAACTGACTGAGCCCCCCATGTGCCCCAAGGGTATGTCCGTTTTTAAGATGTTGGGGACACATTGCCAAAATCACCCCCCACAAATACTGTATTAATTAACATTGCTACCAGCTCTGTGAGACTAGCAATTTCTACTCACACACACACCCACGATCTTAACTCATTTTAGAGATGAAAACTCGCTATAATATGACTTCCTGAACGGCAGGCATTTTTCCTGATGCACTGGCCTTTTGTGGTTTTCATTTTCTTTATTACTTGTTTACCACCTAGTTTTCTATGAGCATCTTTCTATTTCTATCACTAATTTGTTCATCTTGTAAAATATATGTTAGGTACCTTCAGCCTCCACTGATCGTATAGGTAGCTCATAACCCCCAAGTTCTTACTTGCTCTGCAGACTCATGTATGGTGTTCGAGACGGTATGTGGTGGGGGATGCTTGATAGTTAAGTCTATCAATGATGCCTTTTGGGACATCTGCCTTTGGTGTCTTGCATAGAAAGTTCGTCCCCACTCCCAGATCACATAAAGAATTCTCTTGTAGTCTCTTCTAGTACCTTCAAGGGTTGATGCCTTTACCATTAATCTTTATCCCTCGTCTTTAGCTGATTTTCAAGTGTGTTTGGAAGCAGGGCAAAGGGTTCCGGGGTGATTCCGTGGCCCCTCTGCCTTCCTGATCTTGCACCATTGAGTATGATGTTTGCTGTGGGTTTTTCTTATATGTTCTTGCTCACCATGTTGATGTTATTCGCTGTTATTTTTAGTTTGAATGTGTTTATCATGAAAGCGTTGACTTTTGTCACATGCCCGCCGTGCATCAATTGAGGCACCATGTGGGCTTTTTCCTTCATTCCGTGAACATGGTTATTACACTGATTGATTTTCGTATGTTGAATCATCCTTGCTTTCCAGAAGTAAATCCCATTTGGTCACGGTGTATAATCCTCTTAACATGCTGAATTTGGTTTGCTGGTATTTTGTCGAGCATTTTTGCGTCAACATTCGCAAGGGATATTGGTCTGTTGTTTATTTCTTGTAGTGACTTGGTCTGGCTTTGGTATCAGGGCTGTGATGGCCTCATACGATACGCTAGGAAGTGTTCCCTCCCCCTCAAATGTTGGTATTGGTATTCATTCTTCTTTAAATGTCTGATGGGAGTTACCAGTGAAACCATCAGGTTCCTTTGTGGGGAGATTTTTGGTTTGTGATTCAGTCTCCGTATGAGTTACAGATTCATTCAGATTTCCTATTTCTCCGTGATTTCGTCCGGTAGGTTTTTGTGTTTCTAGGAATTTGTTTCCTCTAGCTTGTCCAGCTTGTTGGGGCACACTTGTTCTTAGCACACCCTTCGAATGCTCTGGATTTCCTTAGAATAGGTAGTAACGCCCCGTTTTCATTTCTGACTTTCATAACTCGCGTCTTCTCTTCTTCCAGCCATCTAGCTAAACGTTTGTCCATTTCCTCGATGTTTTCCAAGTATCAAATCCTGTTTCGTTACTTCTCTCCTGTGTTTCTATTCTCTATTTCATTGATCTCTGCTCTAATGTTTACGATCTCCTCCCTTCTGCCAGTTTTTCTGAGCTCCTTTTAATCATGTGAATATTGCGCAGAGATATCTTTAAAGCTTCCTGCGCGATTGCCTTGCAAATAGTTGATTTTACTGTCTTGGAGTTAGCACACAGTCTCGTTGTCAAGCTCACCTTCTTCCTAAGCAGCAAATACCTTCTCCTCCCTTATAAATGCCAACCTATAAGACTCCACTGTCTCTAACGTGTATCAAATGGCTGCGTTGAAAACTTTTTCAAAGCAAACAAAGCATCTGGCTCTTTCAGAATTGTGGTCTTCCCTTCCCATTCTTGTCATTTAAGTGAGTACAGGCCAGCAAGGTTGTCTCCAGGACCCTCACCCTCCTTGACTGTTGCCCCAAGTTCAGTGGGTTTTGCCTCCACCTATGGGATTTGGGGCACAAAGTCCACTGAATGTACTCGTCTTCAGTCCCATTCAACAGGCAAACATTTTGGGGGGCATGTGTGCGATTGGGAGCCCCCCAGATCTGTGCTCGCCTGGGGAGAGGGGGGTGCATGCCTTGATCAGATGCCTTGCAAGCTAACCCAGCTCCCAATTGTACAGAAATGGTACATAATTATCCCAGTGTAGACGTAGTGCCTTCTCGGGCTCAATATCAGCTCCAGCCTTCTGGTGACAGAGATGACAAAGTGAGTCCGAAGGGAAGATTTCTCAGCCCTCAGCCTGCCCCGCCTGGCCGCACACCCCCTGCAAACAGGTGGCCCCGGTTGCTGCAACTGATACCCGGCATCTGTGTGCAGGCCAGTCACGGATGCCCAGCCAACAACACTATCTATTTTATCCACTTGCCCTTTTGCCATTTCCAGCTCGTCTACCAGCTCCCGAAGTATAAACTTTCCAACGTGCCTGCGGTGCCGTGGACTCACTTCCAAGAGACAACCAGGCCAGGTCAAATCCAGTTAGTAACAAGGTAACAACGCTTGCTCTCTTTGAAGAGTCTGTGCCTTCTTCCGCCGCCAGCGTCAGGACGAAGGGAGGCAGAAGGGCGGGCGAAGGAAAGGACTTGTGTATTTCTCCAAGTCAGAGTCACAAGCTGCTATTTCTGCCCGAGCCCGTCATCTGCAGGGTGAGCCATTTCCCCGGGGACTTCCGCGGGAGAACAGCAAGCCCTACATTCTGGCGACTGGCTGCTGAGCGCCCCTCCTCTCCAGACACCCGTAAGGGCCACCGGCAGGCCGCGATGTGGTTGCACAGGACCCCGTGCAGGCCGACACGCGCCAGCACAAATGTGTGTTTAATTTATTACGTGACCACTTCAACTGGATTGCAGAGATGGGCCGGGTGGCTGGCTGTATTTGCATACCTTATATTTACAACAGGCAGAAAAAAACTCCTCTGAGGTAGGGACCGCAGGCACATCTCTTAATAAATCACTAGCAGAGGAAGGAAAAATCGGCAAGAGTTTCAAGGATCATATTAGAAATAATTATGCTCAGAAATATAAAAACACAGCCATAGAGGGAGATGACTGCCAAGCCGACAAAAGGATTCTGATTCTCCTCCCTTACGTGAGAGCAGAGGGGACCTCCCCACCCTTACCTCCCCGAGGGAGTGATGGTTGGCAGGGGGTGACCGGGAGACACTGTGAAAATGGTACGTGCAAATGGCAGTCCCCAGGCTCTCGACCGCCTCGTCCAACAGGCTACACGGTGGGTGGTATCCCACAGATGCATGTGGCACCTACTGGCCTGGCCCCCTTGCTGGTCTAGGAATGGCTTCAGGAGAATGGACAAGGGAAGACGCACCTGTGTTTCAGAAGGTCACGCAGAGCCTTGCAATGAGGACTACGGAACATTCAGTCCTATGCCACAGTGAAACCAACTGTTCCCCTTTCTGTGGTCTCCATTCCCCACCTTGAGGCCAGGAGGAAGCTGTCCTTTAGAAAGGCCCAAGAGCCCTTTCCATGGCATTGTGGCTCCATGCCCTCCCTAATTCCAGAGGCCCTTCTTAAGAAACTGGAGAAGATGCAGTGGCCATGGGTTGAACAATTAGCCTCTTCTCCATCCACAACATCCCCTGACCTTAAGGATGAGTTTCTGTGGCCCCGGGTGCCCTGAAGACTTGGGTCTAAAGGTCAGAATTGGGACTGGAAAGGCTGTCCTCAATGTCTGGCCTCAGCTACTCCAAGCAGACTTGGGGGGGGAGGGGACCAATTCAATGGTACTTCCAGCCCCTCTCAGGTCTCTTTCTCTGTTCATCTAGGCTCTCCCTGCTCAATTCTTTGGGTTGAACAGGGTCTGAAGAAATGACGTGGGAAGATGGTAACCAAGCTACAAAAATTCATTAAAGGCCCTGTGGCATCCATTTCAACTCTCAGGGCAAGAGGTTTTACCTGCTTCCTGTATGGACATTCTTATCTGTTGAGTAGAACACCCTCTACCCAATCACACAGAGTTGATCTAAGAATGTAATAACGCAAGAGGGTTACCAGGGGCAAGGAAAATCAAGACATGCTCTAGAAAACCCAAGTAGCCTCAGAAAGCTGGATGTGAGCACTCTTCACTGTTCACACCCGAAGGTTCTCTTCAACAGGTTTCTAGGATGGTCTCATCCCCATCCCAGCTTTTCCTGAGGTACCAATGGTGGGACGCAGAATAACACCTGGTAAAACTCCAGTGGCTTTCTCGGGGAATAGACGCCATGAAAACACAGTTCTGCTGCCAGAGGAGTGACGTTGGAAGGCTAGTGACTTGGTTTTCTTTCTTGGCTTTATTTATTTTTTAATTTTTTGATGTTTTTATTCATTTTTGAGAGACAGAGACAGAGTGTGAGTGGCAGAGGGGCAGAGAGAGAGGAAGACACAGAATCTGAAGCAGGTTCCAGGTTCCGAGCTGTCAGCACAGAGCCCGATGCGGGGCTCGAACCCACAAACCGCGAGATCATGGCCTGAGCCAAAGTCAGATGCTTAACCGATTAAGCCACCCAGACACCCCTCTTTCTTGGTTTTAAACCAACAGTTCACACCGGGAGAATGTCAAGTCCCCTGGCCAAACCTGGCATCGTGATGACAAACCTCCAGTTGAAACCTCGAGTTTCAACTTCTGATTTGCAGAGGCCTCAGGCCTGTCACCCTTCAGCTGTAATTTCTGGAATTGCTTCTCAGTTATTTCTTCCCAAAATTAAAAAACAGAACTAACAGGCTCCCCCACCCCCAGGGCTCTGATCAAGGTCTTGCTGTTCTTGCAATGAGCCCAAGTTCACCAATACACTGCATATTCTCTTCAATGAGCCCAAGTTCACCAATGCACTGCATATTCTCTTCAATGAGCCCAAGTTCACCAATACACTGCATATTCTTCTCTCTGAGGACACTCAGGTGAGAAGGCTGATTGTCCACAAGGTTTAAACACTTGCTTTTTCATTTTTTCATGTTTTTCTTTTTCTTCCTTTTTGTTTTCCTTGTCAAATCCCAAATCCTGCAGATCAGACCAATATGTGAGACTCCCTCTTCAGCCCCAGCCTCACATCGGGGGACACACTGCTGTGCCTGGACGAGGGGCGGCGGCAGGGTCACGTGGAAGGGGGAAACCTTGTCACCAACACCAGGTGTGGGGACTGTCTGGGAAGGGCTGGGCCCTGGAGGAGAAGTCAATACCACAGGAAATGCCCACAGGATAGAGTGAAGCGTCTTCCATTGGCGGTCCTGGCCCAAAACCAGTAGGTCAGAGGCATGTAAGAAACTCAGCCACAGTCCCTCACCCCCAGCCCTGTTCCTACCAGAGTTACCGCCTCTCCGACGGCACTGCCCTTCGACGGTGCTGTCCATCCAGCTGGTTCTTTCCCGCCCAGCCACCTTACGCCTGGCCCGACCCAAGGCCCCTTGATCTCTTGTCTCTGCCTCCCTGGAGCCCCTAGTAGCCCAAGCCACCACCATGTGCCACACATACTTTTAAAACAGACCCCCACCTGAGCTCCCACTTTACACTGAGGGTCAGTCTCTGCTTAGTTCTCCATTGTGGGGGCACCTGGGTGGCCCAGTTGGTTGAGCATCCAACTTTGGCTCAGGTCATGATCTCGCAGTTCGTGGGTTCAAGCCCCATGTCCGCGGGAGCCTGCTTCAGATTCTGTGTCTCCCTATCTCTCTGCCCCTCCCCCCTCACACTGTGTCTATCTCTAAAAAAATAAACATTAAAAAATTTTTTTACTAATTCCCCTATGTGTAGCAAGAATCATCTTCTTATAACTTAGGTTGTTAGATTCAGCAAATAAAAATTCAGGATGCTCTGTTCAATTAGAATTTCAGATATACCATGAGTATTTTTTAGTCCAAGTATGTCTCATGCACATGTGGCCCAGCAGTTTCACTCCTAGGTATATGCCCAAGAGAAATGAAAGCATGTATCATTCAAAAACTTGTATATAAAGTTTGTAGCAGCATTATTGGTAACAGACAAAAGTTGGAAACAACCGGCAGATGAGTGAACAGACACAATGTGGCCCATCCACACAATGGAATATTATTCAGCAATAACATGCATCTGTCACATGATACATTCCGTAACATGAGTGAGTCTTGAAAACATTACACTGGGTGAAAGAAGCCAGTTACAAAAGACCACATATTACAGGATTCCATTCCTGTGAAAGTCTGGACTACAGACATCTATAGAGAAGGAAAGGAGATTAGGGTTGCTCAAGGGCTGGGTTCGGGATGACGGGGAAGGGAAGACAGGCAGATAATAGCCAAGAGTACGTGTTCATCTGGGACTTTTAGGCGACGAATATTTTCTCACATGGACTGTGGCATTGACTGCACATTCTGACTATACCAAAAACATTGAGTGGCACTCTTTACAAGAGTGAATTGTATGTTATGTGAATTCTATCTCAGTAAAGCTGTTTGGGGGGCGGGGGGACGTATGTCCCATGAAATATTTGGCATATACTTATACTAAAAATGTGTTTCCTTGTCATCGGAATACCCAATCTCACCTGTTCCTCTCTTGCTTAGATTTTTTCAATAACCTGCCTCTGCAGTGAAATAGAATCCACAATCCTTAAAAACTTTCAAGAGTAGGAATTACCTGGTTCCCACCCTCCCTCCCACTAGCCCTCAGACCAACACCATTCTTCTCACTTTGCTCCCAGCGGGGCTGTGGGTCAGTGCTTCTGGACAGAAGCACTCCTCACGGACTCTGAGGCTGCTGTGCAGGTGGGTCTCTCCCTACAATACCCCACCACCAGGGCCAGCTTGGTCCTATTGCCTAATGTCCATTGGCTGATGAATAAAGAGGATGTGGTGTATACACACACACACACATGCGCACACACACACACACTGGAATATTACTCAGCTATCAGAAGGAGTGAAATCTTGCCATTTGCAACAACGTGGATGGAACTAAAGTATATTATGCTAAGTGAAATAAGTCAGCCAGGGCGGCTGGGGTGGCTGTCGGTTAAGTATCCGACTCTTGGTATCGGCTCAGGTCATGGTCTCACGGCTTCGTGGGTTCGAGCCCAGCATCGAGCTCTGTGCTGACAGTGTGGAGCCTGCTTGGGATTCTCTCTTTCCCCCCTCTCTCTGCCCCCCCCAAAATAAATAAACATTTAAAAAAACGTGAGGACGTTCATAAAGAAAATCTTTACCAAGTCATATAGAAGCAGGAAGAGCTCAGTGTTCGTACCTATCAAAGCCCCTCACCAGACCATGTCCACACCCTGCTCACACAGTCCCTTCCCCACAAGAAGAGAAAAGGCAGGAATCAACGTCAAATCCATTCAGAAGATACCTGCTAAAAACTGTACTAGAAGACAAAAGCCCTCCGGATTAAAAGTAAACTCCGATCTTTCCACTTTTCTTTTCCAGGCTAGGAATTTCACCACTGAGCTTCCATTTAGCTTTCTTTCCATCACTTTGGGGATGTTAAGTTCACCAGCGCTATTAGAATGTTTAAAAACAAACAACAAATTTCTGTAAGAACGGCTCCTCTCACAAAGGGTTCACGTCAACCCTGTGGTCACTAAAGCTCACAGAGAAGGCTGATTCCAGAGAACGAACACAGCACGGCGGGGAAAAGAGAAGAGCCCACGGGGGGAGCCACCCCACCATGTCTTCTATTTTCCACGAACATTTGTTCAAAAATTATTCCCACCGTGCGGCCATCTTGGGTTGAGAAGAGGCGACATTCAGCATTTCATGGAGCGTAATACGGAGAAGGAAATTGTGCTTTGAAACAGATGTAAATAAAATCTTGACCACGGATAGTAACAAATGGTTCGGACAAGAAGGACGTATCTCCCAGCACAGTCCTGCACGTGGGACCCGCTCGGCACAGGAGCCACGAAGGAGGATGTGGAAGAATCCTTGGACGTAGCAGACCTGAGAGGGAGAGAATCCTCCCCCACCGGGGACGGGTTTTCGCCAGCTTCTGAGCCAGGGCAACCTGGAAGCCAAGATCAGAATCTTGTGCCCAGCATTCATAATTCACCATCTGTGAGAATTCAGAATGACTGGTTGTGCTTCTCAGAAAAGGGCAAAATAATTCTTCCTCAAAGGTAGACAATAATGATGACTTCTTACTTTGCTCCCCCCGCCCCCACCACCAAATTTTAACCGTAGTGCCCAACTTCCAGAAGTAGCAGGGGCAGCTGGTGCAGGAGTTTCCAAAGGGGCCCAGCTAGAGCCCTGGGGCAGGGGAGGGGGGGTGGGAGGGGGGGGCTGTGAGCCAGAGAACTGCTTCTGCAGCCACTCCCGCTGACAGGGGGGACACGGGCTGGGGAGGACAGTGTGGCCTGGGTCTCACGGAGGCGCTGCTGTGTGCGGCTGTAGGAGCCACGTCCAAATCCGGGGCGGCCGCGCTGCCCCCGGGAGCCCACAGCCGCCGTGCCTTTAGCTCATGACTCCCCATCGAGTAGGCTGTTTTAAGCAGGTGTTTCCCCCCGACCCGGTGTAAACAGAGTACTTCGTTTTCTTTTTTAATCATCACGTTGGAGCCGGAGGCGTGCACGTTTCCAAGCACTCCGTCACTGAAAGATTTGGAAGACAAGGCTTGAGGCGTTGAAGAGCTTCTCAAAATTAAGTCTTTTCATTTCCTTCCGTCATCCTTACCTGGGGTTTCCTGTCACCGTTGATCCATGGGAAACGGGGAAATTGTCGGAGCAGGTGAAACACCCCAAACGCTCATTCGTTATCCCGAGGAAAGTGATGGGGTGGCGAGCGGCAGAGGGGCCCCGATAATCTTGCGTGTGGCCATTTGCAGAAAATCCGGGGGCAATCCATTTTGTAAAAAATTCTCCTCCCTTAATGAGTTGAAACTATCGAATATTCACGCTGAGGGAATACAGATCCTAATGAAGGCAGGATGGATGGGGAGGCAGAGGTCACGGCAAACCGCCGCCCTCCTGCTCGCCTCACGTCCAGTGTCGACTCTGCCCCTCCAGACTCATCTGCCTCCACATTTGTTACAACATAAAAGTCCCCTTAATATTTTTTATCATTTCACATCACGGGCACGTAACGACACCCACAGGAGCAACCTGTCCACCCACGTATGTTTTTAGCATTGCTGGCGTCTCCTGCAATTTTCTGAAGCTGGGAATGAGCCGTGCGGGGGAGAAGTGACAAATCACTGGCTTCAGAGCCCACTGGTTGTCACCCCGACCTGGGCCCCTTGGTGGCGACGCCTCGATGTGGCCGAGCCTCTGTGATGGGGTCAGGCCCTGCGTGCGGCTGCGGCTGGCCCCCACCGCCCCTGCTCTCCGTGCCGGGTGCAGGGCTAGCCTGCTGGCCTCATGGACCCCGAAGTGTCACAAGTAGGTGTCCTCCAAAGTATTGCTTCCTAGCAGAAAGTATCCTACAACACTTATCCTGGAGGGAAAGCAACTTAAACACACACACACACACACACAACACTTTTTCGGCAGCTCCTTTTAGTGATTTTCATAGGTACCCTGTAAAGAACTTGGGGTTTTTTTAAGCCTTTTTGCTTAAGGTAACAAAAATGCTGGGGCTCTCCTGGGAATTTGATGCTAAGCGATTTTGCAACGTTGCTGCAGACTCTATGAGCCTCCTGACAGCTGGTTTGTCTGGGACGCCCAGAGTGAGTCTCAAATGATGCACTGTGACATCCGTCACCTTGAGGCCCACCGGCACCCACTTATCTTCTGCTCTGCCATTTTGCGTAAGTGCTGCATGTGACACTGCCTCTGGGGCCACCAAAGCAAGTCTCAGCCTGGGCACTTCCCATGCCCTCTGGTCACCACTCTGGCAAAGAATTTCCACAGGGCTAAGTGGCCCTCTGGGTGCAGAGAGCATCCTTCCCTATCAGAGGCTCCACTGTCCAGCAGACCTGTGCCCACCCCTCACCTGCCCCGGCCAGACTGTCAGGTGTGAGTCTTGGGTGCCTCCCAGCCCGAGGCTTTGTTCTAGGGACATGCGTACGGCGGGGCCACCTCTGGTCCGGTCCCTGGCACGGAAGAGGACCAGTGCTCAGCGTCCTGAAGAAAGTCAGGAGAAAAGAGAACGGTGCTTAGGAAGGAGACCCATCATGACCAGGAATGATAGCCCCTGCCATCCCACAGTCAACAATTACTGAAAATAGAAAAGAAGAAAGAAAGAAAGAAAGAAAGAAAGAAAGAAAGAAAGAAAGAAAGAAAGGAAGGGAAAGAAAGAACTCACGTCTCCTCTGCAAACATTGCCAGGTGTTAATACGAAAGAAAATTACCAAATTGCAGGTTTAAAACAAAAAAAAAAGGGTCACCATTAACGAAATAGCTGGGAAACTGCAAGGTTTCCTCCTTCCTTCCCCAGGCCCTCCCACCTGAGAACTTACTGAACCTGCTGTTCCAAAGGAGCAAAAAGCAGGAAAAGAATGACAGAAGCAGATATGGAGAAGCACATAAAGCACGCAAGATCGCAAGCACATAAAACACATCAAAATAAATCTGTCATATTACTATATTTACTTCTTTGTCCCTCTTCTGCCGGCTGG
Source organism: Puma concolor (assembly GCF_028749965.1). Classification (NCBI taxonomy): domain Eukaryota; kingdom Metazoa; phylum Chordata; class Mammalia; order Carnivora; family Felidae; genus Puma; species Puma concolor. The sequence continues at coordinate 84,539,771 of NC_141677.1, read as the reverse complement.
CTGCGTTATAAATCTCCCGCCGAGGAAGGGGAGGTGGCGAGCGCAGGTAACATATCCTGAGATTTCAAACATAAATATGGAGTTGTGGGGGACGCCAAGCCGCCTGTAATGCGTCGGCTTCTTTGATAAGTTAATATGCCCTCATAGCGTAAGGCACGGGCGAGCTTGACATTTGAATCATTTATGGCTTGGGGGGGAAATGGCAGCAGCCTTATTTTTTTCTGGAAAAGAACCCACATGTCTTTATAAGCAGTGAGAGTGTCATTGATGGCGCTCGGGAGCTTTTCCATTTGGGCCATAAACCATGTGTTTGGGAGCCGGGCCATTGCTGTCGAGGAGAGCGCCCCCCGGTCCCGAGCACCGCGCTGCCGGGCTCTCCGCCCGAGGTCCACAGCACATCGCAGCCCAGCCTGGGCGTCCCAAGGCCCAGCGGCACCCACGCTGCCCACCGCCTTTCGTTCCACCCGCTGGCTGAGGTCTAGGCAGGGCGGGAAGTCCCGAGATCCCTGGGAGGTATGTTCGGCTTGCCCGGCGGCTGGTGGTCCGGACAAAAAAACCCACCTGCACGGATCGACCTCGAGTCTCTCCCGCCGGCTGGTCGGCTCTCTCGCCCAGGGACAGAGGGGCCCGACGCTGGCTCTGAGTTGCAGCTTTGAGAGGTGGCCAAGCTGACCGCACCTGCCAACACAAAGCCCCCCCACGCTCCCGGGCACGGGCGGTTCTGTCTCCAGCCCCCAACCCCGGCCTGCTCACACCTTCCCCAAGCTCCTGGTCTGAGTCCCGGCCTGGACTGGCCCTCAGGGAGCACGCGTGTCTCCTCACCACACCCGAGGAAGTGTCTCGAACTTTCTGCAGCAACAGCAGTGCCCGCTGCTGCAGGTGCCGGGGGCTGGGAGGCGGACGGCTGCGGGCGCAGCGGATGTTGGGGGGCAGATCGTCTTGCCCCCAGAACTGTCTGTCGGGTGTCAGCCGTGGGGCAGGCCCCAGGCTCCCCGAAGCCCAAGCCAAGCCCTCCGCTACTTGAACACCGGAAACAAAGTAAGCAGAAGACCAGAGTGGGGCTCATCAAGCCCGGCAGCCCCCCAGGATTTTCCTCCTCCTAAATTTTGACCTGAGAGCTTCCTGCTTCCCCAGTAGCATAGGGAGTCTGTCATTTTCCTCTGCCTCCTCCCGAGGCATCTCCTCCTCCGTCACCCCATCTGTCCCCAAACTCTCCAGGCGCCTCCCTCCCCTCCAGGCCTAGATGCAACCCCTCCCACCCCCCCAGCCTGTGGGATCCCCCCTCCAGGCGTGTGGCTCTTCCTCTTGGGAAGCCGTCTCCCTGCCTCCCTCCTCCTGCCCTCCTCCCCCCGCGGCCTCTGGTGCTGGGACACTCCCTGTTCCCCCTGGTCTGAGGCAGCCTAGACACCCCACGATCAGGTCGCCTTTTCGCCCTGTGCCCCTGCCACTGTGGCCCGGCTTGTTCACGAGCAGCAGGCCCCAGCCTGCTTTTCCCTGACCAACCCCTGCCCTCGGCCTGCCACCCGCTCCGGCCTCTCCCTCTTCCTGAGACCGCGGACACTCTGCCTCTTGGACCGGCCGGTGTGTGTGGCCTGACCCCCACTCTCGCCGCCTCCATGGCGTTGGTCTGGCAGCAAGGCCACCTTCCTGCTGTGCCTTCTCCTTTGGCTTCTCCCCTGGGGGGACGTCTCTAGCTCCTTTCCATCACCAGACTAGCCCTCTGCGGTTTCACCCCTCCAGGCATGGCCCAGGCACCAGCGGGGAACTCTGGGAAATGCAGAGCCTCACCCCGACCCAGACGCACCGAGTCCGCCTTGCATCCTGGCAGATTCCCAGGTGACCAGAGCACGCGGTAAATTCTAGGAAGGGCTGTCCTAGGGAAGTACCCCCACTCTTGGGTGATCGCTGCCTCCCAAGGCAGATGGAGGGAGATGGTGATCCCGGCCCGGTGCCATCAGATGCTCGCCCCGCTCTCCCTGCGCGCCCCGCTCCCACGTGCCCGAGGTTTCACCAGCCCCCCCCCGCCTCCCGGAGCTCCGAGACCTGCACCTGTGGCTCGGGCTTCTCCCTCCGGGTCCGTCCGTCCAACTGTATGCAGCTGCCACCAAAAAGGACCACGGTCTGAGTCGCGGAAAACCATAGCGTCTGTCTCACTGTTCCAGGGGCCAGGCGTCAGAAATGAAGGCGTCGGCAAGGCTGGTTCCTTCTCTCTCAGCCTCCGGCTGCTTCCGGCAATGCTTGCCATCCGTCCAGTCTCCACTTCTGTGGTCACGTGGTCTTGTCCCCGGCCCCATGTCCAGGTCTCCCTTCCCTTTCTCTTACGAGACACCAGTCACTAGGTTAGGGTCCCTCCAGCCCAGTACAACCTCATTTTAGCTGGACCGCATCTACAAAGACCCCATGTTCTTTCTTTTTTCTTCTAACTTTTTTTTAATCTTTATTTATTTTTGACAGACAGAGAGAGAGAGAGAGAGAAACAGAGTGCAAGCGGGGGAGGAACAGAGAGAGAGGGAGACACAGAATCCAAAGCAGGCTGCGGGCTCTGAGCTGTCGGCCCAGAGCCCAACGTGGGGCCCGAACTCATGAACAGCGAGTTCACAACCCCAGCCCAAGTCGGACGCTCAACCGACTGAGCCACCCAGGTGCCCCAAGATCTCATTTTCAAATAACGTCACACTCGCAGGCACCAGGGGTTAGAATTTGAACCTGTCACTTAAAGGGAAAGAGTCCAACCCTCACACCATCTGCCTGTGGTGGGTGGTCTTTCGAGCTCCTTAAACTTGACATGTCCGGAGCTGAAGTCGGCACCCCGTCTCTGGGACCTCCTCTGGTTTCTGTCCTCTCGTCCCAGCGAAAGAACCTGCCAGCCACCAGGACCTGGATGTCACCTGGATGTCGATTCTGACCTCCACCTCCCCTCCCTGCCCTGCAGCCACCAAGTCACATCTCTGTCTCAGTTCCCACTGCCCCGCTTCAGGTTAGAGCCCCACCACCTGTCACCAGAGCCACTGTACCGATGTCACCTGGCCAGCTCTCTCCACTCCATTACAGACACAGTTCTCTCGCTAAACACAGACCTGACCTTGTCACTTCCCTGAGAACCATCTTCCCTGATTCTGATGGAGGACCAGAATCCTCCACAGGCTTTTCTGAACCCAAGATGCACTGCCCAGCCCCCGCCTGCCCCAGACTTGCCTCTTGTGGCTTCACCCCCTCATACTCCATGCCCAAGGCATGCACCCTGCCTCAGCGCCCCGCACAGACACTGCCTTCTGGAAGCTAGCACCTCCTGATCTTGTAGGTTCCAGCCTAAACATCACCTCCTCCGGGCATCTGTCTGAGGCTTGAGTCATTTGGGCATCTTCCCACCTCGCTTCCAAATTGCCAGGTACTCACCCCCAGTATAGGCCTTCCGCCATGCTGGAGTTGCCTGTTGACTGTTTCGAGCATCTCCCCATGTGACCAGGTGCATCAGGACAGGGAGCGGCCTTCACGCACCACAGGACCCCTGTGTCTGGACGGTGCCTGCCCTGAGACGTGCTCAGATGTTTGCAAACCGAACTGAAAGAAAGGAAAGAGGAACTGTCTCTCCTCTCATTCATGGGCAAGTCTCAGACTCAACAGACTTTCCAGGACAATGAGGTTTCTCGCGGAATATGGACTTCCTGGCTGAAATCAGTGGCTCGATCCTTAATTGCCTTGTAAACTGTTTTGTGACGCTTGCAGTGTGGGAAATGTGCTTAACTACCCTGTTCATCGTTTACTCACCAACCCCAACGGAAAGGTGATAAAGGGCTGTCACAGTAAAATGCGCTGAAAAATCTGGATGGTCCTGACGTTGGTTTTGTTACCTTTTAACGAAGAAGTTATTTTATCTAGTCTGGCCGTATGAAGTGTGAAAGGATGCACTGACCACTTCCGCTCTGTGTTCTTCTTCGAATGGTTGAAGAGAAAGCAAAGAAACGGTTTTTGGACTGGCCCTACCCCTAAGGAGCCCTTTACCTAATTAATTCCCATAAAACCACCGTGAGTTAGGTGAAATGGGCCAAAAGTCAGACCTGATTCGCTAGAAGCCAGGGGACCGCATCTCAAAAATCACCCTCCCAAATGGAATGAAATCAGGGTCTCCCTGGAGAGCTTCACTGTTGAATGGGGTGTGCAGGCACCCTCCCCGCCCCCACCCACCGTGGGTCCCCTCTGGCGCCACGAGCACAGCCGTCTTCCAATCTGACTTCATGCCTGTCTTCTCTCCTGGACCGCCCTCTGCGGAATCCCACAGCTTTGTCCACGCCTGCGGCCTGGACTAGGAACCCGCTAGAAAATCACTACGTGGGTGAGCACAGTCTTATAAGCGATAATCTTCAGCTGACGGAACGGGTAGACTCCTCCAGTTTAAAAGTTGTGCTGGGGGCGCCTGGGTGGCTCAGTCAGCTAAGCGTCTGACTCTTGATTTCGGTTCAGGGCATGATCTCGTGGCTCGTGAGTTCAAGCCCAGCATCAGGCTCCGTTCTGACAGTGCACAGCCTGCTGGATTCTCTCTCTCTCTCTCTCTCTCTGCCCCTCCTCCACTTGTGTTCTCTCCCTCTCTATCTCTCAAAATAAATAAGTAAAATTAAAAAATAAAATAAAATAAAATAAAATAAAATAAAATAAAATGAAAGTTGTCCTATAAGCTGACACCCCCATGCCACATGTCCACCATTTACCCTTGGCGTCAAGAGAAAGGAGACCCAGTGCCCTCCTAACCCAGGACACCTTCTAAGCTCCTGATGCTTGTGTCCTTTGTATCCAGAGCCCGAGGCGGATCCCAGTCACGGGGCAACCATTTCCCCTTTTCACCCCGACAAGCACGTGATAGGAATACAGCTCAACACGAGGAGACGTCTATATATGAGCTGGGAGCAACAACGCAAGCAAGAGGCAGCAATATGGAAGGGACAGATGGATTTGGAAGGCACAGAGGAATTTCCCCAAGGGCAGAGCCGCGGTATAGTTCTCTAGAACAACGGGATCCAGAAAGAAATAGAACAATGTGAAGTCCAAGGGGGGGTGGGGGGGCGGCCAGGTCACATGAGACTTTGTCTCAGTGCAAGTTCACCCTTCTCCATGGACACGAGGGAGGTTCTTATGTCAGCGCAGGTGCCTGGGCAGGCCCACAACTCCCGAGACCTGTCTGTAAGCCCTCCCTGTCCTCGTGTCCCCAGCCCCCGCAAGAGGCCACGTCAGAAGCGGAGAAATAAGAGAGATGCCGTGCCAGGGCTGGTCTTGGACCGTTTGCGATCATTAGCAGTTGGAATCGAAGTCACAAACAGCCGTGGTCCCCCCACCGTCCATCACCAGGCACCATGGCACGGAGATCTGGGCACATCTCTTTCTTCTCTGAGATCACCCCGTCATCCTGTCTCTCTTCTGTTTTTTCAGCCTGTCGTCTCCCCTGGTTTCTTCACCTTAGCCCATAAACATGCCCGCATCTCTGCCACATCAGAAAGTGCTCCCTGGACCACATGGCTCCCGTACAGCCTCCCAGACTCCCTTCCTTCCCCGAAGAGAAGCTCACGGAGCTGACGTCTATAACCTGCAAAGTCAGCGTCGTCCGCCCACGGCTTCCTTGCCACCACCTTCTTCCCAGTTCGTCGACGCACCTGTTCTACAAACCTAGCACCTCCCGGACGTGAACTTGGCATGGGGGACCGAGCTGCAGGAAGAAAAGCCCTCGCTCATGGGAACCTCGGGGAAGGACATGAAGTATCACCAGGTGCTAAAAGCTTATTGAAAACAACACGTGCTCTGGGGCGCCTGGGTGGCGCAGTCGGTTAAGCGTGTGACTTCAGCCAGGTCACGATCTTGCGGTCCGTGAGTTCGAGCCCCGCGTCAGGCTCTGGGCTGATGGCTCAGAGCCTGGAGCCTGTTTCCGATTCTGTGTCTCCCTCTCTCTCTGCCCCTCACCCGTTCATGCTCTGTCTCTCTCTGTCCCAAAAATAAATAAACGTTGAAAAAAAAAAAAAATTAAAAAAAAAAAAAAAAGAAAACAACACGTGCTCTGAGAAGCCCCAGCCCTAAAGCCACCGCATCTGGGCTTACACCTTACACCTTCCTGCGCTTCAGAAACCCTTCTCTCTCTGCGGCTGGGTCCCCGATGTTCTCAGTGTGAGACCCAGCACCCTCTTTCCTCTCCTGCTCCAGCTGACAGCTAGCACTACACTGACATCTACCTCCTCTCCCTGGGCTTCCTCATCCTGAGATTTCCAGTCTCCCCAGTACCTGTTGGAACGCATCCAGGTTCCTCACGGTCAACCAGCAGTCTGTGCAGAAGACTCCCCAGCCTGAGTGTCTAATCCAGCCCCTCGGGCTGAGCTGAAGTCCTGCTACGAGCCTCGATCCACACAGGGGTGCCGACGGACCCCCTAAACTCAGCACGTCCTGGGGCAAAACTGTGACCTTCCCAAGTGTGGGGAGAACCACAGAAGGAGTCCGAAATCCATCGTCCTGCCTCACACACTCTGCCCTCATCATCACCAGTGGATGTTACCATTAATAGCTCCAGAATGCCCCCCAGACGGGGATGTTTTCTACATCTAGTGCCCTAGTTTGGACGGTAATTCATGAAAGTCCAGGTGACTTTAAGGGGATCCCTGCAGTCTCTCCCTCACTCGATCTGTCGTGTCCCAGACTCAGCCCTTCAAAACACTGCTCACTTTCTTCCTCCTCTGAAGACGGAAACTCCTCACTGTAGGGAGACCGAAGTTGAAACCTGGTCTTGCAGGGTATCAGCGTACCGGGCGGTCTTGCCTGCTTCCCTTTCGAACCAGAGTAGTCCGTACCTGGCACGGTAGGGTAGCATTTACTAAATGTTACCTCGTTATTATTGCCGCCATGGTAGTTCTTGTTGCTACGATTCTTACTGCTTTCACACATATACGGTGCAGGAACGCTATTCATTCGGTCACGCACGTACTCCAAAATGATAATTGAGTCCCTTCTGCGTGCCAGGCACTATTCGGGCACTGGGGATTTCGTAGCAAGCAAGATAGACTAAGCCCTTGCCCTCACCCTGCCCTCACGGAGCTCACTGACTTTCTAACTGGAGGAGACAGTCCATAACAAATTAAGGCAAGTATATATCATTTCGAGAGGTGAACAGAAAGGCAGGGGAGGGGACTGAAGATTCAGGGCTTACTATTTTATGTGAGGTGGGCAGGGGAGACGTTTCTAACCAGGTGGCCTTCGATAAGACACGCGAAGGAAGTAGGTAACCGGCCAGTGACCATCTGAGGGAAGAACATTCCAGACAGAAGAAACAGCTGTGCAAAGGTCCTGGGGTGGGAACACACAGGGCGTTTTTGATGGGGAACGGCCAGGAGGCCACTCCTCTTCCACAGAAGAGGGTAGTGGAAACAGGTGGAAGATCAACTTATTAAGGGTCAGAGAACAAGAGTCATGAGGGTCTTGCAGGCCAGGGAAGGACAGTGGGGTTTATCATCTGTCCCTCCAGGAAAGGATCCCGTGATCAAATACCCTCGGAAAATGCCAAGTAAACAAAAGGATGTATTAGTGTCTTTGATACGCTCACGTTAAAGGGGGAGGTAGGCGTCATTTCTCAGTCTATTTTCCTCACAGTGGTCTTCGGTCAAATGAACCTCTAGTCACATCTCTGTGTGGAAACCAGCTTGGGAATGTGGCCTTAAACATGTACCAGAGAAATATCATTAACTCTTGAGGCTGTTAACAAACAGCTCGACATTCCAACTGTATGTAGACGTGCTTTCCCTGTTTCATTTAACATTTGCTCTCTACAGTGGAGGTAGAAGGCTTATAAGTAGAAAGGGAGGTGAAGGTATGCATGCTTGTGTTATTATTTAAGGAGCTACGTCTGTTTTCATTTTATGAATGAGTGTCGGCAGGGGGCACGGGGACTCTCTCCCCTTTTCTCACGCCAACCTTCCTGAAGTCTCATTGCAGCTGAAGGACTCGCAAACTTTTCTGCTGTTTCTTAGAAAACTTCGATTTTAAGCTTATGGAAATTCTACATACGACACGGCATAATCTACGAACCCCACAACAATTCCAGTTTAAAAGCCAAAAAAAGCTGAGAGAAACGAATTACTTTCTTAATCCACCGTGATTTTTGTTACAACTCACTAATAAAAATACTTTCGGCAGTAAAGAAAGATGGTGGAGAATGCTTCTTGACGTCGTTCGCAAATAATGAAAACAAAATAAAAATCTCCAGACTTTCTCGAGTTGGATTGATTTCCATAGCCCTCACTAGGTGATATTTATGACATCACATATTTTTTTTAATGTGCTAGTGACAGAGTACCTAAGAGTCAACAGAATCTTGAACAGCACTCTAGGGCCAGTTCGCATCTAGTAAGAGCAATTTCTACCACGCCTTCTCACAGCCATCTTAATTAGGTCAAATAGGCAATATGGAAACAACTAACTGAGTTCTCTTAAACACGCTAGTAAGCAGTTCTTATGCCCTTGTTCTCAAAATAAGCAATAATTAAAGTAAACTCAACCCAGCATTTCCAAATAAATTTGATGTCCACAGAGAACTGACATGAGCAAGTGTATCTTTAAAATTTTTTTCTAAAAATTATAGCTCCTAGTCCCTAGACAGAATGAAATGGCCTACTAGAGAAAACAAAGAGACCATTCTCCAATTTTTTTTTCTTGGTTTGCATAAAAAGTTAAGACACCCAGCAAGCTCTTTGCATTCAAAGTCGTTTTTGACTCGGGAAACTTGAAATAATGAACATACCATAAAGAACTTTTAACTTTTTCTTTCATGCTTTAAAGGAAGCAAAATTATTTTGATTAAGAAGATGTATAATAGCAAGCACATACTAAGAGTATTTCATGCTGAATCAAAGACAAGTGAAGAATGACCTCTTGTTGTATACTTTTCTGATCTCATTTTTAGGATATTAGTAAGTGAAATTAAAAGTAATTTTTTTCAATTATGAATTGGTAGAATACTTGCAAGGACAAATGTTAATAACTTTTAAGTACTAGTGAATAAAACTCAATACTAGGTTAAAGTAATAGAATATTATGACTTAGGACACTTTACTCCAGAAAGTAAGGGGCGGGGAGGAGAAAAAAAAAAGACGGAAAGGGAGGGGGAGGTCATAGGATGTGTCATAAAATCTTGCCTCTGTAGTGGGAAACAATTAGAGTCACATTAAATGCTGCTCAGGTTCACCTAAAAAAACTTAACAAGACATAAAAGAATAAAAATGCTTTCAACTAATATAATTGCATCTCAGAACAAAGATCAATAATTTTTGTAGAAACACAAAATATTCTGCCCCAACTGGACACAGTTCACAATGCCTGGCATACACTTAAAAATTACCAGGCATGCAAAGTAGGAAAATACAAGCCGTAATGGGGAGATAAATCATTCAATCCAAACTGATGCAGAACTGACACTGGTCTTAGAATCAACAGACTAAGTTATTAAAGTACATGTTGTAACTGTCTTCCACGTGTCCAAAAAGTCAAGTAGAGGCATAGAAGATTTTGTTAAATGTTCAAATCCAGATACAAATTACCATGCATGAGACGAACTGGATGAAGCTAACAGTGGATTTAAAAATGCAGCAGAAAAGATGAATAAGCTTGACAGAGCAGCAGAAATTACCCAAAGTTAAATGGAATGAGGAGGGAGAGGGAAGGATATTAAAAATAAACAGAACATCAGTGAACTCAGGGACAGATTCAAGTGATATAACACATATAATTAGAGTCTCCAAAGGAAGGTCAGAGAATGGAAGACAGACAGATATTTGAAAATATATTCAAATTTGATGAAACCCATAAACCTATAGACCCAAGAAGTGCAACGAACTTCAAGCACAGGAAATGTGAATGAAACCACACTGGGTCACACCATCATCGAATTATGTCAAAAACAGTTCTACAGGGAATGCATTTTAAACATATCAGACGCAGATAATCAAAAGTAGAGATGGCAACACAGATGTCACGGGAAACAATGCCAGTGAGAGTACAGTGACTAAGCACCTCAAAGTACGTCTTAGGGGCACCTGGCTGGCTCAGGAGGCAGAGCATGTGAGTCTTGATCTCAGGGTTGTGCGTCTGAGCCCCATGTCAAGCGTAGAGATTACTTAAAGTAAACCTTTAAGGGGCACCTAGGTGGCTTAGTTGGATAAGGGTCCATCTCTTGGTTTCAGCTCAGGTCATGATCTCACCACTTCCTGAACTCAAGCTCCATATTGGGCTCTGTTTCTCTCAAAATAAATAAATTAATTAAAAAATAATAGTAAATAAATAGATCTTTAAAAATAATAAACAAATAAAATACTTCTTTAAAAAACAGTCCAGTTCAGGTCATGATCTTAGGGTACATGAGTTCGAGCCCCCTGTCGGGCTCTGTGCTGACAGCTTAGAGCCTGGAGCTGCCTTGGATTCTGTGTCTTCCTCTCTCTCTGCCCCTCCCCCACTCACACGCTGTTTCTCTCTTCTTCAAAAATAAATATTAAAAAAATTTAAAATATATAAAATAAAATAAAATAAAATAAAACAAAACAAAATAAAATAAAATAAAATAAAAAGCAGAAGTGTCAAACAATGTTTTTTTAAAAAGGCCCATGGGATGCCTGGGTGGATCAGTTAGTTAAGCATCTGACTTCGGCACAGGTTATGATCTCACAGCCTGTGGGTTCAAGCCCCGCATTGGGCTGTATGCTGACAGCTGAGAGCCTGGAGCTTGTTTCAGATTCTGTCTCCCTCTCTCTGCCTCCCCCCACCCTGCACCTCCCACCTTGCACTCTGTCTCTCTCTCTCAAAAATAAATAAACATTGAAAAACATGTCTTTAAAAATTAAAAAAAGGCCCAAATGCCCAATCATATTCTGCCATCAAGAAACCCACTTTAAATATGACACAAATTGGTTAAAAGTAAAAGGATAGGAATATACACATATATATGTATATATATAATATACATTAATATGTGTATATATACATATACATATATATGTGTGTATGTATATATATATAGAGAGAGAGAGAGAGACAGAGACAGAGAGAGACAGAGAGACAGAGACAATGACAGACAGAGAGAGAGAGAGACAGAGAGAGAGAGACAGAGAAGAGAGAACTAACACTAATATAATAAAAGCTGGAACAGCCATATTAAAATCAGGCCAAGTGGATTTCAGAGAAAACAATGCTACCATGGATAAAAATGGTCATAAAGGATAAAGAGTTAATTCATCAGGAGGCAATAACAATGCTTAACATTTATGCACCTAATAACAGAGCTTTAAAATACACAAGGCGGGGCGCCTGGGTGGCGCAGTCGGTTAAGCGGCCGACTTCAGCCAGGTCACGATCTCGCGGTCCGTGAGTTCGAGCCCCGCGTCAGGCTCTGGGCTGATGGCTCGGAGCCTGGAGCCTGTTTCCGATTCTGTGTCTCCCTCTCTCTCTGCCCCTCCCCCGTTCATGCTCTGTCTCTCTCTGTCCCAAAAATAAATAAATGTTGAAAAAAAAAATTTAAAATACACAAGGCAAAAACTGATAGAACATTAAAGAGAAATAAACAAATTCTCACATATAATGAGAGATTTCCACACCCCTCTCTAAATAATTGATAGAACCAATAGAAAATCAGTAAAACTTCAGAGGACTTGAGCCACAGAAGCAATCTACTTGATCTAATTGACATGTATAGAACAGTCCACCTGATAATAGGAATTTATACATTCTTTTCAAGTGGATGAGGAATATTTAACAAGATAGTCCATATTCTGTGCCACCAACCAAGACTCACATTGAAGTCATAATCATAGGACTTTCTTAGACCACAATGGAATTAAATTAGAAATCAGTGGCAGAAATACATCTGTAAAATCACAAAATGTTTGGAAATGAAATAACACACTTACATATGTTCTATGAATCAAACAAGAAATCAAAATGGAAATTAAAATTCTTTGGAATTGAGTGAACCTAAATATTTAACATATTAGAGTTTGCAGAATGCTGCTAAAGCAGTGTTTAGGGAGAAATGTATAGCACTAAACACCTATATTAGAAATGAAGAAATGTCTAAAACCAATGACCTCAGCTTCCATCTTAAGAAACTATAAACAGGAGAACAAATTAAAACAAAAATTAGCAGAAGAAAAGAAATAATAAAGGTCAGAAGATAAATTAAGGATATAGAAAAGTCGGGGGGAGGGGGGGAGTGAGGAATACATGAAACCAAAAGCTAATTCTTTGAGAAGATCACTGAAATTGATGAGCCTCTAGCCAGACTGACCAGAAAAAAAGACAGAGGAAATAAATTACCAGTATCAGAAATGAGAGGTGACATCACTACATATTATAATGTTATTAAGGGAATAACAGCACAATATTATAAAATTTGTGTTAATAAATTCAATGATTTAAGATGAAATGGACAAATTTATTGAAAAACACAAACTTACAATGTTCACTCAAGAAGAAATAGATAATCTCAATTTATAGTTAAACATTTTTTCCATTAAAAAAAAATTAGAAACCCAGCTGTGTTTACTGGTGAACTTGACTGAATATTAAAGGAAGGAATCAGAGGGTTCCTCGGAAGCTAAGTCAGTTGAGGGTCTGACTCTTAATTTTAGTACAGGTCATGGTTTCATGGTTTGTGAGTTCGAGCCCAGCATCGGGCTCTATGCTAACAGTGCAGAACCTGCTTGGGATTCTCTGTCTCCCTCTCTCTCTGCCCCTTTCCTCACTTGCTCTGTCTCTTCAAAAATAAATATTTTTAAAAAAATAAATACATAAAGGAAGGAATAAGAGCAATTCCACATGTACTCTTCTGAAAGTAGAAAAAAAGGAACAATTTCAATGAGATCAGCATTACTCTGATACCAAAACAGTGAGTAAGCCAATTTTCTCCAAGCTGATCTATGGACATAGCATACTTCCAATCAAAATCTCAGCAGGACTTTTTGCAGAAAAAAACCCAAGCTGTTTCCAAAAATTAAATGGAAATGTAAACAACTGAGAATAGCTACAACAAATTAGAAAAGAATCAGACGTAAAGAACTTACACCGCTGATTTCAAGGCTTATATAAAGCAACCATAAACAAGACAGTGTGGTCTTGGTGTAGGGATAGACATAGGTCAATCAAACAGATTACAGAGCTCAGAAACTGTCCTACACATATGTGATCAATGCATTTTTGGCAAAGGGCACCAGGGCAGTTTGATGGCTATCCACGTGGGAGAAAGGAACCTTAAACCTTACATTACACTATACGCAAAAATTAACTCAGAATTGATCATAAACCTGAGCATAAGACTAAAACTATAGAATTTCTATAAAATATAGGAAAAACTGTTTGTGACTTTGCAGTAGGTTAATATTTCTTAAGTAAGGAAAAACACAGGAATAATAAGCAAAGTGTGACTAATTGGACTTCCTCAAATTAAAGTGTTTCTGTCAACAATGTTTTCTAATTTTCACGATATAAGGTTTGCACTTCTATTAAATTTATTTCTGATTATTTTTATGCTACTGTAAACGGAATTGTTTTTTTAATTTCATTTTTGGATTGTTCACTGTAAATGTACAGAAATATAGTTGATTTTTGTATATTGATCTTGCATCCTGAAACCTTGCTGAATTTATTTGTTCTAATAGTTAATTAGTAGATTCTTCAGGACTTTTTATATACAAGATCCCATCATCTGTGAATAAAGATAGTTTTACTTACTCTTTTCCAGTCTGGATGCCTTTTACTTCTTTTTCTTGCCTAATTGTCAGGACTAAAACTTCAAGTACAATGTCAAATAGGAGTGTCAACGGTGAACATCCTTTCCTTGTTTCTGATCTTAGGGGGAAAGCATCCAGTCTTTCACCACTAAGAATGATGTTGGTTGTAGGTTTTTCATAGGCAACCTTTATCAGATTGAGGAAGTTCCTTCTATTCTAAATTGATGGAATACATCCCATGTTCACAGATTAGAAAACTTAATGGCAATACTCTCCAGATTGATCTAAAGATTCTCGCAATCTCTATCAAAATCAGAGCTGGCTTGGGGTGCCTGGGTGGCTCAGTCGGTTAAGCGTCTGACTTCGGCTCAGGTCACGATCTCACGGTCCGTGAGTTCGAGCCCCGCGTCGGGCTCTGGGCTGATGGCTCGGAGCCTGGAGCCTGCTTCCAATTCTGTGTCTCCCTCTCTCTCTGCTCCTCCCCCGTTCATGCTCTGTCTCTCTCTCTGTCTCAAAAATAAATAAACGTTAAAAAAAATTAAAAAAAAAATCAGAGCTGGCTTCTTTGTAAAAATCAACAAGATAATCCTAAAATTCATATGGGATTGCAAGGGACCCAGAATAACCAAAACAATCTTCAAAAGGAAGAACAAAGTTAGAGAGCACACATTTCCCCAATTTCTAAACTTACCACAAAGCAACAGAAATAGAGACAGCATGGTATTGGCTTAAGGATAGACATATAGATCAACAAAATAGAAATAAAATACATTTATGGTCAATTTATTTTTGGCAATGATGCCAAGATCATTCAATGGGAAAAGAATAGTCTTCAACAAATGGTATGGAGACGCCTGGATTTTTGCCACATGTGAAAGAATAAAGTTGGATTCTTACCCCACATTATACACAAAAATTAATTCAAAATGAATTAAGACATAAACATAAGACGTAAACTATAAAACTCTTAGAAAATCCTTCAAGAAAGTGAAAAGACAAACCACAGAATGGGGTAAAATATTTGCAAACCATAGACTATGTAAAGAATTGTTACAACTCAATAACAAAAAGACAAACAAATTTAAAAATAAGCTAAGAATTTTAATAGACTTTTTTTTTCAACGAAGACATACAGTCATAGTCACATAAAAAGATGTTCATCGTGAGTCATCAGGTAAAAATAAATCAAAACCACAATGGAGTCCACTTCACACCCTCCTAAGACAGCCATGATCAAAAAGTCAGAAGGTAAATGTTGGCAGATATGGAGAAATCATAATCATCACACACTGCTACTGGGAATGTAAAATGGTAAAATTGTAAACGTAAAAATTGTTTAAGTATAGAGCAATTATTCATAAAAACCAAAAGGCAGAAACAACCCAAACATCCAACTACCGAAGAACGAGTAAGCAAAATGTGGTGGAACCACACAACGGAATATTACTCAACCATTGAAAAAGAATGAGGTTCTGATATATATTACAATATAAAAAACTTTGAAATCATTATGCTAAGTAACGGAAGCTAGTTACAGAAGATCACGTTTTCTATGGCTCTGTTTATATGAGACATCCAGAATAGGAAAACTGATATGGAGAGTAGATTAGGGGATGTGTAGGGCTGGAAAGGGGGGCTTGGAGGGCATAGGATTGTGATGGCTGAAGTATATGGGGTTCCTTTTCTTTCTTTCATTTGTAATGTTTTATCTATTTTTGAGACAGAGAGAGAGCAAGAGAAAGAGTGTGCAAGCAAGGGAGAGGGGCAGAGAGAGAAAAAGAATCCAAAGCAGGCTCCGGGCTCTCAGCTGTCAGTGCAGAGCCTGACACAGGGCTCACACTCACAGACTGTGAGATCATGACCTGAGCCAAAGTCAGACACTCAACCAACTGAGCCCCCCAGGCACCCTATGGGGTTCCTTTTCAAGTGAAGAACATGTTCTGATATTGACAGTGGTGATGGTTACATATGTAACTATACAAAAACTTCTGAATTATACACTTCAAAAGGGAAAATTGTATGATGTGTGTTTCATGTGTCAATCGGGTTATTATAAAATATTAAAAACTTCTGTTCATTGGGAAGAAAATTAAAAGGCTAGCCACAGAATAGAAGAAAGGAGAAGTGATTTTCAAAACACATTACCTAGTAAAGAATTTGTAGCCAGAATATACAAAGAATTCTTGTAACTCAAAAATTAAAAGACAAGGCAGTTTATTTCTTAAAAAAGGAAGACAGGCAGAAGGTTTGATCAGGCATTTTATAAAATAAGATATATATACGAAAAGCATATTAACTTGTGAAAAAAAAACACTCAACATTATTAATCATGAGAGAAATTTAAATGAAAGCAATCCCTCTCCTTAATATTCATCCAAGAGAAATAAAAACATAGGCACACAAAAAGACTTGTACGTAAATGTTGGTAACTGACTTGTTCACAAATCATAGCCCAAAACTGTCAACATTCAAACATCCATCAACAGACAGATAAGAAACCAATTGTGGTACATCCACCCACGGGAATACTACTCAACAGAAACAAACAAAACAAAACACCTAGGGATATATACGTTAACACAGATGGCCTGATGCTAAGGGAAAGAAGTCAGACACAAAATAACACAAGTTATATGATCCCATTTATATGAAACTTCAGACAAAGCAAAACTCAAGGGATCCAAAGAATAATAAAAGCATAAAAGTGATTATTTAGAGCCAAGTCTGGATAGGGCAGAGAATTAATGGAAAGAAACACACACAGAAAGAACTTCGGGTTAATGAAAACATTCTATATCTTGATTGTGTGTGTATGTGTGTGTGTGTGTGTATACACACACAAATATATGAGAAAGATCATGTACCTTTGTCAAAACTCATAGGACGTACACTGGAAATGAGCAAATTTTATTAGTTATAAATTATACCCCAATAAAGGTAAGCTGAAGCGTAAACTATTAAACGTCGTCAATGTATTCTCAAACTTGTGACGTACTTGGCAAGTGATCCCTTTTAGAAAGCAATGTGGCCATGTTAATCAAGCGCCTCAACGCTGTTGATAACCTTTGACCCAGTCAGACCAGTACCGCTAATGAATTCTAAAACAGAATCCAAAATACACAGAAAAGTTTCATTCCCAAAGATCAGATGTGACATTTTTTATAAAATAGAAAATAAAACCAACGTGAGTGTGGGATCCCAAACTTTATTCTGGTAGGTTTGTTCCAAATATTGGAAGATTACATTTTCATCAAATTATGTCTACAAGTGCTTTTTAATTAAAACGATGAAATACTTCTGTTAGAATTTTGGTTGGATAGAAAAAAAGCCAACATTGAATTTCTAGTACAACCACAACTAGGTTTAAAATATTCTTTTTTTTTAGGTTAAAAATATTCTTTTTTTTTGAGAGAGAGAGACTGAGAGCGAGCCTGCACTCATGTGAGTGGGGGAGGGACAGAGGGCGAAGGAGAGAGAATCCCAAGCAGACTCCACTCTCAGTGTGGAGCTCAAGGCAGGGCTCTATCCCAGGAGCTGTGAAATCACAACCTGAGCCAAAATCAAGAGTCGCGCATTCAACTGACTAAACCACCCGGGTACCCCTGGGTGGCTCAGGAGGGAGATTCTGTTATTTTTGCCAAATTTGCCAAACTTTTCCATAGTTCATATATATCACTTCTACCATTTCAAAAATGAGCTTTTAAGGTAGGAAATAAATTAACCACTAATAAGAAATCTGTCTTAAGATGTGCGTATTCCAAGTAACCAGACACAAAAAAGTGTTCTGAGGAAGAAGCAGGTTGGGGTTGGAGGGAGTGAGAGACAAAAGACAGACAGGAAGCAGGAGGGAGACTTTGGATCAGGAGCCGGGAGGGGGTGGGCGTGACGCCATTCTGCCTGGCCTCCCAGGAGAGGGGTGGCTAAGAGTCAAAGCAGCCTATGAGCCAGACAATTTGTTATCCCCAGCTTACAGATGAAGAAGCCGAGGTGGAGAATGAATAAATAAGGTGCCAGGACGGACAGGTGGGAGAGTCTGGAATCAAGCCCAAGAGGTCCAGTCCCAGATCCCAAACCCTACCTGCCACAGCCGGGCCAGCTGGACAATGAGAGCAGTCCTGGGCCAGCAGGTCACCCGCGGCCACCACTCAGGACTTCGGGCCACTCACTGTGAATGCGGGAAGGAACGAATATAGTATGAACCTCAACGAAGAGAATTAAGTGAGCTAGTACAAGGTAATCACTCAATAAATGTCAGCTACTTTTACCAGTGGCCCAGTACTAACAACAACGTGCCTGCTTATTTAGTGTGGCTTGGATGGACGGTGCCATGGGGCCTGGCTTGTGCTAAGTACTTTCCAGATGTTCAGGAGGGTGCTATCAAATTTCCCATTTCTAGATAAGAACACTGAGATGTCAGTACAGTCTGAAACAGAGGAACACGCTCTGGGAAATCATGGAGAATCTCGATGACAAAATGTGGAGTCATCACCTCCCCAGGCATGAGGGGGTGGAAATCTCAAAGTCCAACTAAACAAATAAATAAATCACAGGGCAGTGGCCAAGTGCAGAGGAAAGTTCCAACATCAAGACCAAGCTTCAAAGACCTAAAATTGATCAAAAGAGCAAGTAAATCGCTGGGAAACGCTACAAGCCCTTCCTCCGTCTGAGGACCAGACGGGTCGGCCATCTTCCACCTCTCCCTTCCAGAAAGTCCTGTCCTCCATTGACTGAGAGATGGTCTCTCCAAAGCAAGCAACATCCAAGCCTGCAAGAGATGTCAGTGGGACGATGGATGGCAATCCATATTACGTCCTCTATCTCGGCAAGGAAGAAACACCACAACTGTCCTATGCAATGGCATTTACTGTTAGTAACACCCTGAGTTTCTAACCGACCACGGGGGGCAATCTGTTCTTTGTTCTAACTTAAGGTTGGAAAAGGAATTCAGAAAGATCCCAGGAACCTGTAAATTATTAAACCCACATACACATGTGCATTCTTTTTGGTAATTCTGACACTGAAAAAAAAATGGTTTAATTGCACTGGTATTTAATTTTTATACGATGTACATCTCCAAACTTTGGAGAGATAATCACTCTCACTAGCCCCAAATCCCATGGCCTCATGTTACTAACATATTATACTTATTAGCTATGAACTTTGGGTGAATTTCCCATGCCCCGAAGAAAAGAAAATAGTGGAAAAAATCTCTTTTTATTCATAAAAATCAACTCACGTAAAAGACAGACAAAAGGGGCTAGGTCTGCAGCACAGTATCAGAGGGAGGGGTATTGTCTGCTTTTCCCCAGCGCCCGGGAGCTGCGTGAGCTTCCAGAAGGAGGGGGCGGAGGGAGAGAGCAGGTGGCCTCCTGACCCAGACTCTTGGCCTCCTTTCCGCAGGCCGCTGTCTAAAGCTACGAGGCCTGATGATTTGATTGGAACCTCCATGTTTGTGGCTCAGATTTTCCGAGGCTTACTCCCTCGCTGTGGCCTCTGTGAGGCTGTCAGTGTCTACCTCTCATAAAAAAAAAAAAAAATGGTGTAAAAAAAAAAAAATGGTGGCAATTCTTGAGACAGGATGTTGCCTCATTATCTGCAGCCCTGAGTCAAGCCACACAGTCTCCGGAAGCTCGTTCCCATCATATTCCTGCTCTGGCTGTTACTGGCCGTGTCTCAGTCACACTTAATTGCTTCTCTGTGTTGTGCCCGTTGAAAGGTGTGTCCCCTTCCACGGCACACTCCCCATACACGCATCTTAATGATGTTGGCTCCCGGTTTGGCTCAGGGGTAAAAGGCCATGTTCATTTGGACCACCGGTTTCCACGGAGATTTTGCAAAATGTTCGAGTCCCTTCTTTCTCAGAACTTGGAACCACTCCCCTTCGTAGCTGAAACGTGTCCAATAAATGTCTATTCCTTCTTATTTCTTGGAAACAAATTAAGTCATTTCCGTGCACCATCAAGGGCCACTGTTGTGCCCAGGACGTGCGACATGCCGATCGGGAGGACAGTCACATCTCACTAACATCCTGCGGACGTACTGAAGACTTCTGCCTTTGGCTATGGAAAAAGAGAATGTCATCTCCTCAGACAACATGTGCTTGTTTCTTCACTGATAACTAGTGTTCTGGGGCAACTTTCCAGGCGGAACTCACGGGCTTTTGATCTATAAACCCCGAAGACACGTTTCGGAATTCCCGTTTCTCGAAAAGTCTGGGGACTGAGGAAGAAGGTGTGTGGCTCCCACCTCCTCTCCCTCGGCCTGTCTGGGGCTTTCTACAAGCCTCGATCCACCCACACGTTGCCCAAACTTTAGTTCAAGTTTCCCCAAAAGCTTGATGCACATTAAGTGGTATCACACGTGACATTCATCTATTTTGGAACAATGATTTGAATTGAAAGCTCTCACCTCAAACATAAACAACCCGTAGAATATGCTGCCATGCAAGTCTTCTGAGAAATTATCTGATTTTGCGGCAGGAGCCGTTGATTTAAAATAATAGTGGGGCCGGACAGAACCAATCAGCAGATTCTCTGGACATAAGTTAACATCTTTACTCCCTAAAATAGAATTATGTATGGTGGGGAAAGGCATTGGAGCCAAATTATTCCTGAATATAACAGTGACAACTCAGTTTCCTGGGTTTACGACGGGCCCTCGGGGAAATGTCGAAAGAGTTTATGTCCCTCCTGAAGGGCTTTATTTTAATGTTTGGGAAGTTGGTAATCTAGTATAGTACACTGCCGTACAGAAATATCTCCTCATTACAAGCCTCCCTCCATACAAAAATATTTGCTTTTATGGATGAAGATGCTCTCTCGACCAAAGAATTAAATGTAGCAAGTGCGGGCCTTCCGAAATCCAATCACTTTTGAGATGTGCAAAGCTCACCTTGGCACAACAGTAAAAATGACGCGTGTAGGTATCCACCACCATTCTGGGCCATTTCGGGGGTCAGTTGAACAAGGAGGCCCCGCGTTTCTCTTTGGGCCAAGTCTTCTTGTCTGCCCTGTGCCGCCTCTTTCCATACAGTCAGTCTCCATCAAGCCGCCATCATCACAGCGCAGGGAAACGAGAAGAATAAGAAACAGAAATGAAAGATGAAAAGTCATCCAGGAAAACACTAGGAACACAAACAGGGCCATAACCAGGGAGGAGCTCAGCCATACGGGCACGGTTAGCCATCCAGCCCGATAGTCAGAACTGGGATGGTGGGCAGAAAAGGAGATCGTCGTCATAATTTGGGGAGAACGACTCCGCAGTGCAGAGATGCCTTCAGCTGGATGTGCTAACCGGGACTCCTGCTACCTTTTTTCTGAATGAAAAGAGGCTACTTTCCCAGAAGAAAGAAAACCAGATCTGTGTTTAAATGATGCTCCTAATCTCTTCCTAGCCAGGGTCCATAAATCATCTCCTGCGCGTGCGACGCGCCCTTCGGAGCCAGTGAGGGTATTATGGGAGCAACACGCCCGGCTCCCCCCTCGGGCACTCTCGGTATAGCCCGTTATCAGCCAGCCACGGCGGTTCCAAATCTGGGCCCCAAAAGTTGGAGACCAGGCGAAGCCCAGAGCAGGATCCAAGCTCAGACATTCCTTAAAAAGTTTGACTCCAGCTCTGCTGACTTAAGGCTGCCAACTTGAAATGGAAACCTCTTGAGAACATGTTTTCTTACAAAATTTACAAAGAGCTTTGCTGCAGAGCCAGCAGCTGGAAATGCCATGTGAGCAGCCGTTCTCCGCGATCTGATTTCTTACAGCATTTTGGCACTTCTGGTTCAGCTCCTGGCGGGCAACCAGAAGCCAGAGAGGTAATAAAACCTGGTCTGCTCCCCGGACAGCTCTGGGCCAGGCTCCTTCCCGGAGAAGAGCTGACTCATGCCAAGAGAAAGGTGGAAACACATGCGTCTCCTGCTCTCAGGAGAAGGGACACGACCATGTCCCCGGAGGGGCGCTGGGCACCGTGCCTTTCCCGGGTGTCAGGCACCAGGACGGCAAGACCAGACAATGCTTCCGCACTGCCCTGGCTCTGACCAAAGTCAGGAGCACGACCGATCGTAGGGGTGGCCACTGCAAATAAAGGCCTCCCTTGCCAGCTTCAGTCCTGAAGCAATTTATAGCAAGTAGCGTCCATCCTGTGATCGTTTTTAAACTGCCTGGAAAAAATTATGCCAGCTGGGCTTTGGTACCCGTGGTTCTTCTTGTACTCTCCTTATCCTTCCCTGCTTTATTCTATCAATTTCGTCACGTCCACTCAGCAGAAGGAAGAGGTGAAACACTGAGGTCCGCACGCCTGGAAGAAGGCTGTCCTGTGTGTGTCACTGGCACAGACACTGTGTTTCCCCCTCGAGAGCGTGTCCATAAGGGGGGGGGGGGGGAGGGCAATAGACTCCTCCAAGGAGTCAGAGTGAATGATGTTTCCAACACCAACCCCAGCAGGGAAGAGTGGCTCACCACTGGGGCCAGCGCTCCACTCTCCTTGACAAAATAACTACCATTTCAACGAATTCATCAGCTCCTTAATTTTTCTCTCTGCTTGGGAAAATTAGTGGCTGTTAAATTTCAGATTGCAGAGAGGAACGGCCAAAGCTCTAATTTTCCAACAGTCGGTTTATGACTAGCCACTGGCAGAGCCCAAATAGATCCATCGGGGGATGACTGTGTTTGCTCAAACACCGTGGCCCCGGCTGGCCTCAGCCACTTGAGGGCGGACCATAAAAAACCCACCATAGACAAAGTGACTTGGGCCAAGGTAGGGCATGGGGCCATTTTGGCATTTGACTCACTGAAGGCATTTGTGGGGTAGGGTTGTCAGATAGAATACAGTTCGCCCAGTTAAATGTGAATTTCACATAAAGAGGGAATAAATAGTGTTAGGTGTAAGTATATCCCATGAAATATTTAGGATATACTTATGCGAAAAAGTATTTATTGTTCATCTAAAATCCAATTTAACTAGGCATTTTGTATTTTTATTTGTGGACTCTGACCATCCTACCTTGAGGTTTCTGTTGGTAATGAGGCAGCCAAGTTCATTCACGCCCAGAACAATCAAACTGAATCCGAAGCCTGTGTGAGTCCCCCACCCAGGACTGAGCAGGGCACTAGCAACAGAAAAAATTCCAATTTCTCCTTCACCCACAGTGACTTCAAGGAGCTACGCAAGACACTCTATGACTTGAAAACAGCCAGAAGCCTGAGAAGGAAAATAGATCTGATTCAAAAAGAGCAAGTCAGACATTAAAAAAAAAAAAAAAAAAAAAGATGTTGACTAAAAGCCAAGAAACTGGAAACCAGGACCTCTCAGAGTGGCTAGAGGAAAATAAGTGGTAACAAGGAGAGAGACAGAGAAAGACAGAGAGAGAAGGAGAGACAGACAGAGAAAGACAGAGACAGCCAGAGGGAGAGAGGGAGATAGAGACAGACAGAGAAGGAGAGACAGAGAGACAGAGAGAGGGGGAGAGAGAGGACGCTGTAGAGACCCCATCAAGCCCCCCTATCTTTGCACCCGGGGCTGCTCTGTGACACAAAACGACTGTTCAGATGGGCATCAGATAACAAGACCAGTGCTGTTTCTCTCATGGAGCTTTAAAATTTTTATTATAATTATTATGATGATTTGTATGTATGTCACATGGTCTCATAGCATAAATTCTGAAACTTCAGGAAAGGATAAAGGGGAAAATAAAAAATCCCTCCTATTCCCAAGAGTAGAGGAGAACCACTGTATTTCCTTCCATCATCTTCCAGCCGTAGCTACCATTTTTACAACATCGGAATTATAAAGCAGCTAACATTTTGCAACCTACTTTTATTATTTAATATATTGTGAATATTACTGCGTATGCTTCGTTTCTGAGAACATGGTTTTTAATGACTACTTAGTATTCCATTGCTTTTAATGGACCACGATTTATTTAACCTGTTTGCTCTCATTGGGTACTTAGGCTGCTTCCTAAGTCTAGTGTTACCAAGAGCACCTCAGAGCCCCCTATAAGCACAACTCTTCTCGGTTCTGTAGCTGTTTACGCGGGGTAAACATCTGCAAGTGAGCCCAGGTACTGGGTCACAGGATAATGTTGAAGTTTTAATTCACATTGTCAACTTCGCCTCCAGAAAATCTCATCCACAAACCCATATGAATTGCTGTTTGCTCAGAACCTTGCCAACGCCGGACATTACCTCTTGCCAAAAGCTTTACTAATTTGAGCAGCCCACAATATATTTTCTTTCTTAAAATTGCATTTCCTTTATTCTTAACGGGATGAGCATTTCCTTAGATGCCTTTTGTGCACTAGACTTCTTATTTCATGGATGCTTTATCAGGTTTTTAGGCGTTGTTTTCCCCAAAGCTTTACTGAATTGTGAGGGTCCCTTATGTATTAAAGGTGACAATCCTTTTCTTTAATAATATGCTACAACGTGCTCCCATTTGTCCGTTAAGATTGGTCAGCGTGTGGGGCGCCTGGGTGGCGCAGTCGGTTAAGTGTCCGACTTCAGCCAGGTCACGATCTCGCGGTCCGTGAGTTCGAGCCCCGCGTCGGGCTCTGGGCTGATGGCTCAGAGCCTGGAGCCTGTTTCCAATTCTGTGTCTCCCTCTCTCTGCCCCTCCCCCGTTCATGCTCTGTCTCTCTCTGTCCCAAAAATAAACGTTGAAAAAAAAGAAAAAAAAATTTAAAAAAAAATAAAAATAAAAAAAAAAAAAAAAAAAAAAAAAGATTGGTCAGCGTGTAATTTGGTGTCGGGAATTTTCCAGTTTTTATGCAGATATCGCTATTGTGTTCTTACTTGACTTCTTCCTTGTCCTCCCTCCCCCACCTGGAAACCAGACAGATATGTATCCCTCGTTGCTCAAGTCCATCTCGTTCTCTTGTACTTATCTCTTTAAACGCAGCAGTGAACCTTTGGGGCGCCTGGGTGGCTCAGTCAGTTAAGCATCCAGCTGGGGCGCAGGGCACATTCTCCCGGTTCGTGGGTTCCAGCCCCGCGTCGGGCTCTGTGCTGACAGCTCAGAGCCTGGAGCCTGAGCTTCGGATTCAGCGTCTCCCTCCTCTCTGCCCCTTCCCTGCTCATGTTCTGTCTCTCTCTCTCAAAAAGAAATAAACTTTTTTTTAAGTTTTTAAATAAATAAATAAACACGGCAGTGAAGTTGCGCATAGAGGTGGTAGAGGGATCCCTTTGCAAGTAATCGACCTGCTCTCTCAACTTCATTTACTGAGTAATCACACTTCCCCTTGTGTTCGAAACCCACCTGTATCACATGCTGGGTAAGTGGGCACCCATCCGCCCGCCTACTCTTGTGCCCACCCCAGCGTGGAACCACTAAAGCTATAGAACATTCCTCAGTCTCTCATGTTCTTCCATTCCATCAGTGTCCAATATTTTGAATAGCTTCTAGAATACGCGAGTCAACCTTAAATTTGAATCTTGATAAGAAGTGCCCTAAAAGCCTAAGTTGAAGTGAGGAAGTTTGGCCTCCTTGCGCCATTCAGAACCAAGGTCCGTATCTCTATTTCCTGAAGATTTGCTTGACATCTCTCAAAACCTGTTGTCCTTTCCTTCCTGTGGACCCCCACCCATTTTGCCAGGCTTATTCCTAGGATTGAGAGTGTTATGCCAATCTTGGGGATTGGAAATCTTCTATCGTTTCACCTTCCAGCCAATATTTAATGGAATAAAGAGACGGTAGTAATCTGTGCATACAACCACCAGAAGGAACTCTGTCAATGACTTCCTTTAAAATATTCTCTTCGGGTTTCCAGACACCGAATCATACATACCACATGCAG
This sequence comes from Puma concolor, assembly GCF_028749965.1. NCBI lineage: Eukaryota > Metazoa > Chordata > Mammalia > Carnivora > Felidae > Puma > Puma concolor. The sequence continues at coordinate 84,514,250 of NC_141677.1, read as the reverse complement.
ACTTGGGTCTACTCTAAAATTTACCTTCTTATTTCTGTTTCCTGCCTTATCACACTTGTTGGAACTTCCAGAGTGAGGTTCTTCATGATGGGATTACAGCATCCTCTCCCTGCTCTAGACTTTGAAGGACCTATGGAGAGTCCTCATTAAATGTGATGTCGCTGCTGATCTCATATTGTCTTCCCATGTCAAGGAAATGTTCTTCAAGTCCTGGCTTATTAAGTTTTTATTAGAAATTGATGTTGAATTTTATCAAGTGTCCTTTGGGACTTTATTTAAGTTTTTCCTCTTTTAATCTACCAATGTGATATATTTTATTAATAGATTTCTGAATATTAAAACATTATTGCATTCCTGAAATAGATCTGTATAGTGTAAGAAACCGTTGTCTTCAGTTTTCTATATATTATTTAAGGATTTTTCGTTCTTTGTTTCAGTGGCTACAGTCTGATCTCGGCAGGTACAAGCCCCACCCACCGTGCTATCCTCACCTTTCCAGTGAGATGGGTCTGGAATATTCTGCCTTTTCACGTTTAGATTTGAGGCCCAGCCGGCCACATAAAATGAACCAGGAAACGTTTTCTCCCTATGCTTTGCAATATTTCCTACGGCAGGGGGATTATTTCCTCTTGTAAGATTGAAATCCCTCACCCCGGGGCGCCTGGGTGGCTCAGTCGGTTGGGCGTCCGACTTTGGCTCAGGTCACGATCTCCCGGTCCGTGGGTTCGAGCCCCGTGTTGGGCTGTGGGCTGATGGCTCAGAGCCTGGAGCCTGCTTCCAATTCTGTGTCTCCCTCTCTCTCTGCCCTTCCCCCGTTCATGCTCTGTCTCTCTCTGTCTCAAAAATAAATAAAAAACCGTTAAAAAAAAAAAAAAAAGAAATCCCTCACCCCTGAACTCTAAAGAATTCTAAAATTATTCTGGAAGAATGAACAAAATACTGAATAATAATGGAAAGGGACTAACAAGGAGATTCATTTTAAAATCTCACAAAAGTACGATAGTGAAACTATAAGCAACTTTTGAAATTTCTCTCCAAGATTATTAGCCCATGGACGTTTTCTCCTTTCTCAGTCAGATGTGAAGATTTTTATTTTCTTCAGAAAATCTTCCATCCACTGAGTGGCCAACTCCTCTACATTAATTCTTGTCATTTCTTTACAGTATCTTATTACCGCTGAGTTATCCTGGCATTTTATTTTTGTTTTTTTCTCAATCATGTTCACTAGCTCCTGATTTTATGTGTTCGTATTTATCCTAAATCAGATGTGTCAGTTTACCTATTTTAATATGTATTTGCTTATTTTTTTATTTTATTTTTATTTTTTATTTTTTTTAATTTACATCCAAATGAGTTAGCATATAGTGCAACAATGATTTCCGGAGCAGATCCCTTAGTGCCCCTGACCCATGTAGCCCGTCCCCCTCCCACAACCCCTCCCATAACCCTCAGTTTGTTCTCCATATTTATGAGTCTCTTCTGTTTTGTTCCCCTCCCTGTTTTTATATTATTTTTGTTTCCCTTCCCTTATGTTCATCTGTTTTGTCTCTTAAAGTCCTCAGATGAGTGAAGTCATATGATTTTTGTCTTTCTCTGACTAATTTCACTTAGCATAATACCCTCCAGTTCCATCCATGTAGTTGCAAATGGCAAGATTTCCTTCTTTTTGATTGCCGAGTAATACTCCATTGTCTATATATACCACATCTTCTTTATCCATTCATCCATTGATGGACATTTGGGCTCTTTCCATCCTTTGGCTATTGTTGATAGTGCTGCTAGAAACAAGGGGGTGCAAAGGTCCCTGTATCTGCTTATTTTTAAAGTTCTAGAGTTTCCCAACGTCACTATTTTTCTATGTTCTAATTCATAAATTTCTCTCTTAGAATATTTATCCTTTTCATTTTTTATTTATTTTTTTTAATTTTTTTTTCAACGTTTATTTATTTTTGGGGGGACAGAGAGAGACAGAGCATGAACGGGGGAGGGGCAGAGAGAGAGGGAGACACAGAATCGGAAACAGGCTCCAGGCTCTGAGCCATCAGCCCAGAGCCTGACGCGAGGCTCGAACTCACAGACTGCGAGATTGTGACCTGGCTGAAGTCGGACGCTTAACTGACTGCGCCACCCAGGCGCCCCTATCCTTTTCATTTTTTAAACATTCATTGATTTTTACAAGCAATATTAAGTGCTCATTAGTTTGTGCATCGTTGTTGGTTCTTGTTTTAGAACACATGTACTTCACATGATGCATTTGACCTGGAATTAACTTTGAACTTAATTTTGTGTGGGTTTTTATTTTGTAAGTATTCTGGAATTACAGATTCAATTTTTTTTTTTTTATACAATGGCCACTGGGAGAGTATTACCTTAATTTTTTAAGTGTATTGCAATTTGTGGGCCATTTTGTCACTAAAACTTGCCCCTATTTTGTTGTAGCTCTGGATGTGGCTTGTACAGTTTGCTCCTTAAAAGCATTCGTTAAAAAAAAAATGTATTTGTTCAATGTTTCCTTGTGATTCTGCGGTTTTTTGTCATCGACTTCTACAAACATAACATGAGCATCATCCTCTTTCTGTGGATAATATAAAGTTCACTATACTTCATGAAATATTGAATAAGCTCTATTTATTATATCTGACACAATTCTCTACTTCTTCGCTTATTTTTGTCCACTTGTCTTGCATGCTACTAACTGTTCACGTGAAAGTCACTTGCTACACCACTTATGTCTTTGTCAGTTTCTTCTAGTATTTTTAATTTACTACATAGATTCGAATAATAGTAATATTTTACACACAAGCGTTCATTATTCATACATCTTCATGGTGGATTTTACCTTTTAGCAATATAAAAATAATTCATTTGAAGCTGTTTAAACCCTGATTTTAAATTAATATGCTACCACTTCTTGGGTTTTATTCCTTTGTACTGATATTCATTCAGCCATTATCTTTCAGTCTCTCTCTATATTTTTAGGCGTGTCTCTTGTCAATAGATTTTTTTTTTTAATTTTTTTAACGTTTTACTTATTTTTGAGACAGAGAGAGACGCAGCATGAATGGGGGAGGGGCAGAGAGAGAGGGAGACACAGAATCGGAAGCAGGCTCCAGGCTCTGAGCCGTCAGCCCAGAGCCTGACGCGGGGCTCGAACTAGCGGACCGCGAGATCGTGACCTGAGCTGAAGTCGGACGCTTAACCGACTGAGCCACCCAGGTGTCCCACTTGTCAATAGATTTTAATTGCGTTGGCAATCAAACCTGAAAGCCTGTCATTTGGGGAGTTTGGCCTTTTCATATTTCTCTCTGGACTTGCTCTGTTGGGCTTTATTTTTTTAATTCTTCCATGTTATTCATCTTTTGATACACATTATTTTCCTTAGCCCTTTTATTTTTTTTTCTTCAGAAACTCAGACAGTGTAAATCCTGTTTCTATCCCACGTGTGGTGCTTTTCACTTTTTTTTTTTAACGTCTCCTATTTTTCTCTGGTTGGCGTTGACACTGGGATACTATCTACCGCCTCCCTCTAAGTAAAACAGAGACGTAGCTCACCTTGGCTTTTGCCCGCTCGGTCTGAGCTGCCACTTGTTGCTCTTATCTGAAAGCATAAATCAGATAATATTAAATTATTTGCCTACCTTATCCATCTTTGCTCTCAATAACTTTTTGTGCATGTAGCGGGGTTGTTTTTTTTTATTTTTTTTTTTTTTTTTTTTTTTTTTTTTTTTTTTTAAATTTTTTTTTTTTCAACGTTTATTTATTTTTGGGACAGAGAGAGACAGAGCATGAATGGGGGAGGGGTAGAGAGAGGGAGACACAGAATCGGAAACAGGCTCCAGGCTCTGAGCCATCAGCCCAGAGCCCGACGCGGGGCTCGAACTCACAGACCGCGAGATCGTGACCTGGCTGAAGCCGGACGCTTAACCGACTGCGCCACCCAGGCGCCCCTAGCGGGGTTGTTTTTAATCACGCGAGCAAGAGTTATTCCAACTCTACTGCGTGTTTTACCAAATTTGTTGCTTATCCCTTTTCTTTGGCCCTCTGATCTTCCCACCCTTCCATAGTTGGTTGCAGTGTGTCCACTTTTCAGAAAGGACACGTGAATGGTATATTTTCTGGATTCTCTGCATATCTGAGAGCATCCTTTGTTGTAGCCAAAATACATGTCAACGTGCATGTTTTTTTCTAAACTTTTATAACTTACTATTGTTTATTTTCTACTCAAAGGTTCTTTTTTAATATGAAATTTATGGTCATATTGGTTTCCATACAACACCCAGGGCTCATCCCAATAGGTCATGCACGTTTAAGTCAACATACGTGTCATGGGTGCCTTGCTGGATCCAGGGGAGAGAGAGGCTAATGTGCAAGTCTTTGCAGTCCTTACCTTATGGAGCTCGCAAGCTAACGAGATGCCACCTAAAAACCCCACGTTTGGAGCAAAAATTCGAGTAAAGGATAGAGAGTACTTGGGTCGCAAGATTTTTCTATAAAAGTCCTACACACATTGACGCATTGTTGTCTTTACTATTGTGGAAAAGTCTAGCAGCTGTCCCCTTTTTCCAAAGCATCCCGTTTGTGGTATAAAATAGAAGAGTATTAGAATTGAACATTTTGTCTCAGGTAAACTGTTCAGGTAACTAATTCACAACAACAACAACAGCAAAATATCATTGGATGGGCGCCTAGGTCTCACTGTTAGTTAAGCGTCCAACTCACGATCTCAGCTTAGGTCTTGATCTCAAGGTCCTGAGTTCAAGCCCCTTGTTGGGTTCTGCACTGGGCTTGAAGCCTACCCTCTCCTTCAGGAATCCCCATTGTACATACATTGGATCTCTTGTCTTTCCAGGTCTCCTACTTTCTCGTTTATCCCTTTATTTGTTTATCCCTTCTCTCAGGGCTTCCCTAAGTTCTCAAGTTCATTTCCTGCCTCTAGTTGCAAAACTGCAGTTATAAATTCGGCAATTATGTATCGGTACCTAGCCTTTGAGGGTCTGGCTTTCTGCCATCTTCAAAAAGTCCTGCTCTGATTTCATGGAATTCTCTATTCCTTGCTGTTACCTCATTTCGCGGAAGGACACGGACACCGACTTGCCACGTTCTTGTCCTAAGTCACTGTTTTTTGCTTATCCTTACGGAGGACACTTTCTTTTTGCCCATTCTCCCTATGTTATGGATTCTGTCACTAAGCAGTGCTTCGGATGCAGGCAGAAGGACACACAGAAGGCCGGGGGTTTCTCTAAACTTGCGTTGTGCCATTGTCCACCCAGCCAAGCAGAGCTGGAGGCCCTCCCCCCAGGAGCTCCCCTCTGCCTGAGGGCTGCCTGGCCTGAATTTGTTTAGGAGCCTGGCGCTTGTGGGAGTTTCCATTCTCTGCTGGCCCGGTCGTGGCAGGGTCTACATGTGCTCTCCTGCCACCCAAGGCTCCTGGCCGCCAGCCCAAACACTCCCCTCCTCGGAACAATAGAGCAGCTCTCTTGGGGTCCTTTCTAGATCGTCTCCTTCAATGAGAACACATGGTGCGGGACAACCCTTTGGTCCATAGGGCCCCCTATGCAGAAAACGGAGGCAAACATCTTGAGTTTTCCGGTGCAGAGAAGCTACTGTGGCCTCCAGCTCCCATCCCGGGTTTTCCCTATTTTCACACTTCTCCCGTCCTTTCCATGTAGAGTGAACTCTGCCAGAGGTCGGCAACCGTGCACCTGCCGAAGACACCCGGGCCCAGCCCCCTGGAGAAGGGGGCTTGGTGCCCACCGCTAACCCCAGAGAGAGAACCCATAGCTGCTCTTGTTCCAAGGGGTTCCAGATGCCTCCCAGCCCTTCACAAAAGAAGAATGGCCCGGTGGGCCATCTGACCCAGCTCTTCCGGAAGGACACCGGCCGGCAGGATTCGGAGAAGCGGAGCCGACACTAGCCTGTGCCCCCCTGAGCCCTTTCCCGCTTCCACCGTGCACTGGGGGCCCGCATTCCTTCCCAGGGAAGGAGGAGGGCCAGAGTTAACCAGCACCTTCTGGCGGGAAGCAGGACTCCATCGACCACCGTTGGCGCCCCCAGACCACCCCGTTCTGGAAGGACCCACGCGGCAACCTGCGTCCTGCGCCCACACCGCCTCCGCGGCCTCTTCAAGCAGGGCCGGGCTTCCTTCCCTTAGGACACGTTTTTGTCTCGGCCCCGCCCGACTCCGGAGCGTCCGAGGCACAGAGGTGAAAAGTGCCCATCACGGTGAAAACAAAACGTCCTCTGGACAGTCGACGACATCCTGAGACCGAGAAGGTAAACGTGCTTTCCCCGCCGCCTGTTCCGCGTTTTGCCTTTTGAACACAAAGAGCCCGTTTTTCGCGGGGCTGCCGGGAAGGCGTTGGTGGGCCGGCTGGAAATCTGCAGGCGCTGGCGGGGGCGGAGGTGCAGCCCTGCTTTATCTCGCCGGCATCGATCGCCTCTAATGAGCACCAGTGCAGCTGCGGCTAATGGTGGGGCGACCGGTGTTAAGGGCAAACGTGGGAGAAGATTATCAGCCCAAGGGGCTTAACAGTTGCTGGACGGCCCGGAGCCCTCGGGGCAATGATGCACTTGAGAGGTCACTGAATCAAATGAGGGGAAAGATTCAGTGCCTGCTGCCGGAAGAAATGCGGCAGAAGTGGATTTTTTTTTTTTTTCCAACAGAGACTACAGGCATCAACAAAACCCTTACCTTCTGCTAGTCATTAGTCCCTGACCCTTCGCCCGATAAGACGGCTCCAGTAGAGCCGTCTCGTCCTAATTATGACTCATCAGACGGCGGCAATCCTACCCAATTAGTGGGGCTTAAGCGAGGGGCGCTTGATGTAACAAGGGTCCGTGCCCTGCGTGAACCGGGGAAGGACAGGCGTCTGCTCGGATGCGAGCCACCCCGGCCTGCTCCTTACATGGGGGGGGGGGGGGGGGGGGGGGGGGGGGCAGGCTGCCATTTGATCTGATTTGCTTGATATTTAATTCACTGTGTTGCCCGCCACCCCCCTCAGAGATCTGACAGGGACCCGATTAGTGGCCATGAGAGGTGCAGAGGCCAGTGGCCTTCAAGAGACAGCTAACCAGCAGATGCTACAGAGCGCTCGCAGTCAAATGTTAGCACAGAAAGGGAGCTACAGGTATTAGGGAAGATAAAAAAAAAAAAAAAAAAAAAAAATGACTGGCAAATGCCTTCAGGGGTCGGGCATGTTGCACATTCTGAACTTTAATAGCATAATGGAGTAGTTGCAACTGGGGAAAGAGCCCAGACCCGGCAGGAAGGCAGGCTGTGCTGAAGCTATAGGGGCGGCTGAGGGGGGGAGGGGGCCTTGCCACGTATGTCCTCTGCTTTGCCAAAACGCCCAAACCACTCTTCATTTTAATGCTCTAAACAAGCAATTTAATATTATCCTAGTGCCATAATAAGTCACGTGGCAAAGTGATACCCTGCGGTTATAAGAAATTATTTATTAGTTTTTTTTAAAAAAAAAATTCTAAGGCGGTGTCTTTGTAACCAGGAGATTTCCGTTGGGTCAGGTGATTAAAATATCCGGGTGTGGGTCTGTCTGCCCTCCCCCACCCCGCACCAACCCTGCTCGGTAACAGGGAGCATTGATCTCTGAGACACAACGGATCACCACCGCATGATCACTGTCACGTTTTCCACAGCCAGGGAAGGTCTTGCGAAGCGGTTACCCCGCAGAGGGTCACAGGCACCCCCGAACCCAACCTGTGTGCGTCCAGCTCCTTTTTCTTACATCAGCTGGAGGGAGGGGAAGGAGGGAGCCCCGCCGGGGCAGATGGCCTGAGAAACCCCTGTGCTCACTGAGCCCCAGTGCTTGCACTCTACAAAGAACAGCCCCGCCCAGCAGGAAGTGGGGACAAAGAACAGCCCCGCCCAGCCGGAAGTGGGGATGCTTGTTTCCGATCTCCCTCAACCCTGTCTAGAGAGCACTGAGTGTGGTCCAGCCCGTGACCGGCTTTTCAGGAGTAAAAATCATGAAGTGTATTAACGCGTACCAGCAGAGCATAAAAGATACTAGTGGCTGAGGTTGCAATTCGTAATGAAGACGCGTGTTCTTATGAACGCGTTCATTTGTTTGTTCTTCAGTAACATCCTCCTATATCTTGCTCGAGAATCCTGTTTGCAGCCCAATGTTAGAGATGCTGGTGGACGTGCAAAGATTAAGAAGGGCGCCCTCCTGACCACAGAGGTGGGACAAAATCGGAGAACGGTACAAGTTAGGAACTGGCGAAAGGCCCAGACGGGGCTCCGGGGCTCTGAGAAGGAGCCCCGAGTACTGGATGGTCAGGGAAGAAGGTCCGTGAGGACCCGGAGGGCGGGAGCTCAGCAAAGCCTTGGAGAAGGCACAGGGGGTGGGGAGGGGCCCAAGGAAGAGCAGAAGGTACAATGGTCCAGGGCAGGGACGTTGAAGGAGGACATTAGGAAGGCACACAGGGGATGCTCCCCACACATTAACAGAACAGACATAGCCACAGAGTGAGATGGAGCAAAATATGGAGAGAAAATGTAAGGGTGACTTCTGTACTCTGTGTGCTTTTATTTCTGCGTATTCTAAAACGAGCATGCCTTAACTCGTTGCATCAGAAATATAAATTAATACCCATAAATGGTACACAGTGCGGATGAACATGTCCATCTGGACAGAGGCTGAAGGACAGGTGTGGGGGAAAGGGAGGCTTGTTGAGGCCAGAGGTAGGAGGCCCGGGGAGTCAGACGGAGGAGCCACACCTCAGTGCGATGCTTTCCAGAGGTAGGCCCACTGTCACACAGGTCGGGAAGGCCTCAGGAGGAGAAGCTCAGTCTCGTCCTGCTGCAAATCCACCTGGTCCCGAAGGCACTGGCCCCACCGCCCTGCACGGCTGCCTGCCCAGGGACGTGGGCTCCGTCCACCTTGCTGTGGATTGCAGAGACATGAAGGATGCTTAGACGGCACGGGGCTGGGGGGCAAGCGCAGATGTTCCTGATCGACACAGGGAAAGCAGCAACGAGGTTCAGGTCCACGGCCTGTGTAACGCATCTCTGTGGGCCCGCCTCTTAGCAAGGCATGGAGTTCACACAGGGCGCAAGATTAGATTTCTGCCCGCAGAAGCTTGAAGTATCTGGGGAAATTTGCATTCTCCCTGCCCCATTTTTGGTGCAGTGAGCCAGGTAAACCCCTTGACTGTCCACTTCTATGACACGAAACCCCAGCGGGCAATTAGATTCTCATCTGCCACGGCTCCAAGTTATCCCAGGCTCCACCTATCCCTTAGCTGGGTCCCAGGTGACCACAGACTTCTATGTTCAGAGGACACTTCATCTCAGATGAAATGCTATGAGGCTTCCAGTCCACGGAGGGCACATCTTTTGGGTCTGCAATGGATTCATAGGTGGAGGTCACCTGCCCAACATTACAGAGCGCATTAGAGGACACAATCTATCCAAAGCAGCCCCTGCAAAGTGGGAGACTCGGCCATGCAACCACGAAGAGAGCTGCTCTGCGTCTCATGGCTCCTGAGCACTGCTCAGCAGGTCGGTACCAGGTAGACTGACCGATCCCACCCATTGGGCTCCTCCAGGACCACGAACTGCACATCTCTGTCTCACGCCAACCTCGACAGGCTGTTCCAGAGTCTGCAGGTACTGGCTGGCCTCAGCCGGGATGCTCTTCCCACTTCTGATCATGCTTCGCTGGTGTGGAACATCACTTCGTTGACTATCAGCAGCCATCCAAACACAGGCCTGGCCTCACAGCCGCACTTTCTGGAGGAAAGGCGCGTAGGTACGTAGACACGGCGAAGGAATAGGAAGAGGAGTCAGCCACAGCAAGACGGTGACGGAAGCCGTGGGACAGTGGAACTCCCGTGTCCTGCTTCCCAAGCTTGATCAGGGAAGCTCGTCGTGGACGTGCAGGACACCGGTCCACAGGACAGGCTGCAGTCGTGCTACCAAGCACACCTGGGCCAAGTCCGGCCAAGGCTTTGTCCAAGGGTCATCCCGGGAGAGGCCCCAGCGGGTGGGGTGAATGCCCCAAGGGTGAGCTCTCAATCGGCACACGGCGTGGATGCCCATCTGAGCCAACAAGTGCCGCCTCTCAAATGGATCAAGACAGGAGCTAGAAGCTCCCAAACGCAAAGCCCACCTACTATAAGCATGGGCAAACTTCACTTCAGATTTCCACTTATATGAGCCCCAACCCCACTTCAGCGACAAACTAATTAAAACTTGAGTGAATTGGGGCTCCCGGGTGGCTCCGTTGGTTAAGCATTTAATTCTTGATTTGGGCTCCGATCACAAACTCACAGTCCTGAGACGAGTCCCGTACGAGGCTCTGTGCTGGGTGTAGAGCCTGCTTAAGATTCTCTCTCCCTCTCCTTGTGTCCCTCCCCTGCTCATGATCTCTCTTTCCCAATCTCCCTCTCTAAAAAAAAAAAAAAAAAAAAAAAAACTGAATGAATCTAAGTAGCTGTGATCAAATAGAGTTTATCTTGTGTGAGAAGATAGCTAGATTTCAAGATCTTTCGTAGATCCCACCGGACACGGAGGCTTCCGGCACGGGACAAAATTTTCACAGCAACATAATACATCTGCTGTTGTAGGTTTTCTTGATGTTTCCTTTCACTGGTATTGTAGGACCATTGAGAATCAAAGAACATCCGCTGTGGAAGGAGCGTAAAGACCCAGTCTCCAGTTCAGAAAATGACTTGCCCGAGGCACCCTCACTGGTTGGCAGCGATGTTCGTTTGGCATCTGGGTAATGGTGGCTGGAGCTGGGATCCTCCCACAATCGGAAGGGCTTCTGAAACACCCGGGCCCTCGAGAAGATACGTAAGTTCTAGGCTCTAAATCCAGCCACCCTGAATGCCAGATCTCAGCTCTGCAGGGCGATGTTTCTACCACCCAGAACTCAACCCTCCATGCTGAGTAGCTTGGCTTTAGAAGGTCCTTTCAGCCCTCAGAGTCTGATCCCTCCTGACCTCTCCCCACATCCCTTTCCATTCTCCTGTTCCCAAGCTGTCTCTGATCCCTACGGGTCTTCTGAAGACTCCAAGTTCTCTCCCATTTCTGGACCTCGCCTACATATGCCTCTCTGCCTCAAAGTCCCTTCCCTCTTTTCAGAGCGTGGGTCCTTCAACATCTGTCCCAAGATCCAAACAAGTCAGAATGACCAACTCAAGGAAGACTTTCCCTGGCTCCCAGCAAGTGTAGACCCCCTGTAGGGGAATGATTATCAAAGCACCGAACACACTGTAGTGTACCTATTGAAACCAACTGGACCGTGCCTCTCTTGAGGGTCGGGACAGCCTTTATTACTTCTCTGTCCCTGCCATCTGGCAAATGCCTATCCATAGAAGATGCTACATTAGTGACAAGTGACTAAAAATAAAACCAGCGTTTATTAAGGACCTACTCTATGTCCATGAGCTCATTTGAGGTTTATTTTTTTATTTTTAATTTTTTTAAGCTTATTCATTTATTCTGAGAGAGACACGGACAGCACGGGAAGGGGAGGGGCAGAGAGAGAGGGAAGGAGAATCCCAAGCAGGCTCTGCACTGTCAGAACAGAACCCGAGGCAGGGCTTGAACTCACGAAACCATGGGATCACGACCTGAACCGAAATCAAGAGTAGATCACTTAACCAACTAAGCCACCCATGTGCCCCCCGCCAATTTAATGTTTATAATAATAGTACAAGATCTGCATAATCTTATGTGAAAATCTGCTGGTATGCCTTCAGGCTGTGCCTAGCTGGCCCACAGGGTACTGAGATTCAGATGGGCCAAGTGTCTGTGGAAGGAGACTTCGGGACAGGGTCCTGGAAAGGGCTGTCACAGAACAGGCGATTCTTCCTTATTACAGATGCACTGATTTTTAGAATCCCTGAATAAATCCACAGTCTCTCTTGACGACACATGATCCTGAAAATATGGCCAGGCTCACGTGGCTCCAACTAAAAATAACTACATTCTGTGGACCATGTGGATGCATGCAGAAGAAAATCAACGGTTTGTGAAGAATTTTCCTTATATTCCGTTCTTCCTATACATCAAGTTAAGAAATGTGAGAAGACTGTAACCAAATGAGCTGACAGGCGAGGAGCGCGGCCGAGGGGCGAGGTATTGGCATTTCGACATGAAGAGCTCATGGTTTCATTTCAGAATAACGACCAGTGAGGAGGAAGATCAGTGCAGAGAAATCGAAAGGACGATCCCTCTCCGACACGGCATCCTTCCGCATCCATCTCCAGGAGCCTTAATTGTGGAAACCACAGGCAAGGGTCCCACGGGGATCCCCGGAGGGGGCTGAAGGCAAACTTTGGTGCCTGGAATCCTACTTTTCCTTTGTCTTTCATGAAAACATTGAGGCTCCAAACAATGATAAATCACACTGAACGACCACAACAAAAACACCGAAAGATGGAAATGTTTCGATGCAGGGGAATCCTCATGGTTGAGCTGTTCTGTGTCTTGACTGCCGTGGAGCTCACACACATCTGTAGAACTGAGTAGAAGGAAACACACATGTGCACACCCACACCCACAAGTACCTGTAAGACACATTAAATGTGAATAGGATGGGTGGATTGTATCAATGTCAACATCCTGGTTGTGAGAGTGACTGCACAGGCTGTAACCATGGGGAGAAACAGGAGCGAAGGATATACATACATAATCTGTCTGCGTTGTTTATTACGACTGATGTGAATCTCCAGTTATCTTAAAATAAAATACATTGTTTCTGAAAAACCAGCCACCGTGCCAGCTTAGGATCTGGACATCACAGAAACAATCGTGACAGGTGACCGGTTGGCGGAGTTTCGTATTCATGGCACTTGCAACTTCACAGCTAAAAACCTGTTTTGCTGTCCTGTCTGCTTTGGTTCCTGTTCCCACTTTTCCAGACCTTCCCCCCTGTGACCCTACTCTGTTATTAAATTTGGTTGCTCTGCAGAGCTGGCCAGGAGGGCAAGCCAAGGCCGAAACAGCCAAGCCTTGCTCCTGTATCCAAACAGCCTGTCACAGACAAAGTCGGTCATGGCGGACGTGAAGGGACATCTATATACTGGGGTTTTGGAACCTTTAGAAAACGAGAACCACGGGAGTAGAAGAAAGCCATTGTTTTCACTCGTTCGGTTTTCATCTCAGAAATACAACCAGCTCAGATGTGTCTTTTGACTCACCATCCTTTCTCTTCCGTCCCTGCCCTTCCCCTCCATAATGAGCTTTCTCTCCAGGCAGCCCCTTTCCTCCCCAGCCTGGGACAGACAAGACCAAGTCTAGAGGCTGGAACAGGGCAGATGCGCGTGTGAAAACACCCAGGAACATTGCCGACGTCTACCATTTCTATTATTTGGAGATAGCTCCCCAGCTTTACAAACCCTGCGAGCAGGAGATACCACACTGCCAGGACTCAAGGCAACCTTCTGTTTATAAGCCAAATGACAAATCTGGCCCAACTCAAGACTGATTTCCAGTGGCACAGCCTCTTTTCATAACTTGAGGCTTTCGCCCACTAAATATCAACTCTAGTTAGCCTGACTCAGATTTCTCAATCCGTGTGTCATTTCTCCTGAAAGGTTTACATGTTTTTGTTTATCTTACAATCTTTAGGGTCCCTAACCCAGTGCGGATGCTTCTGGAACAAAGCTAACCCTATTGTTTGAGTCTGCCACTTATGAGAAACGAACGAACAAACAAAACCATAAAGGTACACAGTGCATCCTACACCCAACAAGTAATGAGTGGCTCAAACAAAGAAACACCGTTTCCCAGACTAGCCTAGACGCATAAATAGCATGTCTAGACACTTTGACAGCAGTTAGGCTAAAAACTAAAGGAGTTCTTAATTTCCATACTACCACACTCTAGCCGCTGGGACTCTTTGGGACATAAGTAACAGCTTAAGCACAAAAGAGAATCCATTAGCGTCAAATAATTTGGAAAGTCTAGGGGCAGATGCAGGGTCCACTTCCTCCATGACTAGAGCTCAAGGGTCGACCAAGCCAGGTGGACAACTCCATCCTTCAGCTGTTGCTTCCCTCTGCTGGGTTGTATCCTCAGGCAGATGTTGTCTATAGCTCTAAATGTTGATCCTAACAGTTCGTGATCCCAGAGAAAGTGAGCCCCATTCCTGAAAGCTCCAACACAAGCCCAGAGGACTCTCCATGGCCCAGTGGGATCTTGAACCCAATCTGAAGACCATCACTGATGCTGTGGAAGGGTACTCTGTGTTCTCTGATTGGAGGTCAAGTGCACACACGGGGGCTACCCAGGCTAAAAGGCAGAAGGAGGGGGGGGGGGCAGGCTCGCCCTCAGGGTGTGAGCAAGACCATTTCCGAATGCAAAAGCACTCATTTTTCAAAGAAAAGGATGCTGAACAGACAAAAAATAGAGGTCTGCTAAGCACATTTACATTCCTTCTGATGGTTGGTCAAAAGGCGGACTTGTGCAGCTATTTCAAAGGTGGTTCTACTTTTAAACTTAAACTCCAATCTTAAAGCTTAGGTTCAGATCGCACAGAAAGAAAACCACAGTTACAGAGAATTTGATTTTTAGAACTGTTGTAGAAGAAAAGAAGCGGTAAGTGAGACCCCAAACTCCCTGCTTTGAGCTTTAAATTGACACTTCTAAAGATGATGATGGCTTTATTATATATTTTTTTAACTCAACCTCATTGTTACGGTGAAAAAGTGCTGTGGCATCCAACAGCCTTGGAAACGAAGATTTCAGTATTTCAGCTATTGAAGAATGGACTGTTTTTGCTCCCAAATCCATTCATTTTACTCACAGAGGAGAAGCGATACTAAAACACAAGTGTGATTTCCCTCCGACGTTTAAGCAGCTCTGTGTTTATCTAGAGATAAAGGATTGCAGGGGAATGTACTTTAAAAAGGTCACCGATTAATACAAATAGTCTCTTATTTGCCAAGAACCGCATATACATTTGAAAATAAATAACTACAAGGAACAGGAAAAATTGTCCTGTTTAAATTTCTTAGAGAGAGACCCTATGGTATCTGTACAATTCTTTATCTTTCGGACCATGGAAGCCCTCCTCTTTTAGGAATAAAGATCTAAAAAGTGAGGACGCAAACATTCAGACGTTTAAAACTCGTAGGCAATCTTGAGATTTCTTACTCATCAAGGCGCTTTTGGTGGCAATGACAGAAACAATCCAGACAAGCTGGGGAGGAAGAAGAAATACCTGATGCATGCACCCAGCAAGTTACAGGGAGTGGGTGAGGACTGCTGGATCCAGGAGCCGCCCTCTAATTTCCCCCAGCTGAACTTCTCTTTGGGGCCAAGACCAGAGCTTCTGGAAGCCTCCAGGCTCATATTGGCCCAGCTCCCCAACTAGGAAGAAAAGATCTCCTTTAACTCTCTCAGCTTTGATTAGACTTAGATTCGATTTTGTCACTTGACCACACGGAGATGGAACACGTGACCAGAAAATGGGGCACCATGACTGGCACAGCCTTAGTGTCATCCCCACTCCTCAGTACGGGGAGGGGGGGTGTACGAAAGTTGGGGTGGGGGGAGCAGTATGCAGTATATCCTCAGATGCAAGCCAGAAAGCAGGACTCTGAGTCAGGGCTCCGTGTTGGGCCAGTGCTACCCAAAGTCAGGTCCGGGGAACAGTGAGGTATGTTCCAAGATATGCCTCACCGGTCAACACATGGCTTCCTTTATTAAGAAAGTCTTGCTATCCCCTCCCCCCCCCAAAAAAAAATAAAGTTGGGCTAAGCAGTGTGTTCAGTGACATATTTGTCTTCATATGTGTGAGGGATGTCTCTGGATAGTCCTCTGACAGATATTGAAGATGCAAAAATGAATAAAAACACACAAACTATTTCTTAACAGTTGGGTAAGACAGATGAGCAAAGACGCACTTACAGCCCAAGAACGCCTGATGGGCATGAGGCCAAGGCAATAACGCAGACCCCTGAGTGAAGGCTTTTTATTCTCATTCCAAAAGGAAAACAGGACAGCGCCATCCACATTCCAGACCCCGGGCCCATCCTGAGCAGTGCCCCGGGAGAAGCGCCACAAGGAACCCAGTGAGAACGTCTGCCTTGAGGCCCGAGCAAGCCCGTGGTTGTGGTCCCACGGAAATCCTAGCCTCTCGCTTCTAGCTCCTGGTTCAAACTGGTCTTCTTTGCTGAAGCTCAGGTCTCACCTTGAGCTCTCCTCTGCTTTCAGATATGAAAACCCCTCACGGACCATTCCGGAGCCATGCCAGAAAATTACCCTTGCTAATTACAGTGAAATAAAGAGTACGTCTGCACCATGCAGCAAGCCTGTGCTATCTCTACAGCAACTGTCAGGGAAAGAGCAATCCAGAGTCACATTAAAAGAGAGAGCGAGAGGTATTGTGCTCGTTCAGGAAATTGAGAGGAAATTCACATCTTTACTTTTGTCTGCCAACCGATGTCTTTACCATGGAGCACGCCCTTTCTGTCTGCAGATGGGTCAGGTAGCGGAGGACTGGCTCTAGCCAACAAACCCACTTGAATTCCCTGATTCTCCATCCCTCGGAGGAATACTGAATCTCAATGATATTTGTTGCAGATACACGCAAATTCTATATTGTTCCCATCACAGGAAATGCCATCTTCTTGGACCACCGTATTGAACATTCACTTCACATGTCTCTGTTGCCAAGATTGAGTCCTCCGTCCACGGGGACACTGACTGCTGTGTCGCTGCTGCCCCAGACCTTATCTGCCTCTGGTCGCTCTCTGGGCTCCTGAGTTCTGTCCTGCAGTTACCTCCTGGCCTCCAAAGGTTTCACCTCGCTCTTTCCTTACCCATGGCATCATAGGGGCCTTCGTAATGCCTGGTCGTGCCAACGGCTGGCCCCAGAGTGCTTGGGTGCTCATTATAAAGGGCCACAACCGCCCCGTTCTTCCTGAGGGCCTTTGCAACAGTGAATACCGGGTCCAACCACTCTGTGCCCTTCTCATCAGTTCTTGCTAGTGAGAAGCAGAGAGAGAGACAAAGCCAGTGAAAGGAAGCAAGGAAGGGAGGAAGGGAAAAAGGAAGAAAAGAAGAAAGAAAAATAGAAGAAAGAAGAAAGAAAGAAAGAAAGAAAGAAAGAAAGAAAGGGAAGGAGGAAGGAAGGAAGGAAGGAAGGAAGGAAGGAAGGAAGGAAGGGAAAAAAGGAGGGAGGGAGGAAGGGAGGAAGGAAGGAAGAAAAAAGAAGGAAAGATCACAATACACTGAACAAAATTCTAAGACCTGCCGGGAGATGCTCCAAATCTCCACTAACCAATTCTCAATTCTCCCTTTCCTGGTATCTTAACTGCTTCAGGGTTTTCTCTCGGTCAGGGAGCAGCTCAGTGCAAAACAAAAATCACAAGAAAAGCATCAGTAACAACGAAATACAAAACAGCAGTCAATGAACACAATCTGTATAAAGTTCTCTCTGATTAAGAAAACAACACTGCATTGCCTTAATTTCCCACAATGACTCGCGGAGTGGCAGGACACCTGGAGCGGAAAATCAAGTGCTGAATCACGAGCCACAATGGATCAAGGTCTTTCATCGAGGAAATCTTTAGCTAAAAGAGAGAGAGAGAGAACATCAATCAGATATTATTTCCAATTATTTTTCAAATTGAAACAGAGAAAGAAAACACACACACACATAAGCTTGACATGGTGTTAGCCAAGTTGTTGCTGGAAGGAAAGTCCTTGCTTATATTGAAGTAAAGTTCTGAAAATAAGCAAAGAACAGATTTATTGATTTTGGGGGAGTCTGGGTGTAAAAAAGAGAAAGAAGAAAGAAGTGCTCTTTGCCCGCTCTGTCCAAATGACATCCCAAGTGGCCTCCCTAATGGTGGGGGAGGGGAGGGGGCAGGTGCCTACCCGGGCACATGGACAGAACTGCCCTAAGGCTAGGGCTAATGGTATTGGCTGAGTCTGCTGTAAGCCTCTCTTTTCTAATAGCTAACTTTCTATGTGCGAGAAGACAGACAGATATTGATTGGTCCAAATGCCCTTGAGTTGACAACATCTGAAATGAAAATCCACAAGGCTAGCACAAACTTTCTGCAAGTTCAATTTCTCGAATCTGATTATGACACTGGGCTGTGAAACCATTCACACATGTAAAAGGCCTCTCTTTTTGTGGACCCCCACTTGGCACCTGTAATTGGAGGGAGTTAAGTGGCTTCATCAAGCTTGTTATTCAAATGTCGGAAAGAAGGAGGCCACTGTAGGCTAATCTGGGGGTGATAAAAGAGAGAGATGTTCTCTTGCTGGTACAAGGCTGATGTCAGAAATAAAGTGGACGGAGGCTTTGCATGGCTCCCTGCCTGAAACAGTCATTGCACGCTGCTTAAATACACATTCTCTAAGAAGCTAATGCACCAAGTTCTCTCGGAACACCTACGGAGAGTCTCCTTGATTTCAGAGCTCGGGCATTTGGTAGGAATTAGAGCTCTCGTTTTGCTGTCTCCATTATTCTACCACAATTATTTTTCTTCTCCTTTCCTTTCCCCTCCCAAATCAGATGCTGAAGTTGCAATTCACAACCGGTAAAGTCTTGGGAATAGCGAGGTTTGCGGTTCTCTGTCCAGCTCTTATTAAACGCACCTCTGTATTCTACAAATTCCTCTTGATCGATACATCGACTGCGGCATGAACCTTAAATAAAGCGCTGTTAAACTGAGGAGCACCCTGTTTTTGTCTTAGTAGGTTATTCAGAAACATAAAGAGGCAAACCCTTTCAGAATCGGCGTCTGCGTGTTCGTGCCAAGGAAATTGCAGATGGAGTACACGTTAAATTTATTCCGTCATTGATTGGGAACGCTGATCCTTTATGGCTTCATGTTTCTTTGCTCATTAATCTTAGTTAACCCTCTCAAAACAATGCCAGCTTTGTGGCTCCAAGTAGAGAAAACCCACCATGCAGAGAAGGCAGTCTTTGAAGACAGGTTTGATTCCTGGCATCCGTACATCAGTCAACAACCCCTGTCTTAGGAGTTGCCGTGACTTTCCTTCTAAACATATTAAAACAAGAAAGAAACAGCCTTCTGTAAGCCACAGTGGGTGGAGGGGGGCGGGGCAGACGAGGAGGAGGGGCTAGAGGAGCCCGGCGGGAGGCCCAGGGAATGGCCCAGTTTCGGGAGAGTAGAGGCACAGCGGCAGCACGGCTCAGGTACCTGTTGCCTCGACACCAGCCACCGTGAGTCATGGTCAGCAGAAGCCCAATGCCACCCATGACCAGAACCAGACCAGGTCAGGCCCAGCAAGTCAGGGCCTTGGGACGTGGCGGCCCAAGAAGATGTCCTCTCCCATCAAATCGCTGTCTGGGATTTGGATCGTGCAATACTTCTAAATACAAAAGAAACCTTCTCAGATGTAATAGTGGGTTCCCTGCACCCTCAGTATGGCTGACTCATAGGCCAGTGATCTGGTTTTCCAGCGAGCCGAGAGAAATGCTTAGCATCCTTCCTTCCTTTCCTGACTCCCCATCTCTCGGAGGAATACTTAATCTCAATGATATTTGTTGCAGATACACATCAATTCTGTATTGTTCCCATCACAGGAAATGCCATCTTCTTGGACCACCGTATTGAACATTCACTTCACATGTCTCTGTTGCCAAGATTGAGTCCTCCGTCCACGGGGACACTGACTGCTGTGTCGCTGCTGCCCCAGACCTTGTCTGCCTCTGGTCGCTCTCTGCGCTCCTGAGTTCTGTCCTGCAGTTACCTCCTGGCCTCCAAAGGTTTCACCTCGCTCTTTCCTTACCCATGGCATCATAGGGGCCTTCGTAATGCCTGGTCGTGCCAACGGCTGGCCCCAGAGTGCTTGGGTGCCCATTATAAAGGGTCACAACCGCCCCGTTCTTCCTGCGGGCCTTTGCAACAGTGAGTACCGGGTCCAACCACTCTGTGCCCTTCTCATCAGTTCTTGCTAATGAGAGGCAGAGAGAGAGAGAGAGAGAGAGAGAGAGAGAGAGAGAGAGAGGGAATGGAGGAAGAAGAAGAGGAAGGGGAGAAGAAAGACCACAAAAACTTGAACCTGAAATTCTAAGTTTTTAATTCTAAAAGAAATACGAAAAACGCCTGGGGAAAAATACTAACAGTCAAGACCCACAACAGCCCAAATGACAAACATTTCATAAAGGACTCCAGACCCTACCTGCCACCACGAAGCACCACATTTAGGGCATCAAAACCCCATGAATGGAGTCTGGAAGGTAAAAGCCCTGTCTGAATTCATGAAAAGATCAACATCTGAATATATATTAAAGATAAAGTCCAAACAATTCGCGAAAGGCAGAAAAACACCAGCCTAACTTCTGGGTGGGTGCAGAAGCCACTGCCCCCTGAAGGAGGAGCAGATCCCCTGGGAAGTGTGTGCTGAATGATCTCTGCTCTGGGTGCGTCCAAACAGGCGCGGTTTTAAATGGCAGACTCTTTTATTGGAGGAGAAACGTTTATCTCTCAACCCAGAGAAATACGTGGCCTCCGCACAAAATAAAGAAAACGGCCCGCATCTAACACCGACACTTTCCGACGAGACAGGGAAAATCTCATCATCCACATAGGAGTGATCTTCACATCTCTATGAGCCTGGAAACAGCTCTCGGGGTCTTTTGCCAGAGGGGTCTGATTTGGAAGCACCTTAGATGCCCCAAACCAGCCGTGGGCACAGGACTGGAGCAGCATTCACCGTGGGCCTTTGCTAGAACACAGCGCCATGTGGTTGTAAGCCATTATCAGCAGAAGGCCACCCTGTAGAACCCATCCGGATTCACCCCACCTGAGGCCAGACCTCGGCGCACTGGCTCTCAGTCGTGGCTCTGCCCCTCGCTGCCCGGGCGAACTCGGACAAGCCCGATGATTTCTCTGAGACTCTGCCCCCGGCCACAACATGGAGAGAGCTCCCACGCAGTGGCCCTCTGGCGATCAGAATGGCCTCCAGGGTGCCGCATCTGCCTTCTGCATTACGATTCTTCACCACACTCGGCTCCAAATGACTACTGTCAATTTCCAAAGAGAAATCTGCCCTCCGCGGAGGATGAGATTGACGGTTTTAAGAGTAATTGAATGAATGAGCCTCAAGCTTTGATGTCTGTTCCAAAGGGCCAGTTTAAATGCCTTCTAGAGCGATGCTTATGTGGCCTCCCAGAGTGGCTCTGGGGCTGGGGAAGTGGCGCTTACAGGCATAGGAGACCCCCGCCTGGCTGCCTACAAGCTTTGCCCTCCACCCTAACCCCAAAGTCACACCTGAGCAGAAATACCCGAACAAACATTCGGGTATTCGGGTAAAGAATTCTCTTTTTCTCCAACGGAAGGCCAACCCGTCTCCAAAATGATTGTGCCAAAAGTGGGTAGGGATCCAATTAAACAAGCTTTAACTGTCCCATCTGCTAGATCCCAGCTCTGTGGCCCAGCGTTTGCCTGGCTTATGAATGCCATTTATAGAGGGGCCCTGCCCCAGCCGGGGTCCTAATGACCTGCGCCCTTCACCACACTCCTGTGGATCCTGTCTGACAGTCGGGACCCCTGGGATTGGGAATCCCGAGAGCTAATTGAGTAGGCAATCCCATTTCAGCGAGCTGCTGTCACCGGGAGGGCCCAGGGCTCTGCACAGCCACCCTCAGACAGTGTCGCACCGATCTGGGCTCGGGCACGAGTTGCCTTTCTCGGCTCAGTGCTCGGGAGTCGCAGAGTCACTGTCTGCTCACAGAGGCACGGTCCCACTGGGCCCCCACGACTGGGCCAGCTCAATGCCGGGGACCAGACACAGCCTGCGCTTTGCTCTCTGCGAAGGAGGAAAATGCTTTTTTGATCGAGGACAAAGGATTCACTGGAAACAGCCTTCCTGTGTTTTCACATCTAAAAACCAGCTACCACGGTGAGCTTCTGGAGGTGGAGCGTCACTGCAGGGCAGAGCCCTCGCTGCCTCCCCCTGTCTCCCCCTGCTTCCCCTCAGCCCCTACCTTCCCCTCAACTTGTCCTTTACGAAAACAGAAAGATATTTCTTCTAATTTACGGCAATGGATGTTTTTGTACAATATTCCTAAAAACAAAAGAGGAAAAGGAAATTTTAAAACACCTGTCATTCTAATTCTGCTTCTCAGAGTAACCAGATTTTGTTTTATGATCCTCGTTTTTTCCACGAACATATAAACCCTTTTTCTCACATAAACATTTTTAAAGAAAAATATGAGTGAACTCGATGTGCTATTTTGTAACTTGGTTTTTTGGGGTTTTTTTTGTTTTTTGGTTTTTGTTTTTTATCACTTATCGATATACTCTGGATAATCTTCAAGTTCCTGAATGGTTTCTTTCAACATCACGTACAGGATCCCTGGTTGTAGCTTTCTGCAAGTTACCGGATGGGCTATTGTCATGCATTTAGGTAAACAAAGCTGTGAGGAACATCCTCCAGGCTAATGCTTTACACAGGGACAGGATTACTTCCTTTAGGAGAAACAAGGAAGGATAAATGCAGACAGAACTGGGCTAGTCCAAATGGTGTGCGTTTTGTTGTTGTTTTTTTTTTACGTAGAGAAGAAAATACTCTTGCAAAATAAATAGTAACTTGGTGAGTTGGTAAGTCGCCACACCGTTTTTCAGAGCACCGGCGCACGTGAGCTCCTAGATCATACCACTGTCCCATGGAGGCCACCTCTTCCTGTCCCCGTGTGGCACAGCCAGCCCCTTTTCTGCTTCCTGAACACCTCTATTCCACCTCCAGGGCCAGGAGGACCGGGCCACACCATCAGGCAAGGAGAGCCACCTCCCCCAGGTGACACTGCCCCAGGCGGTGTCATCATCCCCTCCTCTCTGAGAAGCCCTTTCTTAGTTCTGCCTGTGCTGTCCCAGGTACAGGTGTCGCCCTGAATGAGGGCAGGCGGTCCGAGTCTGACTTCGCCCAGGTGGCCGGAACTCCGGCACCTGTGTCCACACCTGCTCCTGGCCCAGGCTCCTGCTCTCTCAGAAGAAGGCTGCCCCATCCTGCAAGCCAGGCACTGAGGTGTCTTCATTTCCTGGTTGTCTTTCTCAACAACCAATGGCTTGATTGCAAAGCCCAGACAACTTGCCCTTTGGGATATTTTTCTACAGGTGGTGTCATCATCAGCACGGAGTGGCTGCTCTCCTGAACCTAGTCTTACCCCAACATGGACCCCAGAGTGAGGGATCTGTTAGTTTTATATTTGAGAGAGAGAAAGAGAGAGTAGGGGACAGGCAGAGAGGCGGGGGGGACAGAGGATCCTAAGCAGTCTCCAAACTGACAGCCGAGAGCCCGACGCAGGGCTTGAACTCGCGAACTGTGAGATCATGACCTGAGCTGAAGTCTGATGCTTAACCAACTGAGCCCCCCAGGTGCCCCTCTTTTAAACCCTAAAGCTGAGTGACCTACTCTGCTACTGAAACCCTTCTGTGGCTTCCCGCCATCCGCAGGGACAAGCCCAGATGTGCCCACAAGCCTTATAATGTCCTCTCCATCTGGCACCCTCCACCTCTCCAGATCCCCTCTCTGCACTCCCCTCCCCTGCCCCACCCCCTGCCCCCCCCCACTACCACCTGCACACCAGGCTGTAGACGGCACTATCTAGTGGGGAGCCATCAGCCACGTGGGGGTGTTCGGATGCCATTGAACATAATTCAGGGTAGATGAAAGGAAATCTTTGGTTCCTCAGGTGCGCTAGCCACACCCAGTGTGCTCGAGGGCTGAGTGTGTGAGCAGCTACCATCCCGGACGGCACGGATGCAGAACACCCCATCCCTGCAACAGGCCTTCTCGGATGGCGCCGCTCCAAACCTGGAAAATACCGTTTGTCTCCCCGAAGAGCCAAGGTCTTTCTCCAAGTGGTCTCTCTCCCGTGCCTGGGGAATCTGGGAAGATAAAAATGAATCCGTTCTCAGAATCCAACCCCATGGTGAATTCGTAAGCATCGCTCTCCCTCATTCGTTGGATTGATTTTGTTCCTGACTCCTTCCACCCGCTCTTGGATAATCAAGACTCCTACTGTAATAAGCTGATTACCCCTCAGCTTGCCTGATGGTAAATTCTAACTTCCTACTGTGTATGTTTCTAGCAGGAGGCTCTCCCCACCTACCTGATGCCCCAAACAGAGTCTGACCCTGTAGGTGCTCCCGTCAGCCTGGGTGCCCGGGTTCATCACACACGAGCATCATCCTCTCTTACCCCCCCAGAGCCCCCACAACGTCCAGAGACCCTCCCCTCTTACACTCTGCAGACAGGACCAGAGAGGTGACCCCACCCAATCTCTCTCAAACAGCCCTCTTCCCCCCGGTCCAGGGCCAGTCACAGCTCCATATGGCACACAGAGTCACACAGACCGTGCAATTGGGAGGGCAGCCAGAAGTTCAGATCTCGCCCACCTACCATTCGTGAAATCTTGCACAAGTTGGCCCCTCTTGTTAAGACATGAAAGGCTCTAGCTAATATAAAAAGGAAGAAAAAGTTATCCGGGAGAGGAAACAAGCCAACAATCGCCATGCATTAGTGCCTAATCACCAATTAGCGCGCGGGCTTTCAGTGTGGCCGGGTGGAGGGGCCGCGTGCCGCTGGAGCTGGGGTTCCCAGGGTGAGCTAGAAGAAAGAGGAGGGAAGGATAAAAGGCGGAGGGGCCGAATCAGAATCCCACCCTGCTCCAAGTTTGCCCAAGGCCCACCCTTTTCTTCCAAACACACTGGCCGGCTTTATAACCAACTTGCACGCTGAACATTTTCAACATCAAAATATTCATAACGAGGCACCTTCTCAAAGTTCTCCTGGGAGACGTGCCTTTGGTTCAGGAATTCCTAGCCCAGGAAAGCAGTGGGAAATCCTGCAGTAAGTGGGCTTGTTAAGATCAGTTGGCAGTGTCCCAGCAGGCTCCTCGACAGTCGATGAGAATCACTAAACATCCTTGTAAAGAGTGCAGAGTAATTCCATGGACCCACAAGAAAAGGCGGAGGAAGTTAATTGGTGCCATGAAAGTAAAGCCCGAACCCTGGACTTCCTGGGGAGCGCTCGCTGACCAGAGGGCTTGGCAGAAATCACAGGGACACTTAGTGGTGGCAATTATCAGTTCAGCCTGGCCTCCGGAGCCCCTGAGCTGCCTTGGGGATCACAGCGAGAGGGTGGCTCCCCTCGGTGGCCCTCTGAGAGCCCTGCTCCGTGGGCACCCAGGAGGCCCTCGGAGACCAAATCAAACGCGTTATTGGAGAAGATGGCTACGGGGCAGAGCACGAGGTGCTGCTTACAGCTGTCCTCTGCATGCTTCTCAGGGTGGAACTAGACACCCCTGGTACCCAGGCTGCACCCCCAGAACCCAAGTTGCACCCCCGGAATCCAGGCAGTGCTCCAGGAACCCAGGAAGTACCCGCAAAACCAAAGTTCATCCCCAGAACCCAAGGCTATGCCCCAGGAATCCAGGGAGCGCTCCAGGAACCCAGGGCGCACCCCGGGGCAGCTCCCCCTGCGTGGAGCAGGGTATGGGGAGACAGTGCAGGAGGAAACTTTGGAGAACCAGTGGAGAGTGCATGACTGTAAGGGAAGAACGAGCACTAAACCCAACTCCTCTCTGCACGCGTATATCCTGGCTTCTCTTTCCCTTGCTGGAAGTCTGACCTCACCATCTGCAAAGTTCCTTCACTCCGTGGTTGCCATTCTGGACTCCACTCCCCGGGGACTGGCTGCACACCTGTCACGTGTGGTGGAGGCAGAGGCCCTGATCTTGGGGCACACGAGTCCCTCGGAGGCACACGGGTCTCCTCGTGGGGCTCAAGCAGCGGCTCTGCAAGAACACCTGTGACAGGAACCTAACGCGCCTTTTCTGACTCAGTGCGGCCCCCGGGACTGAAGTACACGCTGAAGGCGAGCTCGTGCATTTGCCGATTTCTTTCCTGGAGTTGACACGAGGCAGCCTTGGGGTCTGACCCACGCGAGAAAACACCTCCTGCGAGCGCTGGAGGGAGCCGGTTGACCCACTGTGGAAAAGGGAACCAAACACCAACGGAGGGTGTCCTTTTGGGGGGGGTGTTCACTTGGCCACAAAGAGATCCATTTTATTTATTTTTTTAAGACTTTCTTAAGTTTAATTATTTAATTTGAGAGAGACAACACGAGCAAGGGAGGGGAAGAGAGAGAGAGGGAGAGAGAGAATCCCAAGCAGGCTCCGTGCACGGAGCCGAACACGGGGCTCCAACTCACTGACCAAGAGATCATGACCTGAGCTGAAATTAAGAGTCCGACCCTCAGGTGACTGAGCCCCCCAGGCACCCCAAGATTCATTTTAATTTCTTAGGACCACATATTGGACAAGCAGTGCTGGCTTAGGAGGAGCGGTCTCACCCACCGCGTGCTCCCTGAAATACTCAGGAAACACACTTCCGTTCTGTTCCACAGACTCAGTGTTAGGAAAGAATCGCCCTGAAATATACTGACTTGAAGACCGTCCAGGGCATGCTGGCCGCTGCCCCGCTGCAGGGCCCAGGACCTACTTGTCCCTTGCCTCTTCCCCAAATGCCACGACATACAGAGTTAAGTGGGCTCTGTCATGCTAGCATGGTTCGCCCTTACAACTCCACCAAGGTGACACGCTCCGTGCCACAGCCAGGCACTGGGCTGGAGTAGCCACGGGCTGTGCGTGCCCCACGACTGCCAGCGCTGCTGATCGGCTGGCCCCCAAGGCCACGGCTTAACAAGCCTCAGCAGAAGTATATAGGAGGGGCCTTCCTCCTTCCTCCGCAAAGAACATGAAACTGATAGGAACAGTATTGGAAGTCAACGGTCCCCACCCCACATCCCTCATCGCATAGGAACACAATGGCAAGGGTCTTAACCCATGTAAAGGATTATAGTCAGACCCACACCCCCTGAGGGCCACCCAGCGGGTGATACCATTTTGCCCTAACACCATAGGGTTCACATATCTCACATATTAAAATAAAATATACTAAAATAAAAATAGTCGAGGAAGAAAAATTCATATTATATCTTTCAGACATTAGGGTTAGGGCTAGAGTTACATTTTTGGTTGAATTTAAGTGTAATCCATAAAAAACAATCCACAGTCTTTTGTAAACCTTAAATCTGGCATGAACGGATAAGTAAGAAATTTCTAGAAGTGAAGGTTATTCTCTTTATTCTAAGGGGAATAGAAAGTCAACGAAGTGGCAAAAGCAAAAGGCTGACTCCGTGGGTCTGAATTCTACAAACATCAGGAAAGGGAGGCAGCCTAGGTGTCAGCAGAGTGGGGCCCTGGGGACAGGCGCCCTGCACTTCATTCAACCGGCAACCCTGAGTGCCCGGAACGTTCCATGTTTCCAGGCACCGGATATGTAGAAAGGAACACTGCACAGCCCCCAGCCCCCACAGGGCTTCCCACTCTCTCGGGGGAAGCAGAAAACAAGTAGGTAAATGACGAAAATGTCTACCTCGGTGGGGAGGAGGGGCAGGGAGTAAACACAGCAGCAGGGATGGGGTGTGGGGGAGGGCCAGGGGGTGCGATTTCAGATGTAGTGATAAATCAGGGAAGGGTCCACACTTCCCGGATCCTTTCTGTATAGTTTGAGACTTCTAGCAGGCCGGTGTCCACGAGCTGGGACACCAGCAGGGGATGGAAGTTAAATAAAACACTGACCGTGACATTCAGATCTGCGGTACATTCCAGAGTGCATCCCAGAATTTGGAACCGGCCTCTCCCTTTGTCCCATCTCACCCGACCCACACACCCAGCTCCCTGGAAATCGAGGGATCTTAAGATACCCACGACACAAGGTCACGGCCGAAGGTTCTGGTTCGTGTATTTGAGCAGATGGGTCAGCTACTCATTCTAAAAGTGTTCATAGAACACCACAGGGGTGCGTCAGGCTCTAGAGCTGGGGGAGAGCAAGTCCAAATTCCCGTCTACATTCTGTTGGGGGTTCTGGGGACACAAACGCAAAGAACACATGAGAGTCAGTGACAGAGCAGTGTGCCGCATAAAGCCCAAATCTTTTCTGCCTGTGAAGGTTTCAAAAAGAGGTGATACTGAGCCTGGGGTTTTGAAGAATGAAAAAGAGTTTTTCAAGCTGAAAAGGGATGGAAAGGCATTCCAGACAAGGAGAAGGGCAAATGCAAAGTCACAGAGGAGGGACAAACACAGAATACCTAAGGACTGCCAAGTCGTTCAGTGTGGCCGGAACGTAGTTGTATGAGCAGGGAGGGACAGAAAATAAAGCTTGAGAAGCGTGTTAGGACTGGATTGTGAGATCCTTGTAGTGCCACACGGAGGCTGCCAGGGCGAGGCCCGGTCTCCATAAAGACCTCGCTGCATCAGGGTGAAGGAGGCGCGGGAGGGGAGAGGTGGGTTGAGAGGGAGTCCACAGGCAGGAAGATCGGTGGGAGGCCATTGCAGTAATGGGCAAGATGGGAGGGTTAAAGTGAAGCGGGGTAGTAGGGACAGTAGAAAAGATTAGGGAGCAGGGGTGTGGCCTGGGAGATAGCCACCTTACGTGGGGGATGAATTCGTCTTCTATTGCTGCATAACATCAGCACCAAATGAGCCGCTTAAAAATATACACACACTTATTATCTAACAGTTTCAAAGCTTGCCTGGCTCTGCTGCTGGGGTCTCCCAAGGCTGCCGGCAAGGTGCCAACTAGAACAGGGTTCTCATCCGGTGGTTTGACTGGGGAAGGATCCACTTTCCTGCTCACACAGTTATTGGTAGAATCCGATTCCTTACAGCTGTAAAACCGAGAGCTTTGGGTTTGAGGGGCTGTGGCGGGCGGGGCGGGGGGCGTGGGGAGTGTTCTGCTGGAGGCTGCCCTCAGTTTCTGGAAGCGCATGTAGTTCCTTGCCATGTGAGGATCCCCAGAATGACCGCTTCCTTCCCAACAGCCAACAGGGAGAGAGAAACTCCAGCAAGAACCCCACGACAGTCTTAGGTCACGGAGTCGCCTGCCTTTGCTGTGATCTACTGTCAGAAGTCCGCCACCGGCCCCGCCCACACTCCAGGGGGGGTCCAGGGATCGTGGGGTCACCTTAGAGTCTGCCCACCAGGGGAAGGTCACACTCTTCACCGACAGCACGGTGCAGGGCGCGGAGGAAAGATGAGCTCCAGGTTAGGCACGTTGAGCCAGGTCTCCGTGCATCGCCAAACAGAACCAGGGTTCCTGTTCTCAGTGCTGAGAAGAAGAACAGAGAGCGGATCCCACAAAGAGCAAACGGAATGTGGCTCCAGCCGGTGTGGACAAGGGCAGCGATCTCCCTGACTCCCAGATACTTTCCAACCACAAATACGAATTGTTTCCTGCCAGGAACCAGGAGGGAGAGGCGTCAATATGGCCACCGGAAAGGACCACATACTGGGTGACTCCACTGACAGGAAACGTCCAGAAAAGGCGAGTCCATGGAGAGAGAAAGTAGGTGAGTGTTTGTCTGGGGCTGGGGTAGCAGCAGGAGTGGCGGCAAGAGGGATTTTTCCGGGTCGACGGAAAAGTCCTAAATGCGGATGGCGATGTCGGTCGCACAACTCCGTGCATTTACTCAAAATCACGCACGTGTCCTTTGAAATGTGTGCGTTCATGATCGTAAATTGTAGCTCAGTACCGCTGTTTGAAAAACACAGCTCCTAAGTAGCACTCCATGCGGCAAGGGTCTGGCTGGGTCAGACGGGAAGGCGGTACCAATGGTTGGGTGACACTGCCCACGGCAGGATGCTCTGAGAGAAGGGACGTGGCACAGCCACACGGGAAGAGAACCAGGCAAGACCTGCCAGGCCCCCCACTTTCAGGAAGGGATGCTCTGGATAAAGTGCTCCCCAAAGTGGCGGCGTGCCCCTCACTCATCCAATAAACACCGCCTGAGAACTCGCAGATGCCAGCACAGTCCCTGTCCCCAGGCAGCTGACAGACCAAGGCAGGGGTACACACGCACAGTGTCACTTACAAGGACACCACTGCCCTGGTGGAGATAGCAATGTGTCCCGAGGCACCAGGGACCTGCAGGAGTATCAGCGGTGTCCTGGGCCACTGCAGTCAACCTGGAAGTTGATCTTCTTCCTGGGGCTTTTAGGGCTCTGAACAGCCTGTGTTAAAACCATGGTGGCCTCGGGGCACCTGGGTGGCTCAGTCGGTTAGGCTTCTGGCTTTGGCTCAGGTCATGACCTCATGGTTCACAGGGTTTGAGCCCCATGCCGGGCTCTGTGCCGACAGCTCAGATTCTGTGTCTCCCTCTCTCTCTGCCCCTCCCGCGCCACACTGTGTCTCTCTCTCTCTCTGTCTCTCAAAAATAAATAGACATTAAAAAAAAAATGGTGCCCTCGACACCACATATGATGGACCAGCTTATCCCCAGATTAAATGCACAGGAAGCCAAGGCCCGTTGGCCTCCTTCCCTGTTGCCTTCTGTATGTAGCCTTTGCCCTGGGCATTTCATCTTTACCCCAAAGTTACCCGGGAGAACAGATCACCAGGGCCTCGAAATCAGAGACTTGCTCTTCCCCCAGTGCAGGGAAAAGGTTGTAACCGGAGGGAGGCAGCCGAAGAAAACCAAGGAATTGTGCTAATAACGTCTGACTAAGTGCGCTGTTTATATGCACAGTATATACGTATACGCGCGATCTACAGTGTTGGTTACTGCATTTGCCACTCCTCACAGGCCTAGAAGGGAACTGTTACCCCATGTTCCAGATGAGAACATCGAGGCCCAGAGTCAAGCCTCTCCTGACACGCCACCCTGGCCCACAGAGCAACCACGACCCCGTGTCCCCCATGGGCCCTGCCCGTCCAGTCCAAGGCACGTATCTGCAGCGTGCACACGTGGAAAACTACCCCTCCCACCTCCAGGCCCCTCCAACGTGCCAAATCGGTCACTGCAATTGGCACAGAAAGCATTTAGACTTTCCTACGTGGGAGACATTTTTAACGCGCTCACCTCACCTGTTTCTATGATTAGAAACAAGCTGCAAAGCAAACCAAAGGTGATTTTACAGCCGCACGGAGGGAGAGTATCTTCAGTGTGGCCCAGCGCTAGACGCCCCCGCAGTGGACCGGGGCCCCGGGGGGACTGACGTTGGGTGGGGGGCGGGGGGACAGAATTGCACCCTCTCGGGCCTGGAAGCAGCCTGGGCAAGCGAATCCTAGCCCCTCATTAGTGACATAAGAAAGCCGCAGCCCCGAGAAGCTCCGTGACCTGCCCAAGGTTTGTCAGGGGGGCGCCCGGAGGCCACGGATGCCCCCCCCCTCCCCCCGACGTGCCCCGGCTCCTCACCCGCGTCTGATTAACTCGTAGCTGAGGGCGGAGCTGTTTTGCAGACACCTGACAAAAGTCATTTCCAGCTAAGGGTTCTATTTAGTCCTTACACACGACCTGTGCATTTTCTCTCCTGGAATTTGATATCTCGGGAAACCTGCCAAGGACTGTTCACCAGGGAGAGTGAGGATGGAAAGCAGGGAAAGGAAATCAGAGGAGGAAGGTGCTGGTGCGCACTGCACGGATCTCCGCCCCTGCCCGGCGACCAGGCCCCACGGTGCCCGGAGGCCGGTGCCCCAGCCGGGGGGCAGCACTCACAGGGCCCGGGCCCGGCTCGGGAGGCGCCGTGCCCTGACCGTGCATCCCACCGGCTTTGCTGGGGAGCGCCCGTCCAGCCCCCCGGACGCCGTCTCTCGCCCTGCAGACGGCACCATGGGCCGCTTCTCATGTTATCTCGTGTTGTTTCAGAAGCAAATTTTCTAAACTCCTCAATCAGCAAACCTATGTCCAGAGTGATATTAACAGCAATTATCACTGTCGAGGCTCTTTAATTTCTTTGCCTGAAGGATGGCTTCATCTGTCACACCGTAATGGATCGGGATGGAGGTCACTTGGCGTTTCTGAACACTACGGGACATGTGACGAGAAAACGTGAGATGAGGCATCTGCCCTGAGTCTCAGGCCTAAAGCCTCCAGCCTGCCTTCCTTGTTTCCCTCAGGTGTCTGTTCGTTCCAGACACACCCTGGGTGCTGGACACCAGAAGGAGGGGCCTCCGGGAGCGTGGGTCCCTGCACCCGTCTCTGGGAACTCGGGCTCAGGAATCAGTGCTGCGTCACGCGGCAGCCTTGGTGATGCCTGGCGGCCCACAGGGCCTACTAGAAGCCCTTTGTAAACGGCCAGCGGAACTCTCCGGGATGACAGAAATGGGCCACGGGCACGGAGAGAGCACCCTCTCCACCTGCAGCAAAGAGAGGAAGAGGGAGGCCCGGGCACGGAGCACGAGAGTCAGCGGAGCGAAAGGAAGGGTCTGCTGAGCCGAGGTCAATGCAAAGGGAGCCTCCAACAGAGAGGAGGGTAGGAAATGCCACGGTACTCCAGCATCTACGTCCCGGGAGGCCAGCCCAGGCCTTGAAGGCCAGACAAGGAGGAAGAAACTCCTTGTGAGCCAGGGCTTTGCTGGCAATGAAGCGGGGCCTCCTCCAGGAGCCTGAAGAGTCTGCCATGAGTCCCTGCTGGTGCCTGCTCGTCAGGGAGGAAGGAGGGTCAGGGACGGCCTGCAAGAGCTAAGAGGGAAAACAGGGCAACATTTTGTTCAAAATGGCCTCTCCGCGTGCTGCCTTACTGACTCCTTCATTTCCTCTCGGGCCCTCTGTCTCTGGCTTTCTTAAGTAAATATTCCCGTCAGAAAACAGAACCCTCATAAAGTCATCTCTACCGCGGAGTTTATTTAACGTGGTGCAACCCAAATTCAAGACCCAAGGAGACCGTTCACTGAGCCTCAGCACAGACCCAGAGCGTGGGCGGAAACACAGACCCCTGGGTCCTCCCCGGCTCCCCCCATTAATTTATTCCACATACAATCTTCTCCCCGGCCTGGAGGGAATCGGTTTCACGGAGGTCCTCTTAGCAGAGGATTTATCAAACCAGAGTATATGCACGGTATGAACATCAGATCCATTATCTAAGCTGTTGGTTTTAGTCGAAATGTCAAGAAATGATTTAGTATAAAATCCGTCACAAAAGCATTTATTAAAAAATCTTTAGCTGTGTTCTTCATCTACAAACATTTACTACCCTGCATACAAATGTCAGCGGTTCAGCCTAATATACCTCTTCATTTATTTACTGTTCCTTCCTGCTGGATAAAAGCCAAAAACGATGTCCCCCGGCAGGCCGCCGCTCAGTGCAGACGGGAGAACGCTTCTCGCCACCGTGATGTCAACTAATCCATCTTCTTGGGGCGCCATTTGATAACAAGTTGACCTCATTAAGGTCGTGCCTTCTTTGGGGAGTGGAGTCCTCCTCACCCAGAGGTATTGTCGAAAGATGGAAGTTTATCAACGTACGACCAGCATTTTCCAGAGGAACTACGTGAATTAAACGCGGGCTTCACCACCGAGTAGACTGAAGCACGTTGGACGGGCTTTTGTACAAACACGCCATGTGTGAAAGATTCACCCACTGGTGCCCTGCCTCAGTCCGCAGGCCCTGGAGGGTCTCCTGTGAGCTCATTTTGTGTTCCCCAAGTTCTCTAAACGAAGCGAATTCTCTGGTCGGGAACAGCTGCCCCCGCCTCGAAGACTGGGACACGGGGAGTGCTCCAGAGGGCTGAGTAGCCTGTCCAGGTCACACAGCTGGCTGGTGACAGCAGCAGCCCTAGCACACTGGATTCATGGTTTTAGACTGAACGTGTGTCATCTGGCCCTGCTGCAGGGGAGGGAGAAGGGATTCCAACAGCGGAGAGAGCAGCCAAAATAAGCAAACAAATAGAGGCCATTGAAACTCGGGGGGGAGCTTGGATTTCAGAGCCTCCATTGTGAGCATCGAAAACCACAGTTCACCTCCAAGTAACCCTCATCTGCTTTCTATCTTCCAAATCTACACCGGCCACGTCATCCCTACCATGGGTTATCGATGCCTTCGGTACAGGACCTGCGTATTCCAAATTGGCAAGGCAAACATCCAGCTGCTAAAAACACTCCCAAGAAGAATGGATCACTAACAAGGAGACCGAAAGAGCGTCCAGATGCCTTGGCCGCAGGGACTCTGGCTCCAGCGTAAATGCAACCCAAGGGCCAGCTTTTAAATCCAACGATGGACATGCATGGGGGGGGGGGGGGCGCCTCCTGCTCTTCTGAGCAGACCACACCAGCACTCACGCCCCACGGGTCCCCTGCCAGAGGTCTGTCCCCACTTGTAAATGCTCCTCGGATAAAGCAGGGAAAATGGAGACGCTGCAAGGGCCAGGGGCAGGGGCGCCGAGGTACATCTCTGACTCCAGAGAACTTCCCAAGTACCTCGCTGGATGAGCCCCGGGGGTGGGGGTGGGGGTGTGGCAGAGTTGAGGCCACATGGAGACGGAGAGGAGAATCTGCAACAGGTGCCTGTACTTGGTAGATAGAGACGCAGAGCCCGCCCCCCCCCCAACCCTGTGTTTCCCCTTCATTCCTTTCTCCCAGTTTCCTATTTTGCTTCCCTCTTTCCTCCCCCTGCCTTACCTGATGAAAAACCCTGACGGTTAACGACAAGAGTAAGCATCATATTACAAAACCCATGGTAGTGAAAGCTAACATCCATTGAACACTCGCTGGCCCTTGGCCGTATTACCTTACGCAGCCCCTCCAAGGACTCTCGGGAGCACATGAGTTTGTTAACCGTGCTCTTCTTTCCAGCACCTTCCACAGCCTAATGCTTCCACAAGCTTGCTGGCTCTGTGCTGCTCGCCTCCACCACCAGAATCATGAGCTCGGAGTAGCACATCGTCCACCGCATTTCTGCCGCACCCCGGTTCCCGGGACAGTCAAGAAACGTGACTGAAGGGGTGCACCAAGTCCCACTTCGCAGATGGGAACACGGAGGCTCTGAGAAACTGTGGAGCCCAGGTCAACCAGACAGGAAATGGGAGTCAGGACCAGGCTGAGGCGGGTCCGGAATGGCGACCCTCCTTCGCCTCTGCCCTTCAGGACACAGCGTATCCCCAGACTGTCTCCCCGGCCTCTCAAATGCCACGCTCTGGCAGGAGGTCCCTCACTTTCCTGGATACCAGTGCAGGCAATTCCCCGAGTATGTAGCTCTGACCATGGGTTTATTCTGGAGAGTTCATTCGCAACAGAGAGATCCCCGGGACTCAGTGTCACCCTGGTGCTATCCCTCAGGACGGTCGTGATCATGGGCCATGCCCACCTGTCTCCTGGGGCTCCGGGACCCCGGCACCTTCTGGAGCTCCCCCACTCGTATGAGTTACTCCTAGCGTGAAATACATTTGTATCACTTAAAGAGAGCAAGCTCATTATTTAACTCTACCCAGATTTAGTTCAAATATAAGAGTTCCAGTGTACATCTGAGACTTCTGGGAAATTGATTTTTCTGCTTAAGATCATTTCATAGGGTTTAGCATTTAAACCAAATCAGGCGCAAACTGATCTCTTAGCAGATACTACACTTGTTTCCTTTTTCTAGAGACCAGCCGAAACGGGAGTCCTTCTCCCCGCCCCTACACTTGCCAATTGTGTTTTGTGACTTCAGCAGACCACGGTGGCCCAGAAGTCATCTTGAAACAGCTATCTCTCCTTCCCATGTCTGTGCCATTGGGGCAGATGTGCCCAGGGAGGGCCACGCAGCCGGGAACAGCATTCAGCACTCTGCTGACCTCCCGTCTACCTCTCCAGAAATGCCCACTGTGGCCAAGAGGCTTTGGGTTGCTTGTGTTTTTGCTGTGGTTGTTTTTTCCTATTTCTCAGCCATTTCCAAGTGATTTCCTTGATTTCCTCCTGAGAGTAAAGCACTGATTGACCAGGGATTTTAAACCGAAACCGCTCGCCAGAAAGTGCCGTTGACGTGCAGCGATGGAAAACCGTGCTGGAAGCTTATCTTCGCGTTCACAGCCAAATTATATGGTTGTGGTAACAAAGCTCTAATATTTAGTGTAAACTGTTTTCTGTCAAGCTCTTCAGAGGAGAAAGAACCCGTATGATCATCCAAGGACCGATGGTCTTAAATAACTTCCCAAACGATGGCAGCTTAAAAAGCAGAAAGGAGAGGTTCCAAATGAAGAGAGTCCACAGGTCCACAAAGAAAAGCAAGGGCAAATGGCAGGGGTCATGGGAAGCGTCAACACACCCCACTTCCTACAGAATTGTCCCTACGTCATTGTAAACAGAGAAGAAGGAGTACGTGTATTAAGGTGCTAAAATGTTACAATTATTCCAATAAAAGAGGAACATGGGGCTGAGGGGATGCTTGGGAAACGGGCTTCAGAAATGCAGTCCCATCCGGGTCAGGGTCATGTTCACAAGGGGACAGGCTGGGCGGGGTCTGCAGTGAGTCTGGGCTGCTGGAGCCGGTGCACGGGGGATGACGCCGGTCCCCATCCTTGGCAGCTGGTGAAGAGGAGTGGGGACAGGCGTGGTGTCTGGTGAGCATTCACTTAAACCCTCAACACATTAAGCACCCAACAAATGACCTTTCTTATTACCTCCCGTGCTTATTATCACCATATGCAACGCGTGAGGGCCGAGACTGGCATATTCAGAAGAATTCGCTGTCCTCCGCCTGTCCTCTCCCATGAGTCAGACGAAACCTAGAGGCCTGGCCTTGCCCAGAAAGGCCTCCACTGACCTTCGAAAGCCTCCACCTCCCGGGTGGCAGTGTAGATGGGACCCCAGAACAAAGCCAGTGGGTCCCTGAAGACTTGAGAACCATCATTCATCTGAGCCAGGCTGTGGAGACGTACTTGGAGACCTGCTCTGTGTCCAACGCAACTTTCTTGTGACGACAAGTATACATTTCATCTACGTGGCCGGACCTGGTAGCCACCAGTCACGTGACTACCGTGCACTTGAGATGAGGGAAGTGCCAGTGAGAAACTAAGTGTTTAAATTCCATTTTAATTAATTAGTTGGATAATTAATGGATTGATTAAATAGATACATGAGGCTAACGGATGCCACACCAGAACCAGCCTGGACTGCCCCTTGCCAGGTGGGCTGGCCAGCCCGAGGCCCAGGGCAGGTCAAAAGATGCCTCACAGGTGGGGCGCCTGGGGGGCTCAGTCGGTTAAGCATCCGACTTCGGCTCAGGTCATGATCTCGCAGTCCGTGGGTTCAAGTTCCGTGTCGGGTTCTGTGCTGACAGCTCAGAGCCTGGACCCTGCTTCAGATCCTGTGTCTCCTTCTTTCTCGGACCCTCCCTCCCTCAAAAATAAACATTAATTTTTTTTAAAAACCAGATGCATCACAGGTGCCAAGCTGCTCCCTTCCTGCCCTCTCCCACCTTCGCACCTTGGGGCATATCTTCTCTGGCCTCAAATTTTGCACACGGACCTGCTGCCGTGGGCTGGGCCCCCAACCCCTCCCATGAGGAGGCCGGGAGGCAGCTGAGCTCGGCACAGCCCTGGATACCGCCAGCCCAACGCCAGGCTGGCACGGGCGGACCAGGAGAGACCTCAGGATGGTGCCCACACACCCCGGGGCACACAGCCAGAGCTCGGGCCAGCTCCACCCGAGGCCTGCCCACCTCTCACCCCGACAGCCGTGCTGTGCCCATAGAAAGGACATGTCCCCCAGATTCCTGGGCCTCCATGTGGACCCTGCTGGCAGAGACAGACCAGAGAGGCCACACAGCCTGCTCCTCGAGGCCTGACAAACCTCTCAACGTGTGCACATGCTTACACGCATGCACGCACACACACCCGCATACACACATGCACACACATATTCACACAAATACTCACTACATGTGCACACACACTTGCACTCATATGCACACACATATGGCTTCATGACCATGCACACACAGGCACACGTAAACATGCATACATGTACATGGACACGCTTGCACAGATATGCACACACATACTCACACACACGTACGTACACATGCCCATACACGTAAGCAAACCCCAACAGCAGTAGCAAAGTGAGCCCAGTACTTTTCCTAGCTAAGCCTCAATTTCCTCATCTGAAAAATGGGCATGAGTGGATTTAACCAGAGCAGCAATAATATTTCCCTTGCCGGAGTGCTGTGAGCACTGAATATATCAATGCTGCTGCTGTCGCTGCTCTCGGAATGCTGGGGACCGGCCCTCTCAGAGGCCCACCCTGGGGTTCTCTCAGCTTCGGGCCTGGGCCTTTTTTTGCCCACTGTGTGTTTCCAGCAACTGAATGCTCACGGGATCTAATTTAGGGGAAATTCAGGAATGAATAAGATCAACCCTTGGGGGAAAGCAGGAGAAGGTGGGAGAAAGGTCCCGGCCACATGGAGCCCAGAGAGCTGGGTTCGTGGTCCCTGAAGGCAAAAACAGGAGTCACAGGTGGGGTGGAGTCGGCCACGTCCTCTGCCCCCAGTCCAGCACTTGTATCTGGGGAGCAACAAGAAAGCGATACAAGCCCTTTACAGGCCAAGAGGCAGGAATAAAATCGCTGCTCTCGAAAAGGAAGGAGTGGAGCCCCACTCAGCTAGCTGGCGGGTGTGGGTCCCCCGAGCCTGGCTGAGCCACAAGCGCCAGCCCCATTCTGCCGGAAGGTGACTTTAGGAACATCCACTTACCACCTCCAAGCCCTGTTCTTCAGTCACATGGACGGAGAGCTCTACACCTGTCCTCAGCATCAGGAGGAGACCGGCTGCAGAAGCTGTGGCCACAGTGGGAGAATTTCCGGTTCCCACCGTCCGGCCTAGTCTCCCATTTCCCAGCCAACTAGCCGCGCCCTAGCAGGAAACCAGGCTCTTCACCATCTTCTGGAGATACAGCCCCGGTCACCGCTCAGGCAAAGCCAAAGTCAAGAGCAGAGGCTGAGCTCTGTGTCTCAGATCGGTGCCACCCCACAGACCATCCCGTGTTTGCCCCTTGGTTGCTTCTCGGGACTAGACGACGATGGCTGGGCTCCACCCTGCACCCGGTCAGTGCTGGGGCCTGGACGGTGGGAACCGGGCCCTGGCTTCGCAGAGCCTGCTCTCAAGAGGCTACGAGGGAAAAGCAGGTCCCTGGGGGAAGCCCCCTTGGGCAGAGACTCCCGGAAACCATCCCATTCAGCCCTGGGACATACTCACCACCTGCCACTCCGGGGGCCCAAATTCTGAGGCCGGTTGCACGATGGGCGTCAAAGCTCAAATTAAGTCGAATCCCCAAGGACAGCAAAGCTAGTGCCATCCGGGGTTAAAGATGTAGTGAAGACAATGGTGGGGGTGCGGGGGGGATTTGGAAATGGCCAGGGAAATGGGATCACGTCCTCCAACACTGGCAGCTGGCTGGCGTCCCTCCCCGGAGCTGCGACATCCGCCCCCCAGCTCTGAGGCCTGATGTTTAAAGGCCGCTTGTCCCTTGTCTGTGGCTGAGTCCCAGCATGCAGGATGAATAAGCTGGTCCCTCTAAGCCACCAGCCCTGCTCCTCAGAGAGACCCAGGGGCGCTAGTGCATCCTGACCATTTCAGAGCTTGCACGGGGGTCATGCAGCCTTGTGCGCAGGTGCGCCCTGCGGACGCTCTCTTCTCTCTCTTCACCTGGCTGCGCTGTCACCTGGCCCTCTGTCTGTGCCCCCAGGCAGCTTGTCTGGTCTCCACAGCAAAGCTGGACACTCCTTCTGTGTTTGGCCCATTATCATGGGGGCTGTGAAGGGGCTAGAGATCATTTCATTCACGAAAATTCCTCTTAGGGACAGCCCTCTATGCGTACAGAAGACATATTCTGGTAAGTCACTTGGAGCAGAGAGGGAAGGTCCCACAAGGGCAAGCATATGTAGCAAAGGGACGCAAGGCTGTGAGCCAGGGCAGGTCCGGACGCTCGAGAGCCTTCCTTATGCCGAGTGCTGGCTGTCAATACACATAATGGAACATTACTCAGCCGGGAACAAAAGAAGGCCCTGCCATCTGTGACCACCTAGATGGACCTTGAAGGCATTATGTCAAGTGAAATAAACCAGACAGAGAAAGACAAATACCATATGATGTCTTAGGCGTGGAATGTAAGAACGAACAAATAAAGCAAAACTCGTAGGTACAGAGAACAGATTGGCAGCTGCCAGAGGCAAGGGTGGGGGAAGATGGGTAAAAGTGGTCAAAAGCTACAAACTTCCAAGTACAAAACAAGGAACTCGTGGGGATATCATACACAGCGTGGCGACTCTGGTTAACACTACTGTCCTGTGTATTTGAAAGTTGCTGAGAGTGTCGACCTTGAAAGTTCCCATCACATGAAAAAGCGTTTTGTAAGAAGTGACGGATGTGAAGTGAACTGTGGCCATGATTCTACAATATAGTCTTATATCACACCATGACGTGGCACGCCTTAAACTTATCCAATGTTACAGGTCGATTCTGTCTCCGTAAAACCGAGGGGGCTACTAATAGAGAGCTTAATATCGTGAAAGCAGATACGAATTTGTAAAAGTCAAAAAAAAAAATAAAATTAAATTTAAAAAGCATTATTTACTCACTCCTACAAGAGCAGCCAAGGGGGCAGAGCAGCGAGAAGGACCCACCTCAAACTCCAAAGCAGCAGGGACGAGCCATTGCCTGTGGGCCAAATCCGGGCATCGTCTGTTTTTGTATGGCCCACAAACTAAGAATGGTTATTACATTTGTAAATGGCTGAAAAAAAATCAAAAGAAGAATAATATTTCATGACACATGAAAATCATATAAAATTCAAATTCCAATGCCCATAAATAAAGTTTTATTGGAACACAGCCACACTCATTCATTTACATGTTGTCTACAGCTGTTTTTAAGCTGCAGTGACAGAGCTGAGTAATTGTAACAGCACGGCTTGCAAACCCAATGTACTTATTATCCGGCCCCTCATAGGCACGGTGGCCAACGCTTAATCTACACAATTTTAAAGAATTTTGCCAAGTGCTGCTGTGAACCCAGACGGTCCCCTCCACCAATGCGGGACAGAGACGTCTTCTAGGTGAATAAGAAAGACAGAGCAAACTTTTCGGGAGAATTCTAGCATCTCTTTGTACCACATCCTGTTAAGATGATTAAATAATTTACACACACACACACACACACACACACACACACACACACATACACACACATACACATCACTCTTCCACAGAAGAGAGAACGAAAACCATTTTTATCGATTCCAAAATATAAATGAACAATTTTCAGATTAGAAATTCTTTTAGGAAAAAAAAAAACAAAACAGGGCCCAGTATTTGCTACTTTACAAACAGTTATCTCCCATCTTGGTGACAAGAGATTACACTCTCCATTCAGGCTTTCCCACCCCCCACCCCCATCATCTGATGGAAGCCCAACATTCACTTTGGGCAAAAGACCCAGGAGACTGACTGGGAAAACCCAAAGGCCAGTGGGGTCCCTTCTGAGCCCTTCGAGTCCCCAGCACCTCCACATCCAGGACCACCATGGATTCTCACAAAAGAGGCATCTTGGCAGAAACAAGCATTTGAAAAACGGAAGGTGAGACTCACCAGAAAGCGCAGACTCAAGGAGGTCCAGTCGGTGTTAGGTCCTTATGGTTTTCAGCACTCCAATTTGACTATTAATATAGGAACGTCAAAATAAAATACCCAGGAGTCAAATCAGCCAGGGAGTTAGATCAGGTGTAATTGTCTTTTGCAGTCTGAACAAAAGACATTTTCCAACCAAGCCAAATAAGGGAGGGGGGAGTTATATAGATAGATATAGAAATGCACACATAAATGTGCTTCATGCAAAATTTCAAATGGCTTCGTGACAGCTCTGAGAACCTGTCTGGGGATAATTTTATGGAAAAGCAGTCAGAATGAAATCAATGAGAAAAGCAAGAAGAATGTACGTTCTGTCATTTTTAGTGGGGAAAATGCCTGCTTGATTTTCCTT
This sequence comes from Puma concolor, assembly GCF_028749965.1. Classification (NCBI taxonomy): domain Eukaryota; kingdom Metazoa; phylum Chordata; class Mammalia; order Carnivora; family Felidae; genus Puma; species Puma concolor. The sequence continues at coordinate 84,472,494 of NC_141677.1, read as the reverse complement.
GGCATGCTCCCTCATAACCACTTTGAAGACCTCTCAACTGAGAAGGGAAATCCACATCCTGACAGGTTCCCACGTGTTCCTCCCATCAATTATAAATTCATCTTTCATCCATCTAAGTGAAGCGCTTAGAATGTGTGTCGGAGCCCAGGGGGTGGGGGGGTGGGGGGCTGTGCAGAGGCTTACAAGCCCTGCACCCACCCTACCTCCCAGGGTACCTTCGAGCAAGTCACTGCTTCTACTTCCTTGAGCCTCAGCTTTCTCGTCTGTACAATGGGCACGAAGCCCCGCGCTGCCTTCTCCATCCACTGTCGCCAAAGTGTCCGCTCTGGCTGAAGATCTAAGATTGCTTCGCTGTGGGGATACCCTTCTATCAGTCGCTGAAACACAGTACAGAGCAGAGCAGGTCGGAAAGCACTTCTGTGTGTTTACACACGAGAGCTGACAGTCTTTCTCCTTCATCCAAGTGGAGAATGCCTCGGCCACAGCAGAGCAAGTGCACTGACTGCTAAACGTATAGGTGGAGTGCACTTTGCAGCCACCCCCCTGCCCTCCAGGAAAGTGTGAACGGCCAAGAAACTGTCAGCTTCTGTTTTTCTGCTGCCTCAAACCATAAAATGTTCACAAAACAACAAGAAAACTATATTGACCCAATCCCCAAGATAGATCAGAACAGGAGAGAGATTTTGATGGGGAGACAAGAGCAGAAAGCTGAATCTTCTTAATGGCCAGGATTTATAACAACCCAGAGTATCTTAAACATATTAGCTCTAGAAAACGCCGGATGAAAAGCAGGGCCGAGTCCTCCGCTTTGCGGGGGCACCGAAGGGCTTGGCCGTGGCCAAGTTCAGCAGAATGAGCAAGACAGAAGTCTCACTGGCTATTGTGGGCTTGCAGAGCTAATATCCTATGAATAGAGATGTTTTAAATGTATTAAACATTGGTCCCCCCCCTTTTTTTTTAGAAATTACTCTGACAGAGCCTTCCTTAAACATTATTTGAATAAAGCCTCATTACTCACAGTCCAAAGAAGTTCATTAGGAGGAGATCGCTTTGGAAAGGAATCAAGGAACTCGCCTTTCTTCTCAGCAGTGAATTACATTAGCTACTTCCTAGTTATTTAAATCTTGAAATAAAAGATGTAAACGCTACTGTGACATCTTAAGATCATTGCGGAGGCAGGCCTCGCATGCACAAAAAATGCCCAGCTGGTCTGCAGATAAAACAGATTGATAATTAGTTGCAAAATGTAACATTTCATCAGGAATATTTTGAATAATCCAATTTATCTTTGTCAGATATGCAGCACATATTTTTCCGGGGAGCAGCTTTGTTCTTTAACATAATATTATAATTTCAGGCTGCTAATGAAGGCGCCCGCCGGCCGGCCGGGCCTTGATGTGCGGCGTGGCGGGGAGCGCGCCGCGCCCCGCTGCCGCCACCTGCCCGCCGAGGCGCGGGCTGCGGGGCCCGCGGGCCGCGGGCGATCAAAGGCCGGCGGGCGGAGCGCGGGGCCGCGGGCGGGGCTCAGCGACTCCGGCTTCTAATTAACCCAGGGAAACGCGCGCTCCCCGCCCGCCACCGGGGCCGCCGCGCGCGTGCAGGCCCCGGGCGTGGCTGCTCCCGGGGTGCGCCCTGCGCGGCCGGGGCGGGAGAGCCAGAGGGGTCGGGGGGATGGGCGGGGTGGGGGGCTCCGCGGGCGATCTGCGGGAGCTGCCAGCCGACTTCAAGGGCTCCGCGGACCCCGGTGCCGGGAGCCAGCGCCCACGTGCTGATCAGGCCTTTCTAGGGGCAATTTATCACTTTGCATAATGCCTGTTGGAAACGCCAGGACGCCCGTGTTTACACGGATGAGTGGGAGCTACTTAGCATTCGTCGGGAGAGCCCCAGCGCCGGCTCAGGAGGGAGCCTCCTCTTAAGACCCAGAGAGGCCTGAGCGCGCGGGCTCTTGGAGAGGCCCCGACGGAGGTGCGCAGAAACTGGTTCAGACTCCGTTTTCTCCAGTGACCCGGGCCCCCTGCGCCTCGCATCCCCCCAGATCACCCACATCCCGCCAAAGACTGGCGGGGCCCGGGAGGGGTGGCTGGAGGGGAGAGTGTTGGCGGAGTTTGGAAAATCAGCTCGCCCTTCCCCAAAGAGGCATGAAGTTTGTCAAAGCAAAGGAAACTCCAAACGACGTCCTTGTGCTTTGTGCGAACAGCAGCCCCCATGCACGTGCTAAGCCTTTTATTTAAAAGTCACCATTTCTGCTTCCTGGGTACAAGCCTTACACCACTCTACACCCATGCTGGGGTTATTAAGTAATTTTTGGTATTTTCTTTTTTTTTTTTTTAATGTTTATTTCTGAGAGAGAGAGAGAGAGAGAGAGAGCCAGCGGGGTAGGGGCAGAGAGAGAGAGAGAGAGAGAGACAGAATCTGAAGCAGGCTCGGGGCTCCCAGCTGTCAGCACAGAGCCCGACGTGAGGCTCAAATTCACAAACCACTAGATCACAACCTGAAGTCGCATGTTGAATGACTGAGCCACCCAGGCACTCCAGAATTTGGGGTATTTTCAAAACACGATTGCAATTCTTGCACCGAGACTGAAGTTCTGTATCTCTAGTTCAGAAACCGTGATTAATGAAGGGTGGATGGTACTCTCCTAATTGTCCCCCTTCCCAGTGACGATGCTGTGTGTCCTTGAGTCCTGCATTAGCGGGTCTGAAGATTCCCGAGTGCCCAGGAAGCAGACACTGGTTACCATCATACCTGATAAAAAATAATAGTAAACTTGAGTGGATTCAGAAAATTCAGAATACTTTGAAAACTGGACCTCCTCGTAATTCAGAAACTAGGGATTGCTCACTGGGAAGATTACTACATAAGGTCTTGTCTTTATTTGGTTATTCCTGCTCGTCTCGGCAAGGACTGTGTTCCGTGTTTTCAAATACTTCAGTCTCAACGACCACGGCCAGCACAGTAGGCAGAGTCTGTTGGTTTGAACTTCCCCCGATACACACAGATCTTAAAATACACTGTGGACCTATTGCAGCCTGAAGAGGGCGCACTCTTTACAGGGATCCTGACCAATCGACTTGTCCCTCCTTGCTTTTATGTCTTCCAGGGCGGTGTTGAAAAGCTTTCCCACATACTTATTTCTTTTGTTCAGACTCAAAGGTCAGTCCAACACGATCTCTGTTTCAACCCACCTTTCTCCGGGTTGGTTGTGATGTTTGTTCTCTGGGCTTTCTGACAGCCCGATGCGCCCGTGGATCTCACTTTTTCTTCTCTATTCTCCCTTCTCCCTTCTTCAGTGGGCAACCTAGACCCCTAGAGGGGGGGACAGCCCAGGAACCTTAGAGAGTGGCCAGGGGCCATGTGCTGTCCGGCTCCCCCCTCCCTGCCCTGCACAGCCACCATTCAGTTAGCTCCTTGTCCTGGGGGGGGCGGGGTGGGGGGGAGGGAGCTCTGAGTATAGGGATGATGAAGGAAGAAAAGGCATGCCTCGGTCACTGACACCCTATGCTGGCTCCTATACGTGGGCTCCTCTGTGGGACTCTCTTCCGGGCACAGAGGCATTTGGACACCCGCCCAGGCTACATGGGCAGATGTGTGTGCTCCTCAGCAGTCATCCACCCTGAGCTTCCGTTGAGGAGACCATCAGAAACATTTTTGAAAACCTACTCGCTTATCTCAGGGCTAGTCTCGTCTGCCAACTCTTTTGCAGATGGCAGTGGCTGCTGATTTAGCAAAGCCATGAGAGGGAGGCCCCGTGGCCCAGCCCCCATCGTTAGGACAAAGCAGGGACACTGAGGTGGCCCTCCCCTCAGCCTGGTGCCAGCCAGCCCTGTGCAGCTACCCCACTCACCACGGTTGGCTCTGCCGGTAAGTCCCGCCGAGCTGAGAGTCCCTGGGTCCACGGCCGACGCCTTGTCTCTGACTCCCCCGTACCGTCCCGGGCTCAGCCACGGGGCAGATGTTCCGTAAGTGAGGACTGACCTGAGCCAGATTCTCCGGGGCCAGCAGACCTGCGTTCAGCTCCCGTTCGGGCCATCCCAGCACACACCGGAGTGGCACAAACAAGAATCCTGCTGACCCCTGAGCTCCTCCGAGGAGAAGCCACCTTCCCCCTGGCCAGTCAACGGACAGGAGAGCCAGGTGCTATGGGCAGGTCCCCACCGCCAAGCAGCACACATCACAGAGCAGGAGGTGGCTGTTCCCAAAGGTTCTGTTCCCGCAGCACAGGAAGGGCGCTGCCCACATGCAAAGAGGCTTCTGGGCCCCACCAGCTTCCCATCTCTCCTTTCCCCGGGCAGCAACTCTCCAGCCAGCTTCCAGAAGGCGACTTCAAGGCTCGGCCTTTCACACTGCTGTCTCAACCTTGATGGCCTTCCCCGGGCAAGCCCTTGGGAAGAGCCGGTCTGCCCACGGCCCCAGGCTGCCCCACCCTGCAAGCCCTCCTCTCTTCTCTCTCAACCTGTTGATGCTCTCCCCATTCCTAAGATCCAGGCTCAAAGGCTCATCTTCCACACACCTGTGGTCATGCATTGTGTCCCATCAGCACCTGGCACACAGCACCTTGTGGATGGGGCGTACGTGCGTCTGGCTTATTACCTACTCTGGTGCACGGAGTGCGCGCCCTACACCTTCCTTGACCCAGCGACTGCACCGAGCACGTGCTCCGTGGACATTTAGCAACGGTCCTTCCCTCTGTCCGAGAAGAGGCCTGACCCTAGGAATTTTCTGGAGTGGCCATGGCATCTAGCACCAGAAGGCACTGAATAAAGCGTGGACTTGGATGGTTCTGTTGACGAATTGATTGAGCCCAATTAGAGGCTGGAAATTATTCAGACTTGAGCTTGACTTAGCACAGCGGGGGAGACTTTCACTGTGGTCACTGTCCCTGGTTGTGACAGAAGGCCAAAGAGAGCCGGTCACTGTCTGCAAACCTGCAGAATGGGAAGCCACATGACCCAGAACGTGGTTTCCTAAAGTGTGTCCCCTTGCTCTTGGAGGTGACGCGGCTGCCCCTGCCATAGTGCAGGGGGAGGGTCCAGACCACATCTCTGCACCTGTCAGATCATACATTGTAGAATAAATGGGTGAATGGAAAGGTCAGGGTTAAGTCAAGTTTTTGTGTGAACTGTGTACAATCTAGCAACCCCAAATCCAAGGTGAATGAAGCCCCCAGGCTTATTGGTACTGGTGGAGGAGGTACCTGCAAGAGAGACGCAGCTCAACCGTGTAAAACAGATTCGAAACTAGGTAAGTGCAAATCTAAACACAGCCCTGCCATCACTCATGGGCGATAGCCCAGCCTGTTCCTAAGAGGAACAAGGGGACCTGATGTCTCCCTGCACTCTTTGCATGCAGTGGGCCGTCTATGACAGTCCCAGGATGGGGTAGTTGGATGGCTGGAAGCTGGCTGCCTGCAGTGTAGACACCAGGAAGCAAAAAGCAGAGCTGGGTGCTGGCTTGGAAACCCAGGTCTCAGACTTTCCCTTTCTCTGAATGTGTGAATGTCCATAGACATCCTTGGCCCTTTTTTGTCACTTTTCTTTGTTTATGTCCACTGCGTACCTAAGTCAAAGATTTCCCCTGTAACTCTCTTCTTGGAGACCTAATGGCTCCCTGTTTCCTACCTCCTACTTCTTCCTCAGGGGATGGGGATAAACAAGGGCAGGATCACATAAGGAAGACCCCAGCCTCAGCATGGCACTGGGGCCATCCCAGGATGGCCAAAGCTTAGCTGAAGATGAACCTCCCAGCCCGGCCTTGGCCAAGCCAGGTTCAGTCCAGGTCTGCCCCTCTCCTTGCCTCTGCCCATAGCTCCTCTGCCCCAAATGCCTTTTCCCTCCTTTCTCTGGCTCCTGAGGTCCCCTAGATCCTGCCAGCGTCCCTCGGGGAAGGCGCTCCAGGACCGCCCACAGGAGCGATCTCCCCACTCTCCAACCTTCTCATGGGGTGTTCTTAGAACCCACGTCGCTTCTTACCTCTTATTGCAATGATCTGTGGGATTTCCTCACTCCCTCACTAGACCATCAGCTCCGTGAAGGCAAGAACGGGTCTTCTGTTTACTGAGCACACCCTAGACCTCCGTGAAAAGTTTCTGGATAAAGAAATGAATGCATCCAATAAGTAAAAGTCTTCGTTGAGGAGAGACCACTGAAAGGTATCCACTGTATATTAGGTGTGCAGTAAGGAATGAATCTCTACATGTTAACTAAGAAAGAAGAATGAAAAGCATTTCAGTTTATCGCAGGAAGAATACTTCCCATGGGTTTGGTCCTAAAGGTGAACTAAGACGAAAATCATTTTTCTTGGATGTCTAGCAAGTTCGCCCACAGATATCCTGGAAAAGCCCAATATAAATGCACTAAATAATAAAAAGCAGAGCAAACGATAGTGAAGAGAGCAGTGTGTTCTCTTCTAGGCGCAAATGTGCTCAAGATGACAGAGGGTCCCACAGACCTTTGTTGAGTGAGTGACTGAGTCTCCACAGTGAGTCCTTGCCCCGGCACAGGCATGACACGGGCACACCCAGTCAAGGGGCACGCACCCAGGCGTGGTGGGTGAACAGGTGCCACGAGGGTCACTTCCTCCAAGGCCTAGGATCCACCATTTGCCACTTCCAACATTTGCCTAGGATCATGGTCATTTTGTGATCAGGACCCTGAAGACCCCCCAGGTGTCCTGACACGTATCCAAAGAGTTATTCCTCACAGACCCAATAGTGCAAGCAGGCCCCAAGGGCCCCTGCAAAGGGCTGCTAAGTGTTCAAGGTTGTGGGAAGGTTCCAGAAAGGCTCAACAGTAAGGGACGCTTGGTAAATCACCCTGGGAGACCAGGACAGCTGGTCGACCATTCTCCCTTTCTCCTGGCTCTTCCCCTCCACTGCATCCATTCAGAGCTCTGCCTTTGGCCAGAGTGCCTTTCTCCTCCGGGCTCCTTCTAGCAAAATCTCACTTGGTCTTCAAGGCCTAAACTCTTTACCAACACTGCTGGGAAGACTTCCAGGAGTTTCAGGCCCTCTTTCCTCTGCCTTCCCACAGAAAGTCACAGCTGCGGCTCACCTATGCGAGGTGTGTGTTGATGGGGCTTCTCACGGAGGCTGCTGTGTGCAGGGCTGACTCACGAACCAGATTGTTGTGTTTCGTGAAGGTACAAGAACCGTGTCACCTTCACCACGCCATCACCAGCGCCTGACAGCATCTTTCCAGGACAGGGAGGCACGTGACAAATGGAAAGGAGGGAAGGAGGGAGGGAGAGGGAGGGATAAAGACTGAAGACACCTGTCTCACGGCATAGGCTCAATAAATGTTTCTGGAGTCAAAGAAAAAATAGATTAGCCACTCATCATAAGTCCTTCTTTGTTCCTCAGTTATTTGTCATTCTTGAATGTTTATATTTGTGATACGCTGAGGTGTTCGTGTATTTTTTTATTTAATTTTATTAGAATTATCTTTCTCTTAATTTTAGTAACCTGATTTTGTTAGAACATATTTTTAATTATAAGACATTTCATGAGTTGGAAGGTTTTCGCGTTTTTAATACTGAAATAAAATTAACATATAACATTATATTAGTTTCGGGTGTATAGCATAATGATTCAATATTTGTGTATTTTACAAAACGACCACACCAGTAAATCCAACGAACACCCATTACCACCTGCAGGTACCAATTTTTCTTCAGTTATTTTAACGTAGTTACTCTTTAAAAACAAATAAATACACAGTGAGTATTTTCTCTAGGAGATAACTATACAAAAGATGAAAATGTTTCAGACTTCTGTGCTCCCTGTTCTCAACTACCCACAAAAAAGGTCAGACCCAAGCATCTAGGCTTGAAGGCATAAGAGAAGTGAAAAACCAGATTTTGTGTTCAGGGGGCTAGAGTACTAGGCAGCGATTCATCTAGACCAGGAGCTGGGGCAGCCTGTCTGAGTTCGGGCAAGTGCACACAGACCGGGGAACAGGGGACCCTTGACCCCAAGCCTGGAAACCAGGAAAGATGGTCACACCATGGTGCTGCAAGGGCCCTGGGGGGGGGGGGGGCGGGGACAGCTCAGCATGAAGTCAGGGGCCCCCTAAACGGTGCGCAGCTGAGATGACCAGTTCTCTCCAGGAACAGGAGAGAGCCCAGCTGGCCCACACCAACACGCGGTAGACTGAGACCGGAAACACCCTTCAAAGGTAGGTTAGCCGCGCTGAGCCTTGTGCTATGACCAGCCTTTGATTCATACCCATCAACAGCGCCGCCCCAAGATTCCTGCTGCTGCAGAGAAGCAGGAGGTGCCCCTGAGAAGTTAGGGCAGAGGGCTGGGGGCTGCATGCCTCCACCTCTGTCACCCCCTCCAAGGGCCCCATCATAGCAGGTGAGCCCGTCTGCTCTAACTCCTCAAATGTTTCATTCCGGTGTGCCTACCACAACTGGTGATTACTCCTGCAATCACTTGTTTGCTCGTTTAATTTCTGTCTCTCAATCGATCGTAAACCCCAAGGGGCCAGAGGTGGTGCCGGCCTCTCCCAAACCCATCTCCAAGCACACTACGTTGCATAGACTAGGTGCTCAGGAAATATTTAAAGAATGGAGGAATGGTCTACCAGTAACTGGTGTCTGGAGAGACGGACTGGGGAAGCCCCGGAGAAACCAAGACAGGATCAGGGTTGGGGCGACACCTCTGCGCTTCCCAGAGAGCACAAGAACGTCACCCTCACGGTACAAATGATTTCAGCAGATCGGCAAAATGTGATTTCCAAAACACAAATTAGCATCACCATAGACGCGGATTCCCTAATTTCTCCCGTAGATCGCTTGGCTCTTGGCAGAAGTTCACAAATGCCAAGGGAGGAGTTGATGTGGGGGCCACCAAGTCCCCCGAGGGGGTGGGGGACCGTGTGCGGGGATTATCAGCAGTGCAGGCCTTCTGGGCTGGAGGGAAATTACCCTGATTGCCCGGAAAAGTGAGGCCACCGCAAATCTCTGCTCATATACACAACGGGAATACGCATAAACAATATATAGACAGCCCCAAACACCGAAATTAAAGAACTGTTTCTTTCCAACAATTTGGTCTGCAGCTCTGACTATTATCTGGGGATAAATCAATTTGCAGCAGCTGTAGACAGCCATTTCCGTGTGAGTCCCGCGAACCTTAACTGGAGAAGCGTGTTAAAAGTTAAAGGACCTTCATCACATTAAGAACATGAATTTTTCTAACCATAAATTTATTTCACTGAATTCCTGAGCTATAAAGTCACCCTGCACTCTTCCTTGTAAATCAGAGGGGGCGTACCCACTTCCTGATGTTTGCCAATTTGCTACTTTTCCTGTAATTAGAAAAAAATGCAATTCACTAGAGTTACAAGCCCAGAGGAGACCACTGGACTGAGCTGAGTTGTTTAATATCTGCCTGGGCCCAGTGCTTTGTAGAGAATGATTCTACTGGGGGGGGTAAAGGGGCGATGATAAATTATTATCGAAACGCAGGCTAAGACCTAATGCCAGACGCGGTGGCCGCTTCCCTCGGAGTGGCTTTGACCACACCGCATAGGTGGATAGCACCACCGATTTACGGCATCTAACGGTGGCAGGATTCGGAGCTGGGAAATTAAAGTCAACAGAAAATAACAATTACAAGTGCCGGGAAGATCTGCCTGCTTCTAGATACGAGGGAAGAGCTCAGAGTAGGAGGGTGGTGGCAGGTGTGTGTGCGGGGGCATCAGACCCCACCTCTGGCAGAAAGGCCATCCACGAAACCCTCACATCCTATTTTGTAGGAATTATGAAACAAACGGGTTTGACAACAGGCCCATGGCAGCAGTTTCCTGAATCTCTCACTGGCAGCTGGAAAAAGGATCACTTTACTGTCGTGCTTATCTTTAAAATGGAAGTGGTTTTCATCCACAGATTTTCTTTTTTGCCTCCCAGTACCCATCCCGAATTCTCTTTTGTGGTGGATGTCGGTGTCATTCTTGGAAAATGTACTTTTCACTACCATCAGCTGTCTACAGGGGATGATTACATACCACATCATACACAACATACATGTCATCTCCTACTTTGCTTGTCAATACAGATGCTATTGCAAAACGCACGGATATCCACAATTAAACGAAGTATTAATGAAAAGGATAGAAACAATAAGCACGTATATGGCCCAAAGAATCCTTTCACAAGATCTGATACGTGGCAGGTACTCAATAAATATTTGAAGAATTAACTGTAAACGAATGGACTCTCGGACTTTTTCAAAAGGGGCTGCCGTTTTATCCGAACAAATGGAAAATATTCCCTTTTCCACTCATGCCTACGAACAAAAACAAAAAGCCCAATAATCCTCCTAGATTTTAATCAGGAGATAGCAAAAAAAAAAAAGCAAAGAACATACACACAAAAAAAAGAGCCATTTTGTGGAAAAATGAAACACAGGAAAGGAGACATTCCGGAGATGGGAGGAGTTTTCTTTCCTTTTCTTTCCCTATTCTGCTTCCCGGCACCCAATAATTCTAGAGGTGAACAAAATGGACCCTTGTATCTAATCATCCTAATGACCCTGGCCTTCATATTTAAAATGTCATTCAGAGATAGTTTCGGGTTGGCAGCTGCTGGTGGAAAAGACCAATAAATAATAGTACTTCCATTTGCACACAAGCCCGCGTGCGGAAGCCGCTCGAAACGCATTTCCAGCGCAACACCTTGGGACCCACTATTGGAATGCCACCCCATTCGATGCCAGGCACCCCGCACATCAGCTTTTAGGAGGCCAGAGAAGAGCAGCTTGCCCAATTGGAGTTACAGGGGAATTTAGGAAGACAGAATGTAATTACCTGAACTGGAATCCAGCCAAGGTACTGGGCTGTTAAAAAAAAAAAAAAAAAAGAAAGAAAGAAAAAGAAAAAAAAGTCAAAGAAAAAAATAACCTTAATTCTCTTCGCTGATAACAAAAGCCAAATGCGGGCTTCTTTCTGTTTATGATTTGGCATGGAGGGGTATTGAAATCCTCGCCAGACAATAAATAAAAATAAAACTTTGCCATGTCTAGCAGGCCGCTCCGACACGCACGAACTGCTTGCTGCAGATTCCTTTGTCCGTCCGTGTAGGAGGTGGTGACGCGGCCGCCGGAGCGCAGGGTCCTTTTCTTGGCACTTTCCCGTTTGCACCGGAGACCCCCAGCAGGCTCTGCCCGCAGGCTGGCCGTGTCACGCTCTCCAAACACCAGGACCCTTATCAAGCATCACCGGGGAGGGGGAGGCCCGATACTGCTTTGACTGTTTACAGAGCTAATTTTTCTCCTGTAAATCTGGCCTTAATTCTGATGAAATGAGGTGAATAAATAATAATAATGCACCAGGGGTGTGAAAATTTATAGAGACCTTTAGCTGGGATATCTCTCTCTGTCTCCCCGCCCCCCCTCTTTTTCCAAGAGGGAAATGGATGGAGAGGGAAGGAGAAGACGGAGGGAGAGAAATTTGCCTCAAAAGCCCTGGAGGTCACCTACATGCTTAAAATGTCAATCCGCTCAGGGGGACGTGGTGCCAGTAACGTCTGTGGTGCACAGGGCTGGTTTCCTCAGAAACGTGTCATGCTCTTAACTCCCTACAAAGCAGAGGCATCCCTGTCACCATTTCCATAGACTCGCCTGGCCATTCACTTCCCTTCCTGCCAAACACAGGCAACCGCTAATGATCTGCTCCTATCATACCTGCAGGAAGTTGTCAACATGAAAATTCCAGTCAAGCTTATGGTTTGTGGTTTTCCCTGGAGGGTGAAACAAAAGGCGTCCGATATGACACCTCAAACTTCGGGGCGAGGGGGCGGGGGGGGGAGGTGCGGGGAGGATACACATTTGTATGGCCCAGTGGACCCGAGCTAGCCTCGCAAAACCTGCTGAACAAAGAAGTCCAGTGGACTCGGTCACTTTCAAACTGGAAAGGCCATTTCTGTTACACCCTGCAGACTGTCAACCATCAAATCGAAGTGGAAAATCGGACCACGTCCCCCGTGGTCTACATTGCCAAAACGTCGAAAATCTCCGTCCTTGCCCACCTTGTCGTTGACTGCAACCCAGCGAAGACCTCCGCTCGTACGTTTTGAAGGACAAAGATACGGGGAGCCCGTACGTGCAGAGTGCGAATCGAGAGGGGTGGGAGGGAACAAAAGCAGACAAACCAGGGCCGGCGGAGACATTGCCGGGAACGCACGCTTTGGCTTCTTTCCAAGGTCAGGGATGTTCCGCACAACCAGATTAACCCCCTGATCCTCGTTGTTCAATTTGGCAGGAGTTGTAAGTACTTCTATCATCCTCGATTGAATTAGTGTAAAACTTTACAGCAACATTCCCTTACCAATATGTTTATATTTCTACAAATCTGCCCTTCTTAAAACAGGAAAAATCAGGCTTGCCGCCTGTCAGCTCTGGAGTCCGACCACTGGCTTGTCGGGGGGCTGCTGTGTTTTGGGGGAGCTTTGGGGAGCTCTCGCTGCCGCTCAGTAAACACAGTCGAGATCAGGCAGCAGGGGAACGGTGGTCTCTCTCACCCGCGATGACCAGCGAAGTGAGGGAGGCCGGGGGACTGCAGGAAGAAGGCTCCGAATTCTCTCTGACCGGTCTGAAAACTGGAGCTGCTTGGCATCCTCCTTCTGGCTCGAATCTTTTAGAAACCTCAACTCGCACCCAAAAGCCATACCCATCCGGTTTCCAATTGGAATGTGAAGCACCAAGCCCAGCGCAGCCCTTTATGGCACTGCCTTTCCCCACCCTTCCTTGTTCTTGGAGTTTGGGGTCCGTCTCCTTCTCCAGACACATGAACCCCACACTTGGATAACCCCCAAGCCCCCAACGGCATGAAAGGAGCAGTAAATGTATCTAACAGACACCCAACCTACGCCCACTCCCAGAAAATCAGGGTGGGAAGTACAGGGTAGAAAGGGATTCTTATTAATAATTCATCCCAAGCAACCCCCTGGAGCAGTCTCACTGTGATATGCTATGCAGAATGCTTCAACACGCTAATTAATATTTTCAAAGTGTTCCATGGGCCCCTTTTTAAAGCACTTTGCCATCCATTGAATGTTCTGCATTATAAGTAAAAGATCAATCCTGTCCCCCAGTCCTATTGATGAGCTGTCTAACCAACATAGGATACTAGGACTCAACAGAATTTTGAAAAATATGACTCCCCGAGTATTGGGCTGGAAACCGGCTTCTCTTCTGGGATGAGCTGTCCCTTTCCAGTAGTTCCAGAAAAGCCCAGGTGGACAAGGGGGTCACTGATGTGAACTGCTCGGAGCACATGCCGTCCCTGCCTCACATCACCGAAATAAACACCCGAAGGAGAGGGTCGCCATCCGCTCCAAGGTGAGCGTGCCAGGCGTGATGCCAGGAAGCTCACTCTGAAAGGGGCCCCAGCAGGTGGCTCCAGCAGGCCTTAGCTCCTCCTCTCAGGGGCTTCAGGCCAGCCTGGGTGCTCCGGGGAGCTGGGGGGAGGGGCTGGCCACTGCTCAGAGGCTCCTGCCTGGCACTGGACCATTAGGAGTGGAGGGCAGAGCTCCCATCCCCCAGCATGGTTTTAGGGCACAATCCTCTGACCTCACAGGAGCAGAAGCAGCCAAGTACTGTCCAAATGACCACACAGGGGCCGTCCCTCTGGACTCTCTTACCCTGACCACTGTGGCCAGCTCCCGGGCCAGAATCCCGAGGGCGATACCCACAGGTACCCAGCAGGCAGTCACTCTCAGCATGCCGATCTCAATGATTCTTCCTAAATGTTACCTGGAGACTATTTCTCAATTCAAATCAATTATGCCTATTGATTCTGGCAATTAAAAGAATAGAAAAGGAATAATTTTTGCCCTTTACTATCTTGCATTCAAGACAGTGATTTACAGAGTCAAAAGGGTCAACTTGGAAATAACCACTTTCCATGGTAAAGAATCCATTCTTCCCGGGAGGCCTGCGGATGGTCTCGGAGGCGAGAATGGGGGACCGGGGCTCTCGGGATGCCTGGACACCCACTGCCCACTGGAAGCTCTTGGCCAACAGGCAGTGCTCACCAAAGCATGGTGTTCATGGGGCTTTTTTTTTTTTTTATTGCTGTGAAATTCACAAAACATAAAATTAAGGATTCACCGTTCAATGGCATTGATGACATTTCCATTGTTGTGCGACCATCACCTCCGTCTAGTTCCAAAACATTTTCTTCACCCCAAAATAAAACCCTGGACGCATTAGCAGTCACCCCATTCCCCTACCCCCAGCCCCTAGCAACCACCAATCTGCTCCCGGTCTCCAAGGATTTGCGTGTTCTAGATGTTTCGTATCAATGAGATCGTACACTATGTGGCCTTTTGTTGTCTGGCTTGTTTCACTCCGTGTGATGTTTTCAAGGTTCACCCATGTTGTAACAGGTGTCAATGCTCCATTCGTTCTTATGGTCAAATAATATTCCACTGCATGGATACGCTACGCTGTATTTATCCATGCAGCTACTGATGGACATTTGGGATGTTACCACCTTTTGTTATTATGAATAGTGCTGCTATGAGCATCTGTGTAGAAATATTTGTTTTCTGGGGCACCTGGGGGGCTCAGTGAAGCTCAGGGTTTCGGCTTTTGGTTTCGGGTCAGGCCATGATCTCACGGTTCGTGGGATCGAGCTTTGCATTGGGCTCTGAGGTGACCTCGCACAGCCTGATTGGGATTCTCTCTCTCCCTCTCTCTGTGCTCCTCCCCTGCTCACATGCTCGTTCTCTCTCTCTCTCTCTCTCTCTGTCTCAAAATAAATAAATAAACTTGAAATATACAGTCCTGTTTTCAATTCCTTGGTGCATATACCTAGGAGTGGAATTACCTATAGCAATTCTATGACTAACTTTTTGAGGAATCGATGGGAATTTTGAGAAAATGCTGCTCAATGGAGCAGGGCCACCGTGGACAGGTGCCACGGGCAGTGAGGAGGGGGACCTTTCATGCCGCTTATGTGCCATTGAAAGGTCTACAGGTGATTCTCTCGTGCAACGAAGGATGGTTTGCTCCACACTTCTATCCCCACATAAACATGTGGCCTCCAACTGCATAATCCCCTTGTGGCTTTGTTTTAGTAAAGCTGGGGAAAAGAGGAGAGACATTCATGTAATTCCTCTGGCTTAGGATACATGATATTAACAGCTTACAATACACACTGCTCACCTGACATGTAAGAACCTTCGCAGTAGGTCTTACTCAGCCCTCAGCTCTCTCCCTTCTAGAACGCCGCAAACGTCCCACCTAGCACTAGGCTTGACCTCGCACAGGTCCCTAATCGCCTTTTCTCTGACCCGTGGCCTTTGGACATGCCAGTGCCTCTTCCAAAAATGCTTTTCTCTTCTGTGCTCCAAACTCATACCTTAAAATCTCTTACTCATCCTACAAGACCCAACTCGGGTGTTTCCTTCTCCGTGAAGCCTTCCCTGGCTCTCCAGGCAGTTATCTTCTCCTCTGTGTCCAGAACCTTCACTCCCGTATCTACTGTGCCCCTGGTTCCTGCATGAGAACAGCAGAGAATCACATGGAGTACGCCTTCACTCTGCTTTGTTGTTTCATTTCTGTGGCTGCAAAATGTGTAACAATACAAACCTCAGACCAACTACTCGCTTGGAGAAGACTGTGATGAGCATTTAGTGAAAAAAGAAAATAAAAAATGTGAAGCATCTGGCATAGCGTTTGGAACATGGGCACGATAAACGGGGACGGAGTTCAATGTAACATTTGCCGCACGGTCTTTTCATTTCTTTGCTAATCGTGGCCGTCTTTCTTAGTTGACCGTGAGCGTCCTGAACGAAGACTCTGCCTTTGCCTTGTCTCTGTTTCACAAGTGCACAGCACACGAAAGATGCTCAGGTAAATGTATTTGTGCAACAAATTAACGAGTTAATTAATTTTTAAAAGTGCTTAATGTGAATATACCCATCCCAGAGACGACAGTTGTCACGCCCTTGTACTGCTGTGGCTTCTACAGTAAAGTACCAGCCTAGTTCTTACAGACGTGACAGAACAGCATTACTCTCGACATCAGTCCCCGAAGCCACAAACCAGCGTCACTGCTTCCGGCGTCCCCACGTCTGTGCCTCAGAACAAAGCAGGGGAGAAGGCAGGACAACGCCCGCAGGAGGGACCCTTGGAGCCTCTCACTCATGAGAGAGAAAGGGAAATACCAGGATCGCTCTAGACAGACGAGTAGAAGAGGGTTGACCTTTAAAGGTACAAATGAGTCAATGAGGTGGAAGGTAGTTGTCTGAGCAGTGACGATGGACAGACAGGAAGAGCCCAGGACCAGGCAGAGGAAGCCAGTTTGGGTAAAACTGACTTCTCTACTTGCAGCATCGGGGTGAATGTCCTCTCCTCTCCACCATGACAGGACATCTAATGCACCACCCCATCCTCATTTCTGCCTCCGCCCCCTTGGCCATCTGCACTAAGTACCTTCTCTAAGTTCTCCATCTTCCAAATATCACCTTCTTTTAAAAAAAAAATTGTTTTTAAGTGTATTCATTTTGAGAGAGACACAGAGAGAGAGAGAGAGAGAGAGAGGGAGAGAGAGAATACAAGCAGGGGAGGGGCAGAGGGAGAGACAGAGAGACAGAGAAAGAGGGGTGGGGGGTGGGGAGAGAATCCCAAGCAGGCTCCGCACTGTCAGAGCAGAGCTCATTGTGGTGCTCTAACTCGCAAACCGTGAGATCGTGACCTGAGCCGAAATCAAGAGTCGGATGTTTAACCGACCGAGCCACCTAGGCGCCCCCCAAATATCACCTTCTTACAATACCCACCTAAGGTCCAAGGCCATCCGTTAAACCTCCGTGACAGGCCCAGACCACTGTCCTTCCCTCTCTGTAGCCTCCCTTAGGTGGCCTGAATCACCAGGAAACGACTGGCATGTCCTGCCTTCCCAAGGAGAGTTTAACCTCTTTGAGGGCAGATGCCGTGTTTCAGACACTGGGTCCTCCCACAGCACAGGAAGTAACATCTCATCTATTGTCAATGCCCCCAAAAATCATCTCCATAGATTATGAAGAAGAGATAATGAACAAACATCATACAACGGAGAGTCATGGAGCAGAAGACCTTGACCGGGACCTCAAAGCCAATGTATTTCCAGCTGCTGACCGTGGGCCCACAGCCTCCCAGCAGGACAGAGGCAGAGCTGGAGGAGTCCAGGGTCCCCCACCCAATGCTCTTTGCATAGATAAAGCTCTGGCAAAGGTCCGCACTAATGAAATCAGTTCAAATGTATTTGACTTGTGCCTCCCAAAGAGATTGCATTATGGCCCAGTCCTCCACGTCCCTGCAAAACGCCCTCTAATATCTTGTAGAAATAACGTTCTGCAAACACAATTAAGGCGATGCTACTTAAATGTTATCTATAATAACACAGAACAAAGGAGAAGAACCAGGAGGTAAAAATTACGCAGTTTGACAAGAATGCATTTGGGCCAGATATCAATTCTTCGTTGGTCAACTGAAGTTGATTATAAAACCAGTAGGGAGACTCCAGGCACGGGAGCGCATGAAGTCCTTGAAGGTTAAAAAGTTTTCATTGGATCAGAAACAGGGCTAAGGGAGTCCAGGCCAGGATCCCAATCATCAGACCGAAGCTTTTGTGAATTAAACTGTTCGGAGCGCGGGCCGGTTCAGAGTAAAGTCGCGAAGCACGAAACCGGGATGGGGGTGGGGGGGGGGGGTGGACATTCAGACCCACAGCCACGTAGTGGGAAAGCAGGTGGATGACCCAGGCAGACTCAGAGCAGGTGGCTTTCGGAGCCATGAAGAGCCTGTAGATGATTCCACGTAACCCCTTTGTTTTTGCAGATGAGGCACTGACAGTCAGGGCACAGAACTGCCCAGTTCTCAGTTCTTTCTATTCCAGTAACCACAGCAGGGGCGTGTGCTGGTGATCTCAAACGACTGGCCAGAGTCCGGGGTGCAGCGCGCCAGAGGTCGGAGTGGCCAGATAAGGACACAGGGAGAGGCTCAGCAGCCGGGTCGGGCTGGAGCCCGAGAGGCAGGTCACGGGGAAGGAAGTGCCACCGCGACCCCATGGCTCTGCCCCGCCTAGGACTCTGCCTGCCTCCCAGCCTGGACACCGGGTTATGAAGAACAAAGACAACATCTGCACCTCTGTCCAAGCCAGTAGCACAGACCTTTGCAAAAGCCGATCGATGAGTGATGACAGGAAGAGTGGGCTGCACCTTCCTGAGCAAGGTGCAATTGAGATTCAGAGCAGAAAGGAGAGCTGACGCCATCAGACCCGGTGTCCGTCCACTGCGGTCCTCCTCTGGCCCACCTGTTGGTCTACTCATACCCCCGGAGTCCTCACTGTACGCCCTGCCCTTCCAGATCCTTCCATCTGACAGAGCCCGCTCCATGCACCCCACCAGGACCTTCCAGCGCGTCTCCAGCCAAGTTAAAATAC
Organism: Puma concolor; assembly: GCF_028749965.1. Classification (NCBI taxonomy): domain Eukaryota; kingdom Metazoa; phylum Chordata; class Mammalia; order Carnivora; family Felidae; genus Puma; species Puma concolor. The sequence continues at coordinate 84,454,066 of NC_141677.1, read as the reverse complement.
TCCAGCACCACGAAGCTGTGCCCAGGTGGACACGACTTAAAGGGCTCTCACAGCTGCAGCTTACAGGGCGGTCCTGCTCTTGACCACGGCGCTGGTCAGGGCGCGGTTCGCGCAGCAAGAGCCACACAGGCTGGTCCACGAGGGTCCTCCGTTTCCGCTAATTCACCCTACCTGGGTCTTCAAGACACAGCTACCGTGCCAGGGGACGGCGATCCGGAGGCCGGGCCTTCCCGACGGGAGCAGCGTGATTCGACACCGGAGTGATCAGTGAGGCGCCGTTTGTCAAGTCTGAGCACACACCGGAGTCGAAAGAGGGCAGAGTACCAGCCATCGGTCTCCACACGCAGCCTGCCCAGTTGCACCCTGCAGGGGCCACGATCAGCCCACCGCCCAGCGAGGCCCAGAGAGGTAAGGGAAGATGTGTGCAGGGTCCCCCCGGCTAACGAGTGGCCGAACCAGAGGCTCGGGATTGTGAAGGCCAGCTCACTCCCCGGACCTGCTGTCTTCCTGCTGTCTTACCAGGGCGCGGGGCTGACGCTTCCGCGTAGGTTCATTTCGTGGCCTGCCTGTATCCACACAGACGCGTAGACGTGTGTGCGTGTGCGTGTGCGTGCGTGTGCGCGCACACGCGCGCGCACCAGCCTATGCGCGTGGGTACACAGATACGCTCCAACGAAAGTACTTCTCGCCGCACACTAGGAATTCCGGCACTTCCTCCTCTGTTCTAGTTTACGTTTATTATGTGACCCGCAGTTTGGAGCATGATTGGATCCTCATGCTCCTTTTCCGGATGGTGGAACCGAGGTCCGGAGAGCTCACCTGCTGCATCACCCATTCTCCATAGGCTGGCTGGTGTGGAGTCTCTAGCATGCTGGCCTTTCACGCTCCCCGGCGGGGGGGGGGGGGGGGGGGGGGGGAGACTTTGCACCCCCAACCCCAGCCCCCACCCCGCCCCGGTGGCCCCGCCCCTGCTGCACACCCCCAATCCCTCCGCTCTGTCTCTCGAGTCACACAGTTGCCCCAAGGGGCCGATGCGACCTCGTTGTCTGCGCAGTGCACCCGGCGCCCTAATCGTGGCCACCTTCTCCCTGTCCCGAGAGCCGCACGGGGCCACCGAACGGCCTCCCACAGAAGGGGTGAGGGTGTGCTGAGGGTCCCCGCCGCCTGCGGGGGACTCGGGCTTCTCCAGCCGCCCGGAGGCCTCAGTGTGAGGGAATCTGCGGGCTGGGCAAGTGCATCAGACCGCGGCCTGAGGACAGGGCGCGGCCCATTGTCCTGGCGGAGTTTTGTGCGTCGGAGCAGACCCCTCTCCCGGCTTCTGCCGGTTCAGGAGACAAAGCCTGAGCTCCCGGCTGCGGGGGCCCAGCCCGGGAGCACTCGGCATCTCCCGGCTTGGAGAGCCGCGGCTTGGCGGGGCTCTGGGAGCCCCGACCGCCCAGGGGGACAGCGGGGCCCCCCGCCGTGGGCGCCAGGAAACGTCCAGGAGGCCTGCCGCTCTCCTCCCCTCTTCCTGCCTCCCTGCAAGCCTCTCCGGAGGAGGCGGCTGGCGAAGGGCGGAATGTCACATTTACGCTCCGAGCACCCGAGTCCTTGTAAAGCTTAAGAGTGCCATCTTGTGGCCGAGAGGGGCAGCCGCAGGGCGCCGCTCTCCCCGCGGCGGGGCAGAAGGAGCGGCCCTCCATCCCTCTCCTTTCTTCTTCCTTTCCGGGGCCCAGCCACCTTCCCGGCCTCGGCCGGACCCGCCGCGGCGGCCCGAGGCGGGGGAGGGGGGCACCGCGACGCCCCGGCACCCCCGCGCACCCCACCTCGGGCCCTCCCGGCGCAAGCCAGCACCCCCTCCCCCACGCACCCCTCCCGTGGGGCTCGGCTTCCTGTCCAGCCCGCCCGCGCCCGGGGCTGTGAACTCTCGGCGGCGGCGGCGAACCACAAATCAGAACGTCAGCTAGAGGCAAAGCTAGCCCGGGAGATGGCAGAGGAAAGAAAGGGAAGGAAAGAAGGGAAGCAAGGGGGGAGGGGGCTGCAAAGGGTCCGGGTGAGAACAAAGCCGGGGGAAAGGGCAGAAGAGTCTGCACTTGGCTTTCGGCTGCTTTCAGCGGTAACTTCTGCTTCCAGAAAGTCTGCTGCGTGTTCAGAGTGTTGGAATTATAGGTTCGGGGGACGTGGTCACTTTCAGGACTGACACAAATAAAGGAACGCCCTGGAAAATGCCCAAGCTCCCCGCCTGGCTTGCCTTGGGTCCACGCTTGTCCTGGGGGGGTGGGGGGGGAGGCGGTGCTCAGCTTCTCCATCTGTAACACCAGGCGACTCCGAGGCTCTTCGCATTCTAGTTCGGTGACCCCCTGCCCCTGCTCTCAACCTCCTGCCCGCCAAGCCCAGGACTCAGCCCACATCCTGGCAGAGATGCCTGCTTTGAATTTCCGCTCTCTCCCTCTCTGAGTTTTAGATTAAAATGTTTTCAAGTAACAGAACAACACAAAATGGCAGGAAGGAAGAAAGTAAAGAAACAGTGAGGGTCCAAACGGTCGCGCCCCCTGGACAGCCACACTGGGCCCAGCATCGCTGGCTTTGAAATAAGGCTGCTGGGGAAGCGGCCGGTACTCCGCGGGGACGCCAAGCAGGGTGACGGAGCGAGGACCTTCCACATTCCGCTTGCGCGGGCACTTGACCCACAGGGCCGTCCAGTGCCCCAGCCCAGCCGTGGTCCTAGGGGGTGGAACAGAACATCGCGCTCAGTTGTGGCGATGTACGGGGACCGTCACACCGCACCCCAGCGCCTCGGTGTCTGGCTAATACTGGCCGCTCGTGTTATCCGTGCACACATCCTCTGAAGGGACTCTTCGGTCGTGTTGTTACCACCTTTCCTGCTCTGATGAAAAACAGCCCGGAACACACCAAGACGGGAAGGGAGTTTTGTCTAGGGCCACACTAAGGAGAGAACAGAGCCTGGAGTCCTGGCTTTGACCTTTGCCCTCCTCTCCTGGCTTTTAAAGCTGCTCCGTGTAGAAAGGAGGAAGAAAGAGCCCCTTTTACCGTGAAATACAATATCCTAACACACCGTGCAGGTAGTTTCAAAGGCGCAGGCCCGGCCCAGGCGGGGATATTTAATAATGCCCTTTGCTACTTCCCTAATTTAAACTAAATTTCTATGGGGGCGGGGGGGGGGGGGGGTGGAGGGGAAAAGAGTCCTGAGGTCTTACAAAACAGTACTTGTGAAGTCGCCCTTCTCCGCAGATTGGTTAAATGGGTGTTTTTAATGCAAATTAGTTCAAATTGCTATCAAGAGTAATTATTGTAAAAGACAGGCGGCATTTCCATCATCCCTCCCTCATTTCGTTCTTCTAGAGTCTCTTTTAAATAACTTAGCCATAAAATTTCAATTGACCACTAGAAAAAAACAGAGCCATCAGCGGTGGGGAGAGAGGCAGGAGGAGGGCGCCAGTGGGCCGGTGAGGGTCCCGCGCGCGCCCCCGCGCCCCAGGACGCGCGAGCCGGCGGCCGGGGGAGGGGAAGGGGTGCCTGCCAGCGGGGTAGGGGGGAGGCAAGGGGGCGGGGAAGGGCCGGGCGCCCCCACCTGCGGCCCAGGAGCGCGCCCTACTTCCCCGCGCCGCGCGGCCGCCTTTTGAACCAATACATTATAATAATATTAGGTAAAAGCGGGCGAGCATATGAGGTAGAAAATTGCATCTCATTTGTTCTAAATTTGCCAAAGTCTAAATCTTCAGGGAGATATTTTGACTTTACATATTTGTTAATGGGGTCTGTTTCTTATTGCCCCAAAATGCTTAATATACAAAAGGAATCAGATTCTCCTGCTGGCCTTAATTCATCATAACAAACAGAAATAGAAACTTGATTTCGAGTCTCTTGCACTGCCTCGCCTCTCCAATTCATATGCGCGGCATCTCGATCATTAATAGCTGCTGGAGGAGCCCTTTTATTTACCTATTATGGCATCATTTGTAACATAAAACTGTTGTGTTCTCTTTTCATTAACAGATTCAGTTGCAAATGCTGGGGAAAAAAATTACAAAGAGCCCCTTTTTAAAATGTGCACATTTATTGGGATTATTAAATCACAGCGGCTAAGAGTGGTTGTCACCAACTTAATTTAAAAAGCTGATTATTACTCAAGCCCTCTGTACTCCAGGCCTGATACTGTATAATTAGCGGTTGTGATTATTTAGTTAATTTGCAGATTAGGAACAAGTGCCTGTTTTGAAAAATGTGCCCACTCGACCTTCAGCTGCAGAGAGGAGTGAGCCAGGCCCCCGTCCGGAGCACAAAAGGGTCCTGTGAAATGAATGCATTTTGATGCAGGTCACCAGGAGAAAAGGGACGCCTTTCAGACCATCCGCCTGGATCCTTGCAGCCAAAAGTCCGGCGTGAAAGCCACTCCAGGCGTGTTTCAATTAGCTCCTTCCCTGGCGGGGCCAAATCGAATCAAATGGCTCACTTGGAGCCTAAACAAGTTAAAAGATGGTCCTTGCGGGTACCAGCCGCTAAAGCGATGGTAACTAGACAAAAAGGTCCTAGTGACCCAAAGCTCGATAAAGGTCCAGCCGTCAAGACCGGTCTGGGGCGGAGAGCCCTTTGGAGTTGGGAACAGACCCCATCGCATATGCATTATTTCTATGGCTGGGTTTGTCATCAGTCATAGGATGGTAATAAAATTTGTAACTGTTTCCCTTATACTCTGGTGCGATTTACCTCGTCTAATAGACAATGCAAATGCTGAAAGGCACATATACATCTTCATTATATAAGCTGGTGCCTGAGCCATTACTCCTCCAGAGACAGTTTTATTCATTTTTATACAATTTGCCTACTGCACGGTACAGATGGTTTCTATTAAGTAAAATATCTGTTTTCTTCCAAATTTTTAGTTTTCGTGATTAAATTACTTTAAAATGATGGGACATTGTATTATATTCTTTCATGACTTAATTTAGCTCAGATACTCGGAGCGTCAACTATAAGCCGAGTTTCATCCGCTCAGAAAATCGGCCACATACTGTGATTTCTCTTCTTTATCAATTGCTTTCACCCCGAGTCTTAACGACAGGGATTATTTTCCAGAGATAAATTTGAATATGAAGATATACGGAAACTTCGGACCCCTATTAAAACCGGCTTTCTCTCCCAAAGTGTTTCGAATTTGAGATGTCGCCTGTTAATAGGCAAGGGTTTTTTTTTGTTTTGTTTTGTTTTTTTGTTGTTGTTGTTGTTTTCTGCCCGTGTCTCCCTGTCTCGGCTACAATGTGGCTTGTAGTTGGAAACGTTCAAAGCTGCTGCCGCCACGTGGCGGGCCCTGGGAGCCGCTCTCCTTCCAACCTCTCAGGCTGCACTCGCCGGGCTCCGGCTGAGGGCAGGGGCCCCCGTGGGCCCAGGGAGGGCGGGCGGCGGGGGCCGGGCGGCCCACCTCCCTCGGCTGGGAGAGCCCGCCCGCCGGGTCTCGCCTCCTTCAGATGCCGAGACTCATTTCTGATGCTTGGCCATCATCCTGACGTCTCCCCTTATTAGCGTGACACCAGCCAAACGCGGCCCCAGGATCTCTCCTCGCTCCCAGTCTGCATGCATATTTCATTTTCGCTTCGTGCCCCCAACTCTTGCCACTGGAGTGCCTGCTGACCAGCCCGGCGTTGTCCCCTTCACCCCTGCTAGCTCAGCAGCCCCGGACCCTGACCGCAAAGCCTCCTGAGCAGCCAGAGCAGAAACACTGTGCCCTTTCCAGGAGGGAAGAGAAAGGGGGCGTGGGGGTGCGGGGGCGTAGGTGACAGCGAGGAAAGGGACAGGCAGAGGAGGGGACAGAGACTCCTTCCCCTCACAGCCTGAGCCTCCAGGACCCTCCATGAAGTCCCTGCCACCCACTTTGCAGAAACCTCCCTAGGCAGCCAAGGCTGTGACTTGGGGTGATGCTCCAGAAATGAGGGCCCTCTCCCCGGAGCTCCATGGGAACCCTGGGCTGACTGTGGGGTACCGTCTTCCCAGCTTGCACTAATGCTGCCTCGCTCTTGGTGAGTCCCCAGACTGCATGGCGGTGACCCAGTCCTCCCAGAGCTGAGTCCAGGGGCAGGCAGTGGGGAGACGCTATTCTAGTTCCAGTCCCACTTGTGACCCCAGGGAGGTCAATTAACCTCTCTGGGACTTGATGTCTGGCCGACGTTATGGAGATCACATAAAATAATAGGCCTAAAAATGGCTTTGAAACAGTTCAAAGTGCTTGACGGACATAAGGAATGATTTTTACCCCAGCGTTCGCTTTGGACATGTCCCGAGAGCAAGACCAAGAATAACGTGGGCAGCCCTACGCCATGAGCAAGGAGGCCCACGCCAGACAACTCCTTCTGGAGGGAGGGTCCTGAACAGGAGTGCACAGTTTCTAAGATTAAAACGTCAGGTGGAGTTTGGGACGTGTATCTTGACACAGGCAACAGCTTCTTTGCAAAGGGGATGACCCCCCGGAGGCCCCCCTTGTGCCCCGTTTGGTACTCTCCGCGGGACATGACCCCACTTTCAGTCCGCACCGAGCTGGGCTAACAGGGCATGAATAGATTGAAGGGAAAGAGGCAGAGGGAAGTGGGAATAAATTTCCTTCTCTCCCACAGGAAATGGGACTCAGGAGAAATCACTCCCACGGGGCCACCCTAGAGGTCCGTCCCTGCCTGATGCTCACGGTGGGTCAAGCTGACAGCCTCATTCCAGAAAGGCCCTCAGGACCCACCAGGCACGTCTGTGTCGGTGGGAGAGATGCCAATGCCCACAAAGAGGCAGTTAATTCTACCACCAGGATGTATCAGGCTCTAGACTGGGGAGAAGATTAAGGTGACCCATCTTAATTCTCCCTGACATGCAGCCGGTGTCCAGCTCATGCTTCCAAAGGCCTCTGATGCTTTCCCACCAGGAGCAGGGAAGCCTCGTCCCACTGAGGGTCACCCAGCCATCCACAGCACTGAGATGCGGCTCGTTCCAAAGGAAGGGAGACCCGGGAACGGTCAAGTCTGGAAAGACCCAAGTTCAGGCTGACCCACCTGAGAGCCCCCATGAGAATAAGAGACCTGGAGAGTACGTTGCCCCTCAGCCAAGCCAGTGGCTCTTCTTCCTGCTGCCCCATGCCTCCAGAAATGCCCACGCGAACCCTCGGAAAGTCCTGCCGCCCCACACCACAGGCAGATAGATGCAGCCACCACCCCCCTCTAGGGAAACCCAGGTATTCAGAGGCAAGTGCACAGACTCTGCTCTGGGGAGGGACCACAATCAGGGGGGATTGGTGGTGGGGGGAGCCGACAAGGGTTGTGGTCCATGCCTCCCTACGTCCCTTGGGAAAATGATCAGGAAACTTCCAGGAGCTTAGAGAGTTTCCTCTTTGCTTGTACAGGATGGAGAGATCTTAGCAACATTGGAGCATCCTATTATTCTGTTCCAAGGAAAGATTTAATGGTTCCAAAATCAATTTCAGAATGTAAGAATGACAGTAGGTAATACAATAAAGTCACTCAAAGATCAGGGGGCAGTTAAACAATATACTGGAAGACTGCATTATGCAGCCATAATGTGCTTTAGAAGAGTGAATTCTTCCTTGCTGAAGGAAGGGCATGAGACTGATAAAGCTAAAAGTAGGTATGGTGTGCTCACTGGGCACTGGGCACAGGTCTGCTCCTGGGAGACAGGTGTACTTCCGACTCTGGGGTCCGAACACAAGTGGGACCGGCTCTGGCTTGCTGACTAGCCACGTGGCCCAGAGCACCCATTTCAGTTCTTGGCTTCCTCCCAGGCAAAATGGGGGGAATAGTAGGAGCTCTCTCCAGAGTTGCGGGAGGGTTCATGAGATCCAGGTGGTAGGGGCGACGTCCGATGCCCAGAAGATGCTCCAGAAGTGGTGCCCTTCTTTGGCTACAGTCCATGCACAGAACACCCATTAGCTCCTGACAGTCTTACAACCCATGAGGCTGGAAGAGGGGGTTGGGGGATGGGAGCAAACCAATTTACATCCGGAGGAAAATGGAAACCCCACCAAAGAAGCTCATGAGTCACAAGAAATGAGCAAGTCCGATCTCAGGTCTATGGGGATTTGAAGAGGGAGAGGTGTTATCCAAACAGGTAGTTGAGAGAGCTCACAGAAGGAGGTGGGCTTTAAAGCATCTGGGTCTCCAAAGACACGAGGAAGCTTATCCATCCTAGAGTGAAATACCCAGTGCCTGAAGACTCGATCTACATCTTGGGGAGAATGTAAGTGGAGGAAAAAATTCAAAGCGAGGGGAAACTAACACAGGAGTGTTCCAGTATGGGGGCTGGTGCCGTGTTATACATAACCATTGGGTGAGATTGGCCCAGATCCCCGCATCGAGTGCTACCCATCGGGAGGTTTCCTTCGAGATGCTCAAGTGACAATAGGCGCGCATGTCTGTAAGACAGCACAGGCAATTTGGTGAGAAAAAGATCTCACAGGTCAGTCGTGGTGTCACGAAGACAAAATAATTGATCGTGGACCCTCCTTTTCACTTTGTAATTTCGTCCCACAATTTCACGAAGCCAAATGTAGACACTGTCAATGTGGATATATAGTATTAAAAGGCAAGGTCGGCCTTCCCCAATTGTACGTGATATCACAGCTGGTGCCTGTGGACCCAAAAATCAATTCCAAGAGTCAGTCTATCTCAAGATACCATCAAACAGAATTACATTCTGATATCCCTTCCACGTCTTGTACTTAGAAACTTACAAGATCAAGCAATTAATTTCCCAATTGGATTACTTAGACAATCATATATGAAAGTCTATGGATATTAAAAACTATTAGGAGCATTTTAAAGGCAGCATATGCTAATCTTTTCACAGAAAGGATAAAAATCCGAATCCATTTGCTTCATAACCTTTCTGCCCATAAACAAGGAAGAATATGGAAATTTCCAAATTTGCATGCAAAGAGAAAATATTTTAACTCCTGGGGGTTTATACAAACTCCTTTCCACAGTGCTCTCTGGGGAATATTTTTCACCAAATCGTATTTTGAAGCTACATTGATGATCTGGCTCATGGCCCAGGCTGTCTTTAAATTTCATCAAAGTTTTGCTAGCTTCGCAGATACTGTGTACAAGTTGGGAGCTTTATTAAATAGACACTATCTGAGCTGACTTCTATATTCAATGACAGGAATGACATTTGGTGGCCATGAGATGAACATGATAGGTGACTGAAAGGTCTGTGCTACAAACAGGGTAAGAAAGGAGAAACAACTATCTCAAAAATAGAATTAACTGTGACTTAGTGTTAATGCCATGTGGGATCCCGGATTGGATGCTAGAACAGAAAAAGGACATGTGCAGGGAAACAGAGTGGGGAAACCCCAACGAAGCCTGTAGTTCAATTAACAGAACTGTGACACAGTGATCCTCGTAGAGGTGACCAATGTGGCCCGGGTTATACACGATGTTAACACGAAGGCAAACCGGCTGGAGGAGGGCAGACAGGAACTGCCTATGCTAACTTGGCAATTTCTCTGTAAATCTGAAATTACCACAAAATAAAAAGTTCATTTAAAAAATGTGACTCGGGAAAAGAAACCCAGTTGCGGAGCTGGGAATTTTCATCAAGAACAAAACCCAGTCATTTGGGGGGGAAATTGTGCCGTGAATTCTGATAAATGTATCATGAGAAAGGCATTACAGAGTAAGGGAAGTAGACCAATTGATATTCTATTCCAACTTCTCACCCATCAGGGGATACCAGAGAGTAACATCTTAAAATGCTGAATTAGTGCACTCAAAATAGGACTTCTCATGAATGGTATCATCACGCAAAAAGAAAGACCAGTGAAGACTTTGTCCTTGGCGCTCTAACTAGAAGGAAGTCCCCAGTGTCCCATGACGTGGGCGATCCCCAGTGGCAATTCTATCAGGAGAAAGGCAATGGCGAAGACCGTCACAAAATACAGTGAGGCTGCCCAGACCCTGGCTTGTCTTTGGCCAGTGCCCTCTGGCATGTCCCCCCAAAGCTGGAGAATCCAGATTTCAGGCCTGACAAGTTTTGAGCAGAGTAAGGCAAAATCACAATATGGTAAAGCGGGAATAGATTTGCCCCACAGACTCAGGATTTAAATCCAACTCCAAGCGTCTCTCTTATGAGGCCAGCAGGAATCTATCTCAACCGTTGCATGGCAGTTCCTGTCCCTCCTTCAGTCCACTTAGGGGCGTGGAGGGTTCTGGGGTGTCCAGAAGATGGGCAAAGGCCTTGTATCCCCGGCACATGCCCAAAGCATCACAGGCTTCATGTCTCTGCGTATCATTTGAACCCAAGGGTTCCCTTGGAGGCAGGCTTGGGGACAGGAAAGTCAGTGTGGTTGGCAGCCCCATCCCCAGGGACCCGTCTTCCTGAGTGCACCATGGACAGCTCCGCCTCTGAGGAGTTCCAAGAAGCTTCCTACCTCCCAGGTATAAACTCTTCAGGAGCTCAGGTTTTGGAAAACAAAAGCCAAGATAGGTCGAGTCAGCAGCCAACATTTCCCTTGGGCAGAATGAAACAGCTTCTAGGGCATGTGAGAGTAAAAGTAGCTGTGAGTCATTTAGGAGACTTCTGGGGGAAAAAAAAATAATGCAAATGATAAAAGCACTGATTATCTCATCTAACAAGATCCTAGAGGAACTCTGAATGCTCCTTTGGTGACTCAATAGTGTATGAAGTTTCCTTTAATACTTCCTCTGTAGGCATCTGGATGGCTCAGTTGGTTAAGCATCCAACTTCAGCTCAGGTCATGATCTCATGGTTCATGTGTTCAAGCCCCATGTCAAGCCCCATGTCACCCCATGTCCTGACAGCTCAGTGCCTGGAGCTTGCTTCAGATTCTATGTCTCCCTCTCTCTGTGTCCCTCCCCTGCTCATTCTCTCTCTCTCTCTCTCAAATAAACTTAAAAAAATATTTAAAAAAAAATACTTCCTCTGTCATCTTCAAGGAGCTGTCCATGTATCCCCTCATGTTGGCAGAATGGCTGCTGTGGTGCCAAATATCACACCTTATACCACAGGGTCCCAAGCAGGAGGACTTTCTCCTGGTTCTTCTGTCTCTTATTAACAAATGAAAACTTTCCCAGAAGTCCCTTGAAGACTCTCCATATGTTTTATTGGCCAGAACTAGATCACACGGTAACCTAAACACCAATCACTAGCAAAGGCAAACAAAATTGCCAGGAATGACTAACACAGATCATGTTCACCCTCTGGAACCGGGCCTCCAAAATTCAGGGTTCTGTTCGCAAGAAAGAAGTCTAGCTGTTAGGTCCCCGACACGGTCTGGGACACCCTGGCTTATTTAGCGGGCAGGGGCTAAAGGGGGAGAGTATGAGCCGAGCACAAACAAACATCTTCGTAAACCATCCGGCCATCATGGGTAGAATGGATGGCACTCAGCGGCAGGAGACACAAGCGAGTGTGAGAAACAGAACAAGGGTGTCGGGTAGGGCTGTCGTTACTGTGACAGAACAGTGAGCGAAGAGGAGAAAATCCAGACCTACTCCTTCTTCCTGGAGTTCACTCTACAAGACTCTCCTGGGAAGGTTGTCGGGGTGGCCGTGCCGGTGACACGGTCTGCAGTCCCCAGAGCCCGCCAAGGACACCTACACCTGTCTTCCAATGGGTCCGCCTTGCCCAAGAAAACAGCTTGCACGATGGCCCCTGGGGTTCCACAAGGCAGCAACCCTCACTCCTCCCTTAGAGACCCACAAGGTACCTTCTTCAGAGTTTGGTTCATTAGAAAGGAGCCCAGTCCCTCCCACAGCCCGCCTCCCCTCACGGGTAGTTGAGGGGGCTGGTGGGAGTGAACCCATGCTCTGCCCACCTGTGCCCCGCCCTCCGCCACCCTCCCACGTGAGGTGAGTCTGCTCACCTTCCAGCATTTACTAGTTTCCCCTAAGTTGGCTTTTATAGTCAAAAATCTGTTTTATCCTCATCTGTGAAATCCTGGTGGTGATGAGCTAGTTTTACTCATAAAAAATAAAACAACGTCTTCAAAAAAATTTTTTTTAATTTTAATGGTTATTTTTTAGAGAAAGAGAGAGAGAGACAGAGTGCGAGCGGGGAAAGGGCAGAGAGAGAAGGAGACACAGAATCCGAAGGAGGCTCCAGGCTCCGAGTTGTCAGCACAGAGCCCGACGCGGGACTCGAATCCACAGACTGTGGACTGTGAGATCATGACCTGAGCCAAAGTCGGCCGCTTAACCTACTGAGCCACCCAGGCGCCCCATAAAAAATAAAACACATTTGGGGCGCCTGGGTGGCGCAGTCGGTTAAGCGTCCGACTTCAGCCAGGTCACGATCTCGCGGTCCGTGAGTTCGAGCCCCGCGTCGGGCTCTGGGCTGATGGCTCGGAGCCTGGAGCCTGTTTCCGATTCTGTGTCTCCCTCTCTCTCTGCCCCTCCCCCGTTCATGCTCTGTCTCTCTCTGTCCCAAAAATGAATAAAAATAAATAAATAAATAAATAAATTAAAAAAAAAACGTTGAAAAAAAAAAAACACATTTCTAAATATTAATTTTTAAATGGACATCTCCATACCGTCAGAAAGCATATTCCAGCCACCGACGGAAGGCACGCCGCATTTGGAGAACAGTCCTCTGATGCCGATATTCAGGGACTGGGGTGGGCGACAAATAGGCCTCTGGGTAGATTTTCTGTTTGCAGCTGAGGACGTGGGCCAGCGGTGAGCCCACGAAATAAAAACTTCCAGAATATGCACCAAAATAAGGAGAATGGGGATAAAAGTAACAAAGAGGCCGACAAAAGAGATGAGACAGAGGTGGGGGTGTAGGGGTCCGGCCGGGAGGTGAGTCCCATGCTCAAGGGGAGCCCTGGAGAAGCCAGAGCCCCCCTCCCCCCACAGGAAACAGGACAAAAAAGGAAGGTGACCCGCCAGGAGGAGGGGCCATCCTGTCAACAAATGGGGAGAGGACCTTGCTTCTGGGGAAGCCACCAGGTGCAAAGCCAGAGGGGTCCCCCCCCCCACGTCCTGGGGCAGCTGAGATTTGAATCCTTGAGGGGAAAAGAATCACCGGAAAAGCTTCAGGTTATGAGGTTTGAGAAAGAAGAAAGACGGCTTGAAGCTGTGTTCCCCAAAAGTGCTGCAAACCGGGTGAGGAGAGGGAGCCTGTGAAGCATTGAAAAGCCGAATTATTTTTGCTGAGGTCCCTCTAGCTATGACACTATTTAATAGACCATTTAATAGACAATTACAAATCCGGTTGTTTTCATTATAGTAAACAGACAAATGCCCACACAATGGGTAATTTTGTGGATCAAACGGTGGAGGACGAAAAGGTGAAATCCTGGAAGCCGGGGATATCGTCCTCACTCCCAGTGGAAGGAAGCACACAGCAGGGGCAGAAGCAGGGGCAGAGAGAAAATTCCAGAGGCCAAATCTCCCATCCCGCACAGGATGTCTCAGAACTTCTTCCAAAGTGGTAAGTTCCTCCTAATCCAATCCCAGTTAAGACACCCCACCAGAGCCCTGGATGGATGTCATGAAATCTGTTCCAGAGCATTCCCAGCCTTCCTGCTCTGCCTGGTGTTCGGTTCAAGCCGAATCTAGAGGGTCAGCTGGGCCCCTTCCACACGACGCCGGCTCTGCCTTTTCTTGTCACTTACAGGGGCGAGCAAATAAGAGAGGGATGAAGGCAGCCTGGTGGTCACAGACCCCAGCGGCCACATTTATTTATAGCCCCACAGTCCCCTGATCAGAGGTCACGCGCTGACCTTCCCTGGCCACCTTGCCAGCCTTGGCTCCAACCTGTTTGCCTGAATCTCCCAGAATAGAGAAGATTTCAAATGTCTGAGATGCAGAGGTCTTTTGTAAAGCAAAAAGCCCGAAGAGTCATATTATTAACGCCACGCACGGGTACAGGTCACGATCAGGCATCTGACTTGTGAAACTACCCTGGAGTAAAATGTAAAGAAAGATGAGATAAATCTCATCCGGCGATCCAAACCGGGTAGTGGGGGTCCAGAGTGGAGCCCGACGGAACCAGCCTCTGTGACGACCCTTCATCAGCGTTCCCGGACCCCCCGAACCCAGCCTCGCCCCTACAGTGCAGTTTGGGACAGCTTGCTCTGCACAGCTGCACCCATTCGGAGACTGCGAGGGGAAGAGACTTAGAGTTGCCTAAGCCCTGGCTTCATCCCCTACGAGCCGGAAGTCTGTGTTCTTGATTAGGAAACAGTTTTCCGGGTACCTGGGAGGCTCAGTCACCTAAGCACCCAGCTCTTGATATTGGCTCAGGTCATGATGTCCCAGCTCATGGGACCGAGCCCCACATCAGACTCTGCGATGACAGCATGGAGCCTGCTTGGGATTCTCTCTCTCCCTCTCTTTTTGCCCCTCTGCTGCTCACTCGCGCTCTCTCGCTCTCTATCAAAAAAAAAAAAAAATTAAACTTTAAAAAAAAATTTAAAAAGGGGCCGCCTGGGTGGGCTCAGTCAGTTAAGCATCGGACTCTTGGTTTCGGCTCATGTCATGATCTCGTAGTTCGTGATTTTGAGCCCCGAGTCAGGCTCTGTCCTGACAGTGTGGAGCCTGCTGAGGATTCCCTCTCTCTCCCTCTCTCTCTCTGCCCCTCCCCTGCTCGGGCACTGGCTGTCTCTCTCTGTCTCTCTTTCTCTCTTAAAATAAATAAACTTCAGAAAAATGAAAAAAAAAAAAAAAAAAAGGAAACAGTTTTCCTCCACAAAAGGAACTGTCCTGTGATGTTAAATGTGGATAATGGGACCACAGGGACGGGACTGAGGCATGGCAAGGGGTGAAGCCTGTAAACCAGCCCAAACTGTGCTTACTAGAAGCAGCCGTGGGGGCCGAACCCACCCCCAACCTCCGTGACCGGCCGGATCAATAGCCAAGGAACAGATTATTGATCTCATTTTGATCGGTAGTCTAATCGATCATAGTTCTCATTCACAACAGAACCGCAATCCTGTGGATACGCAGCCAGGAAAAAAATTAAAGTCCCCTGTGGTAATTGCTTATGTTATGAAGATAGCAACCAACTGGGAGGGACAGAACTGTCTGAGGCGTGACTCCGAAATCAGGAGGTTTTGTGGATGCTTTTCTTAAAAATTTATTTACTAAAGCTTACACATCTAAATAAGTGTTTTCCCTTTAAAACCTGCCACCTGGCCAGCCTTTGCTCCAAAGGGGCCCCCTCTGCTCAAAGCCAGCTTCAGACTCGTCCTCTGGCGTTGGGTTAGAATCCATTTACGAGTCCCAGGACGTTTGGGTCACGCCTCTTTTTTTTAATTCATAAACAGGATTATTCAAGTCAGCACCCGACTTCAACTCAACGGCTCGTTGGCCGTTTAACAAACACAACGGTGCCTCTGGCTCAAAGTTGGTTAGAAGGAAGGATGAGAACACCAACACTTTGAAAAGGTAACGCGACTTACAAGCAGGCCCAGCCCCTTCCACGATGCACCGGAAAATACACTTTTTAGCGACTTTTTTAAATTCACCCGCACCGGCGCATGCAGCCTTAAAGCCTCAGTTCAAACGCTGGCTGTGGAATTTCACAGGTCAAAAGCCATACACCAGCAGTCAAAGCAGCTCCCCGACTCCAGAGCCTTCTGATAAAAACGCTTTGAGTGCAGTCCCCTTGGGTTTCAAGGGGAGATTTTTAGCAGGAAACCTCCTGACCTCAAATAATGATCTCGAGTGTCTTAGTTTCTCTGCGGTTCCAATATTCATCCACTCCATTTGGGGGACACGGGGTTGTTTCTCTGTTTGAAATCTTCGTCACATGCCAGAGCAGGGCCTGCCTTCCGGTACAGGACTCGTAGAAGACTCGACGTTACCGAAAAGTGACTTCTCTAATGTGGCCACAAAACAGCTGATGAATGATTACCACCACCTGATGCCCAGTCAGTAGGGAAATGTTTCTTTAGCAATGCCTCCCTTGACTTTTATTCCAAAAGGGAGATCACTTTGAATTTGAAAATGAACCGCTGGACCCACCCCCGGCCACCCAGCCATCCGAGACACACACACACACACACACACACACACACACACACACACACACACTGGTCGCGTGCCTACTTCTCAGCTGCAGAAAATCCCCCCCGACCCCCAAATGCAATGCAATGTAAAATTTTGCTACTGAAAACGAAGGGAACAGAGAGTTTTTAAAAACTCCGTGAAATTCAACGGGCTGCTGATTTTGATTGCAAAAGTAAACAAAACTAAAATAAATCTGTTTGAAAAATCTGTTTTCTCAAGGGTCGAAATCGTCGAGCTTTTTGGTCGTGACTGGAAACAAAAAAATCCCAGAGGAGGTTTTCATGAGCAAATATCCCTCCCCGCCACCCCCACCCCCGAAAAGGGAAACATCGGCCGATCACACTTGTGGTTACATCTTTGTGTCTAAGTTCCGCGTTCGGAAAACAGGTGTGAAAGGGGAAGGGCGACGGCCCCAGGAAGGAGGGGTGCAGCGAGCCCGCTCTGCCGAGAGGACAGCCTGTGTTTACTTCCTTCGGAGAAGCACTTACCTTTAGTTGTTGCCCCTGGAAGCGAGGCCATGTTTTAACCTCAATTTTCTGCCAGCCCTTCTTTCATTACAAATAAAGGTGCTAATATAGAACTGTGTGTAATAAAGGTCTTCATAAAACCAAGAGAGAAAATTAAAACAATTATGAAAGTAGTTTTTCATAGTGGTCAATGATGTACAACTCCAATTTAACTGGCTGTCCTATTAAGAGGTGGCATTTATGACTTACCCTTTATTTTCATTTTGTTGTACATATATATTTAAAAAAAAAAACTTAGTTTATGTAAGGAGCAAAACACAAAAACCAAAAAGTTCTGCCTTGAAATAGCCTTTCCTCGTGGGCCATCACAAGGGCAACATGGTGAACCGTGGCTGGGGAGCCCCTGCCATGCACATGCACATGAGCTCGACACAGTCATTCTCTGGGTCAGTGCTCAGGTCTCACGGGCAAAGGGACGTCAGACTTGTGGTCGGACAATTCCGGCACAAGAAGATACGGGCCGTGGTGGAGGCTTCTGCGTACTCGAGCGGGGCGTGAGATCGGAAAGGAGGTCTTTTGACCAAGGTGGGGACATCTACATTGAAGCTGAAGGGCCAGCGCGGGAGGGGGCACATGGGGGGCTCAGTGGGTTAAGCGTCTGACTCTTGATTTCAGCTCAGGTCATGATCTCACGGTTGGTGAGTTCAAGCCCCACATCAGGCTCTGCGCTGATAACACGGAGCCTGCTTGCGATTCTGTGTCTCCCTCTCTCTACCCCTCCCCTGCTTGTTCTCTCTCTCTCTCTCTCTCTCTCTCTCTCTAAAATAAATAAATAAGCCTTAAACAAAAAAGAAGAACTAGCAAGTAAAGGACAAGCCACCAGAGAGAAAGGTTCCCCCATAAAGAGCATGTGTGTCAGTAACTAGGAGCCTGGACGGAAGCCTGAGCAGGGATGACCTTGCCCCTCAGACCTCACGGGGGAATCCCTGCTCTCCGTCTCTGGACACACGTCTTGCTTCCAGGTGTGGGACCCGCCTCAACCACCCAGGTTCAAAGCCATTTCAACCTCACCATCCTGAATTCTGTTCCTTCCTCAGCCAGCAACAAGGCTCTGGTAACATCTCCTGGCCTCGTGGATCCGCCATGAAAGCTTCTTGGATGAGCCTTAACAAGATGCATCCAGAAACAGAAAGCACCGATCTGCTCCAGAAATAACTTGCCCTGGGAGCCGACACATAGCCTGCAGTCGAGTTTTTTGGTGAAGCCCTAAGTTCAGGGGCTGAACAAAAAAGGGAGTCCTGATTCTGATCTAAGTGTAACAGGTTAGAGGGCCCTGTACTTCCTCGCCCAGATAAAGGGCCACTTTGGAAAACATATTCCATTTTACCAATAATTGTGGGATCCAACTCTGTGCAAGTTCTGGGCGCCTGGGATACATCAATAAAAAAAAAAGCCCCCCAAAAAGGCCAGAACAAAAACAAATGCTGTCTTCATGAGCCTAGATATACAAAGTGCATCTCTCAAACCTGTGAAGGCTTTGTTTGTTTGTTTGTTTGTCAGTTGGTTAGCTGGTTGGATTTTCACTGTGGTGTCTCATTTCTGTGAACCAAATATCCTCATTCCTGGTGGAGACGCGTATGACATTCCGTACTAAAAATATCAATAATGTTGATGTTCTCTGACTCAGCCATTCCACTTCTGTTCTCCACTCCCAAAGAATATCCACCCCAAAATACAGAGAGATGTCTCTACAAAAAGATGGCCATCAAAGCGTTCTTTACATCAGGAAAACATTGAAAACAATTTGTGCCCAATGAGGAGTGTGGGGTGGGTGGGGGGAGAGTTAAGCACATTACGGTTGCTCCACATCACAAAATACTTGTGAAGAATGGGACAAAATATTTACAACATTAAATAAATAAAATAGTGGGGAACAAAATTGTGTATGCATAGCCTATGATCGTGGGTGTGTAAAGGAAAATAATTTGGAAAAAGATTGGCAAAACAAATAAACACTGAAATATTAATGGGAGTTATTACTTCTTCTCTCCATTTTTCCATAGTTTTACATTTTTCTGCCATGAGCACATACTTTTAAATGGGAGAATACAATAAACAAGGAGACAACATATGCGGGTCGGGGGGAAGCAGTCGGAAGGTCAAAGGTGAACTTGTGTGCCACTGGAATGCTTGATGGGGCTCTCGAGTTTATCTGTGAAGATGTAGGTCAGACCAGACTCTCTGGGGACATTGCCCGGGATCTTGCCAATGTGTTTTCTCTCTTCTAGTTGCTTAAATACCACTAGGTAGGAGTGGCAGAAGGTCCCCATTAGGACCAGCCACGACACTTCCCTATAGAGAAAAATCTTACCATCAAAAGAGAGAGAATCTCCCTCTACATCTCTATATTTCCAGGACTAAAGAGTATGACAATAATGATCACTGAGGGTTTGGTTGTTCTGTTTTATTTTTTAGAGAAAGAGAGAGAGAGAGCAAGGGGACAGGGGCAGAGGTAGAGAGAGAGAGAGAGAGAGAGAGAGAGAGAGAATTTCATGTAGGCTCCAGGCTGAGCACGGAACCCAAAACCGGGCTTGGTCTTATGACCCCGGGATCATGACCTGAGCTGAAATCAAGAGTCAGACACTCAGCTGACGGAGGCATCCAAGCGCCCCAATGATCACCGAGGTCTTATGCAAATGGTTTTCTTTCTTAACTTCCACACTCAAGGATGACCTCATGCAGTCTTCCTTCTCATTGCTACCAAGCTGTCTCCCAAACCTGGCTCTGTCTGTACCTTGCCGACACCCCACCCCAGCCCTGCAGGATCCCTCATGCCCAGCCCTGTCCCCTTTGACCTTGTAGGGTCCTCAGTTATCATGCACTTTAGAAAAACCCAGGCTGGTCCCCTAGGTGAGTAGGAGTGAGGACAGACCAAACCACAGGGACAGGCATCAAAAGCCCCAGCTCCAGGCCTCGGGGGAGGGGGGAAGGGGACAAAGGTGAGGGCCCCTTGCTCAGAGAATGCAGCTGAGCTGTGATGTGGTGACGGCCCAACTGAGAGTGAGCAGCAGGGACAGCCCAGCTAGAAGCTTCTAGTTTCCACGCCCCCTTCTTCTCCCAGCCTGGGGGGCCTCTTCCCACCCCAGAGCCAAAACTACGAGTTTCTCTCCTGTTCCCATCCTCCCCTCCCCCACCCCTGGTGAGTGACTGCAAAGTCAGTGTTTCCAGCTCCCCAGGCCCCCTCTTTACCTGGGACATAAAATCTTATTATCATCTACAATATTATTTATACTACTTACAAGATTTATTAAATTATTTATACATACGCATTTATTAGTATTATTTCATATTATTTTTCTGTAACACAGATGAACATAGTATTAGCCTTCCCAGGCAGTATAAAGAGGAAAGGGCACTTTAAAAAAAAAAAAAAACAGGCATTTCTGCAGCTAAAAGCGGATTCATTTCTAACGGAGTGCACGCAGCCCCCCAGCCCCAGCCCCGAAAGGCCGCAGGCCGGTGGCTCAACCTCTTCGGGAGAACTCCCATCACCCCGCAGAGACTGCCACCCTCAGCACAAGGCCTGGAGGCCACCTGTATCACCACCTTATGGGAAGACGGTTGCAGTGCAGGTTCAGGCCCCCACCCAGGCCTCCTAGACCTAGGGGCGTGTCTTGGGGGAGGGGGGCAGGACTCTGCCTTTTGACCAAGCTCCCGGGTGAGCCTGCTACACACAGATATTAACTCCCTCGGCCTGGACAATCACGCAGGACTGGCCCCGTGTGCGGGACCAGTGGGTTCAGGGCCGACTCACTGCCGGGGCAGCACGGATGGGTCAGGGGCCGGATCTCATCACGGCGCCTGGGTACGGTCGGGCACCATCACCACCTTCATGGCCTGGGCACTCGCGTCTCCCCACCTGAGCCTCAGTAGCACTTACTTCTGCTTCCTTCCTCGGCCCCGGGCCGCCCCCCCCCCCCACCACACCCTTCATCGTGTCGAGATGAGCGATCCTGACCAGCCCGGGCTGCCTGTACAGCCCTTCCCTCGTTGCCTTGAGAGCGCCTTGGAAGTACAGAACAGGGGTGCCTGGGTGGCTCAGTTGGCTAAGTGCCTGACGTCAGCCCAGGTCATCACCTCGAGGTTTGTGAGTTTGAGCCCCACGTCGTGCTCTCTGCTGGGGATGCAAAGCCTGCTTGGGATTTTCTCTCTCCCCATCTCCCTCTGCCCCGTCCTAGTGCCGTGCCTGACCCATGACGTGGATGCTCCCCCCACAAGTATGAAGACTTGACACATGGGACTTAGCGTTTCAGAAACAAGCCTTGGGTGTGAGCCCCGAGAGGTATAGGAGGTGACAGAGAATTCTGGTCAAGGCCGTGGCATCCGAGTAGTCCTATCTGCAGGCGAACATCAACTCCACCACTTGCTCCCCGTGGAAATTTGGGAATCTGAGCCTCAGTTTGCTCATCTGCAGCATGGGAACGAAAGCTACCTCCTCTGGGGGTTGCATGGATCCAGAGGAACAAACCACGGTGCCCGGCGGCTGCCCGCAGAGAGTCCTCGGTCAGCTGGTGGTTAGGGGAGGAAGAGGCGCAGAGCAAGGCTGATAATGGGCAAATGACTTCTCTCAGGACGCAGGTACTTCCATTTACAATATGGGGCTTGCAAATTTAGAGCGCATTGCCCGGGGCCCTGGAAACACCATCCTTTGTGGGGTCAGGAACCGCGGTCGGGATTTCTGATCGCAAATGAAGAAAATGAACCAAACTGCACAAGGGGAACTCCTCAACTGTCTGATTTCCCTTTCTTCCGTCCAGCGAAGAATGTTAGTTTTTCCAGTTACTTTCAAAAAGCTTTGGCTTTTTCACAGACCTTTCTTGTCCTTTAAAAAATAAGATCTCCAGGAAAAACGCGGCGGGGACGGCATCTGGCCTGGTAACGTCAGAGGCATTCAGATTGGAATGAATTCTGGTGGGAACTGGATTTATTTGTCCAACAGCCACTGGTGAGCCAGGCCCCATCAGCACCAGGCCCACAGAGATGGCCACCTGGTTGGGGGGGGTGGGTGGAGGGTGCGACCAGAAGGACAGAAGACAAACAGTACAGTGTGGTCAGGACCGATCTGGGGATGGTCAGGGTTCAGGGCGCTCGCGGGAGGCACACCCAGCCCAGCCTAGGAGGACCCCGCAAAGCTTATCTGGGGACACAGAGGTGCTCCTCTCAGACCTTTAGGGTCCCCTCAATGGGCAGGGGTGAGGGAGAGGCAGCGTCTCAGAGTCTAATCAGTGTCTGCAGGCAGGAGAGAGAGGAGGCTGCAGGGGCCAGGAGGAGACAGTCGGCCGGGCACTCAGGCCACCTGATGGCCATCTGGATGTTATCTGAGGACAGCGCACCCGCTGCTGAAACACTGTGGGGACAGACGGGAGCCAGAAGCGGGGGGGCCAAAGGGAGACTCTTCGGGAATGTGGGGAAGAGGGGACCGTGACACAGACTGGGGCAGTGGCAGAGGGAAGGAGATATAGGGGAAGTGACAGGCCCTTGACTGGAGAGAAGAAATCAAGAGTCCGGGGCAGACAAGCTCATGGCAGCGTCTCCCGCGAGAGCCAAGAGGGGCGTGAGGCGGGTGCTTCGATGCCCCTGCCGTCACCATCCCAGAGTTCCCTGGGGCTGGGTGCCGTGCACGGAATGTTTGTGTCACCCAGAAGTCACGTGTGGAAGCCCTAAGGCCCAAAGCCATGGTATTAAGAGGCGGGTCCTTTGGGATGATTAGATCCTAAGGGTGGAGCCTTTGTGAAAGGGTTAGCGCCCTTAGAGAAGGGACCCAGGGAGCCTGCTCAGGACGCAGCCACGAGAAGACGGCCGTCTGTGATCCAGCAGGCGGCCTCACCAAACCCCAGCTCTGCCAGCACCTCCAGCATCTCGAGGGGTAGATGTCTGCTTTTAGGCCCCCTCCCCCACCGTGGGGCGTGCTTTGTTGCAGCCGCCCGAGCTGACACAGGGAGAGGACGTGAACCTCCCACACGTGGGGTGTGGTGTCCAACAGCCCTCCGGGGGCCTGGATGCTGCCCGGGCTCTTGGCCGTGCAGCCTGGGGCTGGGAAGGGAGGTCACGAGCCCCAGGAGGGAATGGCTTTGCCAGGGAGGGAGTGCCCAGTCAGAGGAGAAGGGACCGAGGACCAACCCCAAGAGCCCAACTCTAATGGAAAGAGAGAAGAGAGGGGCACCCGGGTAGCTCAGTCGGTTAAGCATCCAATTTCAGATCTCTCAGTTCATGGGTTCAAGCCCCGCATCTGGCTCTGCACTGATAGCCCAGAGCGTGCTCGGGATTCTCTCTCTCTCTCTCTCTCTCTCTCAGCGCCCCCCCGATCATCCTCTCTTTTTTCTCTCTCAAAATAAATAAATAAACTTAAGAAAAATGTTTTTAATAATAAAATAAAATAAAATAAAATAAAATAAAATAAAATAAAAGAGAGAGGAGGGAGGGAGGAGACCCAGGACGTGAGGAGGAGCAGGGGAGGGAGAGGGGAGCACGAGGGAAGGGTGGGTGTTGGGCGGGGGTTCCAAGGAAGAGCGGGTGGCGGCCACAGGCCCCTGGGCTCCATCAGCAGTAGCAGCGGGGAGCCCACGGGAGACCCCAGACAGCTGAGTGAGGAGGTGGGCCTGGAAAGGAAGAGACGTGACGGCAGGAGGGAGGGAGAGCGTGTGTGAGCACACGTGTGTGCTCCTGGGCACAGGAGCGTGTGCGCACCCGTGCGTGTGTGCAGGCAGGTGTGGGTGTGCTGGCTGAGACCGGCTGGTGCCCCGGGAGTCAGAGGGTGGCCTGGGGCAGGAACAGAAGCACCGTCCCCACGCACGCGGGGCCACAGGAGGGGGGATCGAGTCCTTTCCGGGCGGGGAAAAGGAAGAATTCTCCCCAGGACATTTCCAAAACCCCCCTTGAATCATGGGGACCCCAATGCGAGGCCCGAAAGTGCTTGTGTTTCTGGCAAAGGGAGCAGCGGACGCCTCGCTCAGGACCGCGTCCCTGAGGCCTTAACCCCGTGGTCACACACGTGACTCCCGCACTGCTGTTTTGCCGACGAGCAGACACGAGTCCTCACGGGGAGCGCATTTTCAGGGGGCGCGATAAAAGCCCGCAGAAGAGAACCCACCGCACTCGGGTTGACATCCCCCAAGTCCAGCCCCGTTCTTCCGGCAGGCCTACCCGCCTACGTGGGACGTGTCCCAGCGACGGTGACAGAGGATTGAGGACGGAGGAGTGGCGCCCTTCTCTTTGCGGGTGGACAGGCCATTTAGGTGGGAGAGGATCGGAGACCACACTGACCGCTGGTGACCCGACAGACAGACGACTCTGACAGTCTTGCTCCTGAAACACCAAGAAGCCCCAGGGCCAGGCACCTGCAGACGCCCACCCTTCCTGGCCCACCGGGCCCAGGCCCGCTACTCTTAGGCCAGAAAGGCCTGGGGGAGAAGGGACCCCCCTCCTCCCGGACTTGCAAGGATCCGCAGCCCTCAGACTTCCCGGGGCACCCCTTCTGCCCAGCTCAACGGTCACCGTCTCAGTCTAGACACGGGGGCACCAGGTTGCCTCCCCCAGGAGAGGCTCAAACACAGCTCCCAGTGCCCCGGAGGCTCTGTGCTGCCCCAACCATGCTTTTCCAAGCAGCCTTCTCTCCAGGACCGAAATCCCCACATTTCTTTAACCCATCTGGTCCAAACATCAAAGGCTTTCTGTTACACTACAAATAAAATAACAGAGGAAGCTGCTGTCACAAATAGTTTTGAGTAAGTTTGTCAGCACCGGGTACCAAGCAGAGATGGATGGAAGGGGCCAGGGCCAGGAAGGGGCCCCGGACAGGCCCGGAGCCAATGGAGTTGGGGGGTCTGGTGCCCCTCACCGGGAGGGACCTGGGGCGGCTCTCTCCCCACCCCCACCTCCCTCACAGTGAGGAGGGGGGTGCAGTGGACCTCCTCCAACATGAGCCAGACTTGTCCGCTGTCGGTACGGGGCGAGCTCAGGACAGGTGCTCCCGGACCAGCTCCCTGCGGCCCCACATCCGACGCTGTTTCTCCCGCCTGAGCAGCACAACCAGGCAATCACTTCCAGAAACATCCTTCAGCCCCTCTTTACGGTGGAAAATGGTGGCTCTTTCTCTTTCTTTCTTTCTTTCTTTCTTTCTTTCTTTCTTTCTTTCTCTCTTTTTTTTTTCCTGAGCTAACCTTTTGGCCTAAGCAGAGAGATTAAAGAATCTAGGCCTAACAATTTGGAGGGTTTTCTGGCTTAAAAAGTGGAAAATACATCTGTAAGCCTGATTTTAAACATCATAATCTTCTTATTGTAGGGTATTGATGGCATATAAAATACACACAGCCGGATAACCAAGCAATTTAGCCTGGGTTAACGTTTTTCCTTTTAGATTGCCAAAAAGATTGAATCCTAAAATGTGGGCATACGGACTTTTTCTTTTTTTTTTTAATTTTTTAAAATGTTTTATTTATTCTTGAGAGAAAGAGAGACAGAGCATGAGGGAGGGAGGGGCACAGTGAGAGAGGGACACAGAATCAGAAGCAGGCTCCAGGCTCTGAGCTGTCAGCACAAAGCCCGACGTGGGGCTCAAACCCACGAACTGTGAGATCATGACCTGAGCCGATGTTGGATGCTTAACCGACTGAGCCACCCAGGCGCCCCTGGACTTTTTCAGTTAGAATTTAAATTATTCACGCAAAAGGTGCCACCCTGTCCGTCAAAAGCCGCCTTTGAATGTGCCGTTTTTGCGTAGCATGACAATGAGATGACCAAGTTATTGCCGCAGAAACGCTACACCCGGCCACGCATAATACACGTACACATATCACATGCAGATGTGCTCTCTCTAGACTAGAGGTAGTTAGATGTAGAGACATGATACAGACGTGCACACGTAACACAGCCGTGCTGACAAAGTGGCAAGTCACCTGCCGGGTAATTGGGTACGACCTATTCAGAAGCTAATTGCCGTCCTCTTTCAGCCTCTCCTACCGATTTTAACGCCCACGTCTGCAGAGCCACATGGAGAAGCCAATCCCTCTTTTATTGCCCATCGCCGCAAATTCTTAATTCCTAATTCCCTCTTAAACGCCCCTGGTGACTTGGTAGTGACTGCAATTTGTTTAAGGTGGATATTTACTGCCGGGTCCTGTGGCTAGGCCCGCATGTCAAGAGACAGGAAGCAAAGAAGCACACTCCTTTAGCCTGTGTGTGAAGGAGGGCGGGCTGACGTATGATGGATGCGTGTGCGCGAGGTGCCGGCCGTGGCCAAGGCTGACGCTGTTGATGGATGGCAGACCCGGCGTCCAGCTGCCCCGCCGACTGGCGTGGGGGGCGCGGAACGCCGGTCGTGTGTGGCGGGGGGCACGCACCCCAACCGGCTGACACAGAAAGGGTGACTCCAACTTTCTCCTACTAAAGCGTAAAGGGTCATTATTGATTCCAGCGGGCCGGCCAGAGGAGGTAGGGGCTCCCGGGAGGCACAGCCTCGCCCGTTCAATCGCAGTGTGTTCCTCGAAAAACCTGATTTAACAATCCCTCCTTGGGAGGCAGGGGAGGGGGGTTTGCCAAAGGGTGTTCAGCTGAAAGGCTGCTTCTGTGATTCCTGAATCCTCCAGAGTAGGCAGGAGACCAAGGGTTTTAAGTCCTCTGCAAGAAAGGGACAAACTCATTTCACACCCCCGATTCCCTGGGCCACCCCAGGCCCCGCCCAGCCCACGAAAGCCCCAGCCGCCATCCCGGCCGACGGTCCTCAGGTCAGAGTAGGGCATCTCACAAAGTAAAGATGCCAAACCCAGCCTTCTTGCGGAAACTCAAAGCTGTTACAGTCCGATGATGCCCTCGTGATTTCATTTCAAACTGGACACTCCTAGATCAGCTTCCACGGAGGAGGTAGCTTTTGAGTACTTTTTAATTTTTGTCATTGTTTTAAGTTTATTTATTTCCTTTGAGACAGAGAGAGAGAGCAGGACAGGGGCAGAGAGAGAGAGAGAGAGAGAACCCCAAGCAGGCTCCGCACTGTCAGTGCAGAGCCCAATGGAGGGCTCGAGCTCCCAAACAGCGAGATTATGACCTGAGCCGAGCTCAGACGCTTAACCGACCGAGCCACCCAGGCGCCCCTGAATACTTTTTTAAAAGCTAAACAGTGCATTTTATAAGCAGAGCGACGCGAGGCGGAAATCACTCGGCAAAGACACGCATTTCAAATTGTTACTCCCTATTACCATAACTTTGCTCCTTCTGCGTAAAACCGCATACCACACTCACGCACCCAGAAATAAGACGCTAGGAAAGTAGCGTCAACGCCACGGGATTAGGACATTTTTGACGTGTGAGTAAGCGCCCCGTACAGATAGAATCCGTCATAAACGAGGCCGTGGAGACACGAGAAGCGGATTTTCACGTTTACCTATAACCTTATAGACGGGCGCCCCTCCCCTCAAAGCCTCTGCCTCACACGCCTCGTGGGCACTAAAGGAAAGGTGGTCAGCTCCAGAAGGCTGTGCTTCCCCGTTTCTCCCCAGGCTCTCCGGCCCCTCCCAGAGGGAACATCACCTGCTTCCATTCTCCTGTCGTCTATTCTCCATTAACCAACAGAGGACCTATCCGATAGGCGTCCCTCCTGCAGGTGCCTGCCGCCAGCCTTCAGCGAGAATAAAGCCCGCCATCCTTTTGATCTTCATTCCGCCGCCATTCCCATCCTCTGGTTTTTTCTAAAGATCGTTTGCCAGCATTGCTCGCTCGGTCGTACCCAGCGGAGCAAGCAGTGTCTCCTGAACTGACAATTCTGACTTTTTGCTGCTTGTGATTTTTCTAAAGCATGACAACCACTTGCAAGAAGGCACGGTAAACCTTTTCAGGTAAGGAATCCGTAAAAAGAAAAGGCCTTTCAAGAGACAGGAGTAGCTCCTGCAGGAGCTGAACAAAACAAGTCTCTTATGTATTAATTTAATTTGGCCATAACTTTCAGGGGGCGAGAGAAATTAGAATCATGTCATCCACGAGTGTGTGTGTGTGTGTGTGTGTGTGTGTGTGTGTGTAGGTGTTCTAAAAGAGCATTTCACTTGGACAGACATTGAGAAAAGACACCATAGTAGCAACTAAAAACCAGAAAGTTTTATGTATTCCCTATTTATACACAATATTTTTAGCATTCGTTGTTGGAAATTGTCCTAATTCCAAAGCCAAATGAGTTTCTTTCTTTCTTTTTTTTTTGGGGGGGGGGGGAGAATGTGAATTTATTTTTTTTTAATGTGCATTTATTTATTTTGAAAGAGAGAGAGAGTGATCGTGCACGCATGTGTGTGCAGGCAGGGGAGGCAGAGAGAGAGAAGGAAAGAGAGAATCCCAAGCAGGCTCTGTGCTGCCAGTGCAGAGCCCTCCTCGGGGCTTGATCACATGAACCATGAGACCATGACCCCAGCCAAAATCAAGAGTCAGACGTTTAACTGACTGAGCCACCCAGGCGCCCCCAAATGAGTTTCTTTTTAACATAGTTCTCAACAAAGTGTATCCTTCTCCAAAATAGGTCAAATCTGAAAGTTGTTCCTTCCACAAAAGTACTAGGAAAAACAAGATCAGCTGTTGAGTCTGGAATGTAACATGGTGATCACGTAAGTTGAATGAGATTTTCAATGGAGATATCTATTAATGAAGTGCAATCTTACTTCAGAGAAATAGCAGAATACACAATTATTTCAGGGTCACATCAGTACAGTACTATTTCAGGGTGATATGGGAACATTCCTGATATTATTAGGAGACTAATCCATTACCTGTAAGAGTCACAGACTCAAAATTTCCCCAAATTTTAAATCAGACTAACTAGTGGACCCCAGGTATATGTTTTCTCTACATCCTAGAAAAAATCCCTAAGGTTTACTTGGACTTTACTGAAACATATTCTGGAAGAGAGTGAAATCACTTAAGTTGTTTTTTTTTTTATTCCTAATTTCTTAGAGGCTCACATATTTTCTGCTTATGAATAATTGTTTTACCAAATGCAAATAATAATAGTAACTATCATTTACTGAGCAGTTAGGACACGTCCGGTGCTGTTTGGGTATCACAAAATGCAATGTATTTTGGTATTGGTTATCTTACTTAAATGTCACAACCACCTGGTGAAGTAGGTACAAAATTAGCCACACTTAACAGAGAAGAGCTCGGGGCTCAGAGAGTTTGTTAAATTTCCCAACGTCACACAGCCAGGATGTGACAAAGTATAACCTGGCATCCAGTTACATCTGCTTCAAGGTCAGAACTCTTTACTCCTCTGGCTGGCTGGCTCCCACCGTGGAAAATGCAAATGGTCACCAAGCGAGGCAAATGTGACGCCTCTTCCATGAAGGCCTCCACGTGCTTCCAAAGAATAGATTTGTGGCTAATCGTGTGGAGCTGGACCGTGTAATTTTGTGTATCCCTCTTGTCTCCCCGAACTCCTTGAGGACGGAAAGCACATCTGGCCTCTACCTACCCCAGTATCTAAGTACAATTGTGTTCAACTGATTTAGCTAGATCAGTCTGCACGTATCTGACAATTTTTCCCTTACTCTTTCTGAATGACCTACGTTCCTTAAAAAATAAATCAATATTGAATGATGCTCGAGGTATATTGTGAAGCCAAAAAAAAAACGGGTTACAAGATACTGTATCTGGTAATATAATCCCATTTTATTTTGTGTATACACACACAAGAGAAAAGTCTAGAATAATATATGTCTCAACGGTCATAAGGGTTACAGTAGGATTAGAGTCGGTTTTAATTCTTTATCTTTTTTGCATAATCTGTATCTTCCATTTTCTACAATGAACATTATTTCTTCTACCATTAAAAACAACAATGCGGAGAATTTATACGGTCAGGTATATTTCCTAGAATCCAAGGACATTCTGGCTGGAAGGGCGTGAGCCACGTGTTTTATTTCTCAGGTAGGAGATGGGGGGGTGGTCCACAGGGACAGAACTGACTCTAAGCCCCACCTCCTCCTGCACAGTCCCGGGAAGGTGACTCATCACACAGGGACCAGCTGCAGAGGTACACATGACCCTGTATGCTCTACCTGCCCTTCCAACCAGGGAGGCTCTGGTGGCTAGAGGAGGTGGTGGGACAGGACCAGGACCCTCCCCTCCATCCAAGAAGAAGCATCCCAGAGGGCCCCTATGCTGCCCAGCCTCCCTGGAGTCAAGAAATGTTTCCCTCACTTTCAGAAGCCAGGTCTGGGGGGGGCCAGGGACCAGCCTGAGATCACGGGGAACTGCTGGGAAGGCCCTGGCTCTGGAGGGACATGGGGGGGGGGGCACTAGAGGCCCTCACTGTACCCAGCAGAGAGAGACAGAGGCCAAGGTGCAGACAGAGACCACAGAGCACGTTCCTGAATTTGGAGACCCAAGTGCACCTAAATCAGCAAGGAAAGGGGCCACGCTCCTGTCCAGAAACGCCCGGAAGTGATCGGAGAGTCTGGCTCCAGAATGACTTAAATCATGGGTACTTGTTCTGCAGTCAGTGTGGGTCCTAGAGCAGCACTTAATGTGTCTTCAGAGCGTGTGGGAATTCCTCTCATCTGCTGGACCCCACAACCGAACCGACAATGATTTTAAGTGTCAGGGCCGGGGGCGGGGGGGTCTTTTTGAAGAAAACACCTTGAACTTTATTCTGATTTCCCGGTGCGACGCTCCCCACTGCATCAATGCAGGAATGCTACCCAGCACCCTGTGCCTCGTTTCCTCATTTGCAAAACGGGGTCAATAATGTCCCCTACCTGGTCAGGGCACGTGACACATCAGTGAGCTCACGTGGGTGGGGTCCTTAGAACAATCCCTGGCAGGTAGGCCCTCGATAGCTGTCAGCTGTTGAAGACAAAGTTATTCCATGTTGCCTAATTTTAGGGTTAACAGGCCTCCCTTCGGTTTTAGAAGGATAAATGTGAGTTTCCAGAACACAGAAAATGTCGCTCAAATCATAGCAACTTGGTTCTGGAAACACAAGGGATCAAACAGCAAGTTGGTGTTTCTAGCAAATGGACTGGACAGGCCCAGGCTGAGACCACAGTTTACTGGGCAGGAAGGGGCCAGTCATTCCAGAAAGTCCCAGGGCAGCCGAGCTGGGCGGGCGTGTCCCATCGCACCCTCCCTGGGAGACTACCTGCTCCCGACAGGCTTTCTTTTGTCCAGTTCAACCTCAGATCTATTTAAGTTCGTTGGAAATGTCTTCACCCCAAGTTCGTTCCCCAAGCCTGTCAACCACCCCTCATCGTGGGCAGGCCGGCCTGGCTCGCATCGCACCCATAAACCCCTCCTGAGCCTCGGCGCTGCTGTTCGAAATAAGCCATAGCTTCACCAAAAACAATAACAACTCTACACGGCCAATGTGTGAGCTCACTTGGCCGTCAGGGGCAACGGGCAGGCCTTCTGTCGCTTTCCCAAGACCCCTCCAAGCAATTCAAAGAATGAAAGTAATTAGAGCCCCAGCCCCTGACCTCTGCTGATGCAGGCAGCCCTGCCTTCTTAACAGGCAAGAGAACAAAGGGTGAAACCAGAAGCTCCCTAGGGCACCAGGTCTGAAATCAGAGGCTCCCTACAGTCTCATCAATGAACATGAAGATCAGCCAGAAGGAAGGCTCCAAATCTTCTGCTGGCCCCTCGTCTCCGGCCCTGACCTCCCGGCGGCTCCAGAGGCTGTGCCCCATGTCCCCAGCCATCCCCTGGCCCCAGGGACCTGCCCCCCGCCCCTCCAGGCTTCCCCGTCAACGTGAAGAATGGAATTGCTTGCTTCTGTGGCTTCCCCTAGCCGGGAGAGGCAGGACGAGGCTGGTCTCCATCACCCCAGTGACACCTGATGGGCCCCATCAGGGACCTGGCGTGTACTATGCTGGGTGTGTTATTTTTGAAAGGTTTCCATTAGATCTCTTCCAACTTCCAGACCGGTTTCAGAGTTCTTAGCAACCCTTCTCGCCAGGCCCTCATATTTTCCTTGTCTACAAATAGTTTTCTCATTTTCAGGGTCTGCACTACGTCATACTCATGACGTCTGCCTAAAATATTTATATCTAATGAGCGAAAACCCATTATCAAGGTGCAGGGCCCACCTGGCGAGCAGACTCACTGTCTCCCAAGTCCAGGGCCATGGACACACGTGCTGCAGGCAGTTACTGTCCTCCCTGTGCCCATCAGCTACATGCCCTGCAGATTCCATCCCCCAAATTTTTCCCTGAACTATCTGCTCCCTGCCCACAATTCCCATAACTGCCCACCCCGGGCACTTGTCATTTCTCTCCTTGGTCGTTGTTGCCAGATCATCTCGCTGGTCCCCAGAAATCTCCCGAAACCACATGTCCGGGCTGCATGCCTCCACCTGGAGAATTCTGCTGCTTCTGTCCTCAATCTGTAGGATCACATCCAGACTTCTCTGCATGGGACTAAAAGGCATTTTCGGGGCACTTGGGTGGCTCAGTCGGTTAAGCATCCGACTCTCGATTTCAGCCCAGGTCATGATCTCACGGTTCATGGGATCGACTCCCGCTGACAGCACAGAGCCTGCTTGAGATTCTCTGTCTCCCTCTCTCTCTCTCTGCCCCTCTCCCACTCGCGTGAGCCCTCTTGCTCGCTCGCTCCCTCAAAATAAGTAAATGACCATTGGATATTATGTATAAGTGACGAATCACTAAATTCTATTCCTGAAATCGTTATTACAGCGTATGTTAACTAACTTGGATGTAAATTTAAAAAATAATCACAAATAAATAAAAATTTAAAAACTTAAAAATAAGATACAACAAATAAAAGGCATTTTCAGAGTGGTTGCAACCACCTCTCCAGCCCCATCTGTAGCCACTCCACATGCCCATTCACCCTCAAGTAGAGCCACGCAGGGCAGCTGTGTGAAGCTATCTCCCCTCACTGCCTGGCCAGCCCTACCTCCCCTCCCTCTGGGGCACTGTCCCACTGGTGGCCCCCAATGAACTACCCATCCTGCCAGTATTTCCGCCATTTTGTAGTCTCCTCTCACACGGACCCTGGGCTTGGCCACACAAGTAGCTTTGGCCAATGTGACGTTAGCGAGAGCAACACAACAGAGGTTTGGTGAACACTTGCACAACAGGGTCTTTCCGCAGCCCTCTTGGGACCCTGAGCTGCTGGGTAAAGACGTCCCGCTAGCTGCTTTGCTGCTAGCACAGAAGAGCACAAAGGACGAGCAGAAGAGCCATACGGAAAGAGAACGTCCCCGCTTCTGAGAAGAGCAAGGTTGGGGGGTGGGGGGAGTCCAGCCGTGCCAGTGTTCCACTTGGGCCTCCAGAGGATCCCATTCCTAGCTCTGATGTGACTGCAACTGCAGGAGAGATCCAAAGGGAGACCAGCAGAAGAGCCATCCGGAGCGAGAGAGCACGAGAGAAAAGGAGCCAGTTGTCGTAAGCCCCTAAGGTCTGAAGCGGTGTGTGAATGGCACTCACGTCGGTTCAGAATTCAAGGAAACCCTAACATGTGCATGCAGCCTAGCTGGTACTCTGGCTCACACGTCCTCCCCACAAACATTTTTCGGAGCACCTAATACGCGTGAGATGCTGTTAAGCTCTCCTACCTCCGTTCCTCTCGGCTTCCCCTTCGCCAGTTGTTTTCCGCTTACGCTTCACCTCCAGGGCTGGAGTCAGCTGCTTCTCCCAGCATGAACGCCCCCAAGCTCTCCCAGAAGGCCCAGGGCCGGAAACTCTCGGGGAAGATGGTGGGAGCTTAGGGACCATCAACTGGTTTAGGGGAAATAACTCCGTTAGCGGTCGACCTACTACTGATGGTTGTAGGTGACACATCTGCAAAGCTTCTGGGTCGGAAAGGGACGGCGTTTCTGCCCGATGTTCAGGGAAACATCAATTCCTTCAGGTTTTTGAGATGTGGAGTCAAGAAACCTGATCCCGCCGGAGAGGCCAAGCAGGGATGGCGTTCGCCAGCAGGATGCAGAATGAAATGGACGTTCATACTTTCCAGAAATCCCTTCAGTGGCTACAGGACGCAGCTTACTGATTCCCTTATGTCTGTAAGAAGGATAGGATCTTTCCTAGGCCGCTCTCTACTTCCGGAGAGGATCTGATTTCCCGAAGCCAGCAAATAGAACTAACCGTGACCCAGACTAAGACTCTCGGCCCCGTAAGCACAGCCTCCAAAACCACTTCGCCCTCCAAGGCATCCATGTGTTTAGTGACTAAATCAAACGGTCGTACAAGATCGCCTGCGAGGCTCCCACAGTTCTCACCTTTGGGTGCTATAAATGAGGAAGATTCACACCAGCAGTGGCATCGGTGGTACGGCAACCAGGGGCTCATTTCCAGGCACAAATGAGCACTGGCCTGAAATGCAGGGTACATGGGTTCCAGTCCTAGCCCTGCTCCAACCAGCCGCATGAAATCAGACGAGTCTGGAGGCGTCAGTAGCCTCGTCAGTAAAACAGAGTCCACGTTTCTCAAAGAAGTTCCACAGAGCACAGAGCTGGAGAAAGGGAAGGAAGGGAAGGAAGGGTCTTTCCCAAGGAAGGATGCTTGTGGGCTCCAGTCTCGCTCCATTCAGGGAACTCTCGGCAGCTTCACCGTTCAAATTGCCCCAAGGCTTCAGAGGAGGAAAAACAAAACCAAAAACGGGCCATGCCTCACCATCTTTCCTTTTACTAATCCACACACAGACCTTATCCCTTTCACCAAAATTAACTGAAAAGAGATTTAATACCTAAATGCAACTTCTAGAAAAAGGATTAAAGTATATAACCCCTTTCAGTAGTAATCACACAAGTATCTTTTCATTAATTTATTCAAGAGCTGAGTATCAACGGTTTGCGAGCACAATGCCAAGCAGACACAGAGGCAGTAAAGCCACTGCCCGAAGGAGCTGGCAGAGGAAGACGCAAAGGGTCAGACCCAGTGTCCACAAAATGTGCGACGACTGAGCTACAAAGAGCTACGGAAAGTCAGAGAGGATGGGGCACAGTTGGCGGATGAATCAGGAAGACTGCTTGGAGAAGGCGGTATATCAGTGAGGAGGTCTCTTGTTCAACGTAACAAACAACTAAGTCAGCCAGCCCTCAACGATAAAGACATCTGCAGGTTCGCAAAACTAGATGCTGAGAGCTATGGTGGGACTTAGGGTGGCTTGATCCAGGACCTCCAACATTCTGCTCTGCCCTCCTTAGCTGTTGGCAGCCAAGTGGCTCACACCATGGACAAAAGCCAAAGAAAGTACGTCCATCCGTGGATGGACAGGAACTTCCCCAAATGGATAAAGAACATTTGTGAAAAGCCTCCAGCAAACATCATCCTTAATGATGAAAGACGGGATGTTTTCCCCTTAAATTTGTGAAAAAGACGAGGATGGCCCGCTCACCACTTCTATTCACTCTTGTTCTAAACTTCTAGCCAGTGCACTCAAGCAAGAAAAGGAAATCGCAAGTGTCCAGATTGAAAAGGAAGAAGTAAAGCTGTCCTCATTCACGGAGACCCTAACCTGTAGGTAGAGAATCCCAAAGAATCCCAAAGAGTCCGTGGGAAAAGTGTGAGGCTAATGAACAGATACAGAAATCCACGGTACCCCTTCATACTGACAATGAGAAATCTGAACATAAAATTCAGAAAGTGACTTTATTCACAAAAGCTTTAAAAAGAATAAAATATCTAGCAATACATTTAACAAATGTAGTGAAAAACTTTTTAGGCCGAAAACTAAAAAAATAAAAAGTTAAAAAACTTTGCTGAAATGAAAGAATAAATGGAGATGGGGGCGCCTGGGTGGCTCAGTTGGTTAAGCGTCCAACTTCGGCTCAGGTCATGATCTCGCTGTTTGTGAGTTCCAGCCCCGCGTTGGGCTCTGGGCTGACAGCTCAGAGCCTGGAACCTGCTTCGGATTCTGTGTCTTTCTCTCTGCCCCTCCCCCGCTCGTGCATGCTCTGCCTCTCCCTTTCTCTCTCAAAAATGGATAAACAGTCAAAAAATGTTTTTTTAATAAATAAACAAATGGAGAGAAATGTCACTGTTCATTGACTGAAAGTCTCCGCATGGTTATGAGCGCAACACTCCCCAAATGTACCCGTAGGTTTAATGCAGACCGTACGATGGTCAGAAACTAGATGCTTTCCCCCCAAGATGGGGACCAAGGCAAGGATGTCCCCTCTCAGCTTTCCTTTTTAACACTGTCTTGGAAGTTTTAACTAATGAAATAGGACAAGAAAAGTAAATAAATGATTCACAGATTGGGAAAGAAGAAATTAAGCTGTCTTTGTTCAAAGACGACATAAATATCTATGTGGAACACCCCCAAAGAACTGGCCAAAAAAGCCCTCCTGGTATTAAGATGTGATCATAGTAAGGTTGTGAGATATAAGGTTGATATATGAAAGTCAATCCCTTTCCTATATACCAGCAATGAGCAGTTAGAATCCGAAATGAAGGGGAGCCTGGGTGGCTCAGTCAGGTAAGCACTAACTTCAGCTCAGGCCATGATCTCGTGTTTCATAGGCTCCAGCCCCACGTCCGACTCTGTGTTGACAGCTCAGATTCTGTATCTCCCTCTCTCTCTGCCCCTCCCCTGTTCACTCTCTGTCTCTCTCTGTCTCTCAAAAGTAAATAAATGGTTTTAAAAAATCTTAAGAATTAGAAATTAAAAATACAACACCATTTACATAAGCAGCAGAAGAAAGTTGCTTAGATATAAATCAAACAAAATATGTACAAGATCGATGTGCTGAAAACCACAATACTGTAGTGAGAGAAATTAAAGAAGAGCTAAATACATGGAGAGGTATTCTGTGCCCCGGATAAGGAGAGTCAACATTGTTAGCATGTCAATTCTTCCCAATTTGACCTATAGATTCAGTACAATTCCTGTCAAAATTCCAGCAAGTTATTCTTTAGATATCAACAAGTAATTCTAGAGTTTATATGAAAAAACAGAAGACCCAGAATAGTCAAGACAATAGTAAAGAATAATAGTCAGAGGACCAATATTACCAAATTCAAGACTTAGTGCAGAGCTACAGGAATCAAAACAGTGTGGCATTCAATGATATGGTCAATTAGTCTTCAGCAAAGCAGGAAAGAATATCCAATGGAATAAAGACAGTCTCTTCAGCAAGTGGTGCTGGGAAAACTGGACAGCGACATGCAGAAGAATGAACCTGGACCACTTTCTTACACCAGACACAAAAATAAGCTTGAAACGCGTGGAACGCCTAAATGTGAGACTTGAAACCATAAAAATCTTTGAAGAGAACACAGGCAGCAACTTCTTCGACATTAGCTGTAGCAACTTTTTTCTAGCTATGTCTCCTGAGGCAAGGGAAACAACAACAAAAACAAACTAGTGGGACCTCATCAAAATAAAAAGCTCCTGCGCAACAAAGGGAACAACCGACAAAACTAAAAGACAACCTACTGAATGGGAGAAGATATTTGCAAATGACATATCCGATAAAGGGCTACTTTCCAAAACATATGAAGAACTTACAAAACTGAACACCAAAAAACAACAACCCCCAACAGCGGGATTAAAAATGAGCAGAGGACCTGAGCAGACCTTTCTCCCAAGACGACATCCAGATGGCCAACAGACACATGAAAAGATGCTCGACATCACTCATCATCAGGGAAATGCAGATCGGAACGACAATGAAACACCACCTCACACCTGTCAGAATAGCTAAAAAAAAAAAAAGAAAGAAAGAAAGAAAGAAAGAAAGAAAGAAAGAAAGAAAAAGCAAGAAACAACGAATGTTGTGAGGATGTGGAGAAAAAGGAACCCTCTTGCAGTGGTGGTAGGAATGCAAACTGGTGCAGCCACTGTGGAAAACAGTATGGAGGTTCCTCAAAAAGTTAAAAATAGAACTACCCTACAATCCAGCAATCACACCATGGGGCATTTACCCAAAGAATACAGAAACACTACCTCAAAGGGATGCATGCATCCCTGTTGAAAAAAAAAATGTTTTTTACATTTATTTATTTTTGAGAGACAGAGAGAGATAGAGCACAAGTCGGGGAGGGACGGAGAGAGAGGGAGACACAGAATCCGAAGCAGGCTCCGGGCTCCGAGCTGTCGGCACAGAGCCCGACGTGGGGCTCGAACCCACAGACCGCAAGATCATGACCCGAGCCCAAGTCGGACGCTCCACCGACTGAGCCACCCGGGCGCCCCAATGCATCCCTGTTTAAAGCAGCATTATTTACAACAGCCAAGATACGGGAGCAACCCAGTGTCCATCAACTGATGAATGGATAAAGAAGATGTGGCATAGATATACAATGGAATATTGCTCAGCCCTAAACAAGAATGAAGTGTTGCTATTTGCAATGATGATGGATCTAGAGAGTACAAGTGAAACAAATCAGTCAAAGAAAGACAAACACCACATGATTCCACTCATACATAGAATTTAGGAAACAAAACAAACAAGCAAAGAAAAAAATGAGACAGAGAGAAACCAAGAAACACACTCTTAACTAAAGAACACAAACTGAGGTTAATCTTCAGCAAAGAGGGGTGGGGGCTGGGGGGCTGGGTGAAATAGGTGATGGGGATTAAGGGGTGCACTTGTCGTGATGAGCCCCGGGTGAGGTATAGAATTGTCGAATCAGTATATTATGTACCGAACCCAATATAACCCTGTACGGGAACTAACTGGAATTAGAATAAAAACCTAAAAAACATAAAATTAAAATAAAAAAACCAGTGTGGTTTACATAGATACATAGATACATACACAGAATAGGTAAACAGATCAATGGAACAGAATACAGAGCCCAGAAACAGATCCACATACAAATATAATCAATTGATCTGTCAC
Source organism: Puma concolor (assembly GCF_028749965.1). Classification (NCBI taxonomy): domain Eukaryota; kingdom Metazoa; phylum Chordata; class Mammalia; order Carnivora; family Felidae; genus Puma; species Puma concolor. The sequence goes on along the minus strand of NC_141677.1, from coordinate 84,415,736 downwards.
AAAGGAGCAAAGGAAATTCAGAGAAAATATAGTCTTTGCACAAATGGTGCTGGAACTGCTGACATCCACATATAATAAAAATACTACTCCAGACACAGACCTCACACCTTTCGCAAAAGTTAATTCAAAAGGGATCATATCCGTAAATGTAAAACACGAAGCTATAAACTTCTGGAAATAACATGGGAGAAAAATCCAGGTGACCTTGAGTTTGTGATGACTTTTAGATACGAGACCAAAAGTATAACCTTTGGAAGGAAAAATGAGTAAGTTAGTATTCACTAAAATTAACATTTCTGCAAGAGACGCTATTAACAGAATAAAGAGCCAAGCCCCTGACTTGGAGAAAGCATTTGCAAAGCACATATATTATCTGTGACATGAAAAGAACTCTCAAAAGTCAACAATTAAAAAACAAACAGGTGCGCCTGGGTGGCTCGGTCGGTTGGGCGTCCGACTTCAGCTCAGGTCAGGATCTCACGGTTTGTGGGTTCGAGCCCCGCGTCGGGCTCTGTGCTGGCAGCTCGGAGCCTGGACCCTGCTTCGGATTCTGTGTCTCCCTCTCTCTCTGCCCTTCCCCCGTTCTGTCTCTCTCTCTCAAAAATAAATAAAAGAAGGTATTTTTGAAAGCAATTGTTTAAAGGTCTAAATAAGTGGAGAGGAATTCCACATTCAAGAGGTTGGAAGACAATATCGTTAAGTCTTAGTCACCGTAACTTGTAGTCTACTTACCAGAAGTGGGAGTCCTCAGCTTTGTTCTTTGTCAAGATGGTTTTCGCTTTCTCAACTCCTCACAGGAGCACATGATCTTTAGGAAGACTTTGCCAATTTCTTTCTCTCTTTCTTTTTTTTTTTTAAAGGCAGCCGACTTTGGCACATTTTGTGTTGAATCTATAGATCAATTTTGAGAGGATTTGCACCTATATCAAATAGCTGTGTTCTTATCACTACACTGGTAACGGGCCCTCCTTTTTGTCATTCTTTGAAAATAGGATTATTGGATTAGTAAACATCAGAGAACGTGGTTGAAGTCTATTGTCTGTGAACTTAGGAAATGTTCTTTCATGTTCTTTTCCCTGAAGGAGCTCTCTCCCCCCCACCACGCCCGGCCCCTCCTCGGGGAAGGTGCTGGTTGGCCCCTCGCTCCTGCCCACAGACTGGCCGCAGTGGAAAAGAGGAGACCGCCCTCCCGGATGGTTCCTCCGCCTTTCCCCGAATCACCACTGTCACCACGGCACTTCATTGCTGTCTTTAATAGCTCACAAGTGGCTCCTTCTGGAACCGATGGCAGAGCAGCCCGTGGATCAGCCAGTGGGCTGCCGGGGCAGCAGCATTGGCACGCGCTGCTGGAACGCGGACGCCGGCTTTGCTTCCGAGACGTGCTAAGTGCCCACTGGCCTGGGATCCGAGATCTGCGCTTGGGCTGCCTGTGATCCGGGCTGCCTGCCTGCTGCCAAGTCTCAATTAGACAGCCTGTAATACAGTTGGTTCTGGCACAAGTGCTGAGGAAAATAAATCAAAGGATTGTCTCCAATAGGAGTGAGTCCCCGACCACGGTATCTGGAGAGGCCGCGAGGAACCACGGCCCTTAGCCTGGGGCCGTTAGCGCGGAAGCCCGTGGCAAAGCCTCGCCCTCGAACGATGTCCCCAAAACGTGTGCGGGACCTGGATGCGATGCATTTAGACACTGCCGAGAAAGTGCAAATGGCCCCCAACTAAAAGGAGGTGCAGGGCTTTCCAAGGGCGTCATCTGCACAAATACTTAGCACTCGCGCCTGTTCTGGGGGGGAAGGGGAGGCTTGGCTGCGGAAGCCGTGGGCAGAGTCCTCTCCGAAGCGCTCGTCCGTGCCAGCTCGTGCTCTCAGCGCTGTTCATTCAGAGAATTTGCGGGATTACATTTATTAGGAACGTGATTCATTTTTAATTCCACGGTCAGACGGAGGCTCGGGGCGAAGCAGGCTGCTTTCTCGCCTGTAGCTCTGGCAATTGATATCCGTGCCAGCTTAACCTCTGGGCACCATTTTCGAGCCTTTCGTTCAAGTGCTTTGTCGCAAAGAGGAAGTGATCTAAGATGCTCCAGGGTAGAGGTAACTGTGCAAACATTCCACTGCTTTTGTTAAAAAAAAAAAGAAAAGAAAGAAAAGAAAAGAAAGAAGAAAGCGGCTTAAACCTACTTAGCCTGTTTTAAAGGGGGTGAGACTAGCTACCCACATTTTCTGTGTCCCAGTGGCTGTGTGATACCTGTTTCTCGGGCATTTCTAAGAAACGCAAGGAAAGGGAAGAGGCAGGCACGAGAGGCTGAGGCTGGGATCTGAGGTAACAAGGCATATGAGGAGACCAGCATTGGGGACATTTTGGAATGATCATATCTCTGAGGGAGAATATTGATCCACTCTGAGGTGATAATCAATGCCGTGAATGCAACAGAGCCAGGCTAACACAAGCATCTGCTAGAAGAATTCTGCTAGATCTCCTATTCCTAGCTAATTAGCCAAACCTTTATTTTTTTACGCAATTCAACGCAGGCCTGTGGTTGGGTAGACCTCTCATAAACTACTAATGAAATTATAAATTGCCATAACTTTTCTGAAAATAAGATAGCAACAAATGTTTGGACCAGGATGTAATACAGCCATTAACATCACATCCAGGTATAAATTTGATTGACAAAGGGAAATTTTCCCAACGTCACGTCAGAGTAATCGAAGATACGCAATATCGTATATATGTAAACATCTACATCAAAGGTCTGCAAACCACAGGCTGCGGGCCATATCCATTCGGGGGTCTGTCTTTGCAAAGTTTTACTGGAACCAGCCAGGCATATTCGCTTGGTAGCGTCTGTTGACACAACACAGGGGAGCGGTTATCACAAAGCCCTGCGAAGACTGAAGAATACACTATGTGGCCCACCCTAAAAAACGTCTTCAGACCCCCGATCTACATAAATACAAAGAAAACGTCCTGGAAAATAATCCCAATTGTTGACGATGGTTTGAGTATGTAGGATCCTTACAACATACACATTTTTTAAGCAGTTTTCATGCCCAGCACAGAGCCCAACGCAGGGTTTGAACTCACGGCTTAACTGACCCGAGTGTCCCAAGGAGCCACCTGAGTGTCCCAACACACACATTTTTTTTTTAATTGTTGGGGGGTGGGGTGGGGTGGTACACCCTGAGGGGACTCAGGACCTTTGAATTCTTGAAGGCTGGGGAAAGGACAGGTAGACGGAGGGGGGCAAAAAGGACGTAGAGAGCCCACACGATGAGTGTGATGTCTGGCACAAGGTCTCTGTTGGGGGCTGGTCATGGGGGACTGCCATGAATGTGGTTGATCTACAACCGTCAGGATGGGAAGCTGGGGACAAAGTGGGAGCCACGAGTATGGGCCACGAGATACAGGAAGTTTGTGGAAAATAAAAAAAAAATTGAACCACAAGGAATAGGTGTGTCATGTTGATGTTTGTCCCAAGAGACAGGACCCTAGGCAGTGGTTGAAGGTATAACAGTGGAAAGGTGAGGCTGAAAAGCTCCAGGGTGGGGTCATGTTATGCCTGCCAGCCGAAATCCGCAGGAACCATCATAAGGGGTGAAATCCCTTTTAAAATTAAAAATCAGTTTGTCACACAAGTCTACTTGCATTCGCTCATAGTCCAGATTTACTCCTGGCAATATCTTCTGTTCCTTTCTTCCCCTTAAAAACATATTTTTAAAGCCCATCTACCTTAGTAAGTAGAACAAACATCATTTATTTTGGGTGCCAAAACTGAGTCCTTCTCAGGTGTTAAGGATGAAACAACCCTAAGCAACTTGCCTGCTCAGAAAATAAAACTATTATATAAGGGCATGGTGTGAATTTTTTCAGGATGTGAAAATATACACTTTAATTTCACAAGTTAGTAATTAGTATAGTAGGATAAAGTCATAATCCAAAACAATAATCTTTATTACCAAAGTAGAGATTAAACACAATTAAAATGAACAATATTACCAACCATAATTGCTAATCAATTAGCTGAGAAGCTATATTACTGTAATCTTCCTAGTCCCCAATTTGCCCTTCCTATATTTTTTCACTTTCTATAATATAAGATGGATTCCAAAAAAGGATCCAACTGTAAAGTCCTTTTCTTTCAATCGTAGTCGTGGTATCCAGCCACCTCTTTCTTTGCCCTGAGTGTTTCTCCCCACCCACTAGGTGCATGGGAACTTGTTCCCTAATCGTGAAGACCATTGCCGGTTCTATCTTGCTTTAACCAGCTGCCTTTGGTCAATCACACTCATTAGCAAACCCACAGGGTAGCATCCATTTCCCCAGCTGCCCTGGCATTTTCCTGCTCAAAACAATCACAATGTGAAAAAAAAAAAAAAAAAAAAAAACCACTACACCCAATAACATATGCTGAGCCCCGCTTTCATAAATACCAGACCACGGGAGGTGACAGGGCTTGAAAATAATGATTTGACCTTCGGCACTGATGGCAAACTGCAGGGAAGGTCAACCCGACGCCCAGTTCACCAAGAATCCAAAATTTATGTGTTGAGCTTGTTTTGAGCATTAATTACATTTCTCCGAATTGTAAAATCACTTCAGCCACTCACAGGAAGAACGCTTTGCCAATCAAACTTCATTGCTTTCCTGAGGTTGTTGTTTTGTTTTGTTTTGTTTTTTAAGTGTGGCTAAAAATTTCTGCAGGCCATACCCCTGTCTTTGCACATGGGAGAGATAGAGCCCTGAGCCTCAGCATCACTGGCCAATGGAGGCCTGACTGGCCATGAAGTCTGGTCGGTGCAAAGGCCCCTTTGGGGAGAAAAGGTTCCTGCTGCAGAAAGAGTCTGGGGGTGGGGGGAGCAGGTGCAGGTGGCTTCTGAGACCCCTTCCTAATGAATGACCTTCTACAGACCTGTGAAAATCGAGCTTGCAGGGCAAAAGCAGGCACCGAACGCCCTGGTCCTCTGACACTCTTCTGCCCATCCCCCCCCCCCAGCTCTGATGGAAAATGCATTCAGGTGTGGGGTGCTCTGCTACCCTGGGTCAGCCCCTCCAGGTGTGATGCGGGAGTCCTCAATCTCTGGCAGGTTGAAGGAAGCGCCTCCCTGCTTCCAGCACCTGTAGAGGTGGGCAACCCTAAGGGTCAAAGCTGGGGCCTGTCCAGGGCACAGATGTCACACACACTGGCTGCCGAGGGTCAGGCTGGCGAGCGGCCTCTCCACTCAGTCTCTGCTGGCTGGCTCCCCCATCTATTTAGACCAAGTTTCTACCCGAGGAAGCTGTGCCATAGGTTTTCATCGCCTCTGCCAACTCCTCCCACCCCAGAAAAGCACAAGGAAGACACACCAGTTGTCCCGGAAGCTCCCAGGGACCTGCAACCATGGCCTCTGCAAATTCGAAGCCACCCAGATACACTGTGTTCTGAGAAGCCCTGTGACTTACACATAAGAAACAGACTCAGAAAGGGCACTTTCCACACGGCGGGTTTGTGGAAAGACAAGGCCCTCGCTTGCTCCCTCCTGACCCACTCCCTGAGTTCCCTGCCCCCTCCTCTAGCTCCCCCTGCCATCTCCCCACCCCAACCCCCAGTGAGCATGCTCAGAATCACAGGCTCAACTTCTGAGCTGCTAACCTGACAGGTCTGCCCACACACCTGTGGCCCCTGTGAGCCAGGGCTGGCCTGGGACACTCGCCCTGCCCCACCACGGCAGCTAAGAGCCCCCAGTCAGAGCATTCCAGAAGACCCCAACCCAGACCCACACAGGAAGAAAAGGCAAAGACTGTGTAGGTGGATAAAGGAAAGAGCTGAGCAGGTTGAACCAAACTCATACTAACCAAATCTTGACTGCTGCTAATTCCTTCCCCTGGAGGAAAAGAAAAGCCCAGCTAGTATAGTATTCTGACCTCCATCAGACCGAAAATTCACCCTCAACATCCCAGTCTTCCTTGCTCAAAGGCTGAGGGAGCACTATACCAACGGAGCCCCTAGGATGCCGATCAGGAATGCAGGGAATCAGACATAAGATCAATGCTATGTTCTCATCAACTGAGTGCAGATGGCTGTGGGAAAGCAGCTAATTTGAGGCTATGACCTTTGTTTTCGTTGGGGACATCGTACCCGTATCCACATGCTGTCCAGACTTTGGGTGCTCAACACCGGGTCCTTAACACTTCCCTTCAAGAGAAGGAAGCAGAACGATTCTTTTAAGGACAACTAAATTCCTGAGGATGCTGAAGGTCCAGGAAGGTGGGCAGGACCGCGGAGGACCGAGCCCAGAAGGGCTGAACGGTACCTTTTGAATTCGACCTTCCACCAAATCCCCCCGGGGCTCCCAATATCGGAGAGCAAGGTCTCTTCTGCTGGACTTTGGGGAGAAAAGTGAATTCGAGCCGAGTGGGGCCCTCAGAAGGAAGGGCATGACCTTGACCTTCGAAAGTCCTAACTCGACCTCAGTGACCTCCAGACAACGACCTCGCTTTCCCGGGCTCCTTAAATCAGAGACGCCCGCCGTATTGTCTTCTGCGCCCCCATCACGTCGGCCTTGCAGAACCGGTGCAAGGAGAGGAGACAGAAAGCGGATTTCAAACTTTGCTCATAGATATTCTTCCAGGGCTGTTTAATACGACTCCCTTTGTTTGTTTCGACAATGGATCTTATCTCACGGTGAGGGCTGTGTTCAGGTCTATTATTACCCTATATAAAAGGCTCCCAGGCTTTCTTCCCGCTTGTTTCCCAGCACTGGAGGGGTATAGCGAATTTAATCGAAGAGCCAGCTCCGGGGAGAGTCTTGGGAGACTCTCTCCTTTCTCCTAATGCTGTTATCTCCCCTTCCTTGTGTTGGGGAGGCATAAAAATCACAAAAAAAGTCATTCTGAGTATATTCTTCCTGATAATTATTGTCAGACGTGGAGATAAGCGCTGTACGTGATGTAATGTGTATTTTACGTTGCGGGCCCCCTGCATGCAAATCTTGCCGCCGTCCAGGCCAGACAATGGTCGCCCACATCGCTGGGGCCTCTGCATTTTGCCACAGACAAGAGAGTCCTTTGATTTTTTTGTGTTTCGATAAGGCACAATCTGGGGGCCTTTATCTCGACTGTTATATTTAAAGATGACATTCTAGCCCTGCCGGCTTGCCTATTGTTTTGGCCCTGATTATCACCAAATGTTGTTGTTCAGTCAAACTCAGCAGCTTAATGAAAGGCCTGCTCCCAATTTAAGGAAAATTATTTAAATGCAGAGTATCCTATACACCGCGGCTTCAAAAAGAACTAGGTGGTTAATCAAAAGTTAATTGTATAATTCTCATGCAGATTAGGGCCTCTTGCAAATGAATCCCAGGTTGTGATTATTTAAAAAAGGAGGGTAGGAGCGATGCACAGGGGCCCCCAGTCGGGTAAACAATCAGGCCCGGTTTAATTTGTGGTAAACAAAGTGATGATACACCAGGGGTCTCCAAAGGAGAAAAAAAGGTGAAAATAAATTAAAGCACAACATACAGATATGATCTTTTTGTTTGAGGCCATCTTTCAAAAACATAAGCTAAATGAATAAAAAGCGACCCATTAATATTTACCGGAAACGGAGAACTATACAAAGCCAAGCAAGTCCATAATTACGCTGCCGTTTTAGGAGGGGCGGGGGGGGGGGACAGCAGATGGCCACCGTCCTCTGCCACGGTGACTTCCATCGCACTCCCTCCTCGCCGCAAGTGACACAATGCTGCCCCCCTCGCTGAGGTCCGGAGGCAGCGCACCTGAATACCTGGCTTTGTCTTCCTAGAGAATGTCAACCTCCCACCCTGCCTGGGCGGCGGGGAGTTGATTGTGAACAATCTTCCTCTCGTCAGAAATTAGCACCAGGGACCCAGGACAGGCTCCTGGGAGAGGCGCGGAGGTTTGAAAGCAGGCTCGAATCCCAGCAGAATGTGGTTTCTGATGGAGAAGAAGAAACAGAAGGGATGTGGTCGTCTTCCCTTTATCTCCAGCAGCCAGAGGCTCCCCTGGTCAGGCCCGGCCTCGCTGGGATGACCACCGGCTTGGTCTCACCTCCTCCACGGGAGAACAAGGTCCAGGGAGAAGCCGGGGGCTCCCACGCCTCTTCTCTGGGTTTTCAGCAGGTCACTGTCTCCAAGACGGCCACCTCTGGGCAGGGCCAGGCCCCAGCCATCTTCTTTCTAGGAAGCCAGGCTGCGGTCCTGCTACCAGGGCTGGGTGGGAGCACCCTTCTCGGGGCGATGCCGAGCGCTCAGGAGGCCCCCTCTTTCTCCTCCCAAGCTCTAATACAGCAGGATCTGATGACAGAACCCCGGAGCAGGTTGAGGCATTATTTGCTAAGATCAGTTGCAGAAATCAACTGTGCTCCAGTACAATCCGGCCACTCTCACGCTGCATTAATTCAGAACTTTCCCTACTCCAAGTTCCAGGCAGAAATTTAAAAGATGACAGTAAGTCTTTCTGCACTCGCACCCCTCACCTCCACCCCTGCTTGGAGGGGACGCCTCTGGCCACCACGAAGAGGGAGCAGGCCCAGCGGCAAGGGGGCCACGCCGGCCAGCTCCTGCTTCCGCCTCCAGGTGGCCCCGTGCACACCCCGGGCCCCTTGCGGTAACAAAGACCACACACGGGGTGCTCCTAGCAGCGGCCACTGAGTCTCCCGAGGTTCCGGAGGCCACCATCCCGAAACCAGGGGTCTGCAGGGCCGCTCCCTGCCCGCAGGCTCTAGGGGAGGGTCCCTCCGCACCTCTTCCGGCTTCTGGTGGCTCCAGGCTTGTGCCACATCCCTACGGTCCCTGCCACCCTCCCCTGCAGCTGTGTCTACTCGGCTACCTGCTCATAAAGTCACCAGTCACCGGATTAGGGAGGAACCCACCTTCCTCCACTATCACCTCATTGTAACTAATTAAATTTGCAAGGGTCCTATTTCCAAATAAGGTCACATTCTGAGGTTACTGAGGGTTAAGACTTCAACATAGATTTTGGGAGGCACAGCTCAACCCATAGCCAAGCTGTAGCCGGAATGCACACTCTTTCACTCCTACCTGGGTTACTGTCTCACACCCTCCCCCGTTAGGTGCATGCAGAGGACAACCCAAGGAGGTCCTTCCGGGAGCCAGCCAGAACTTGGCCCAGGTATGGAAACGATGCCTCCAAGAATGCCTCTTCTGAGAGGCACCTTGTCTGAAATGACTTCCAGACCGACCCGGGCCAAGACACCTGCTGGATGAAGCTCTGTCCACACTGAGGGGCTGCGCGCCCCTCTTCTAAGGCACCTCTGGGCTCCCGGCAGCCTCCAGTGCGCCATCTAGTGGCCCTTTCCAGAACCGCACCACATTATTTACTGCCGTAGCTGAATTAACTCCCGTTCACCGGAGGCCGGTGAACGATGTGGCCACCTCTGAAACAATGGAAAAACGTAACCTGCAAGCTGACTTTCCCAACTAGCCACCCTGCTCCTCTCAGGCGATATTACACAGCGGTTAATTCATGCGGAGCAAATCACTGCATCTTAATGACAAACAGCGAAGAGCCTCGCCTCATAAATGGGATTGTAAACGGCGAGATCACGGGGCAGTACCCCAATTTTATTCTTCAGGACTTTCACATACACTCGATCACACCACAGCAGCTGCCTCATAAATCTTAATAAATCTTACATGAGAGAGAAACCTTTGAAACTAAATTGTCCAGTAATACACAATTTCCAATCAAGACACACGGGAGTTTTGAAATATTTACCACACATAAATAAAATATGTTACCTATCGGATGCTTTTTATCACATATCTATGGACGCCGAATGTCGATATTGATGTATAAGTAATAATATTAAGCGCAGAAATACAAAGCTTCTAGCAAGGTCTAGTCGTGCCGGCTTGTTCCTTGGACAGAAACGTTTCTCAGGACCGTTTTTGAAGACGGGGTATTTGTTTCCTAGTTATCTTCCTCCTCCCCAGGCCACGAGTCCCTCTGCCTCCCTGATCATGAGGGACCGGGGGTGGAGAAGACCCCAGAGCCGGAGCAGGGAGCACTGCGCACCCAGAGGGGCCCCTGCCATCACAGCCTTGGGAGACGGGGAGGCCGGGGCGGTGGGGGTGGGGAGGTTCCTGGTCCGGGCTCCCTCTGGAGCCTGCCTTGCCCGCATCAAGCCAGCCAGTGGCCACCTGGGGTGAGCAAACCCAGGGGAAGGAAGGTGAACGTGAGTCTGTGTTTCCCTAAGGTCGCTTGCCCTGTTGGGCTGGGAGCTGGTTCCCTGTCTCGGGCTCACATTGCTTCCTCCTCAGGACTCACGCCTCCAGAGCCATTCGGAGTGGAAGGCAAGGCTTGTGTGGTGCAGCTGGGGGGTACCTGTCTCACCAGCCGGAGGCTTGCCGAGTGGAGGGGCTCCCCGTCAGACCAGAGAGGCCAGCCGAGGACAAGGCCACAGGTAACAGGGGCGGGGTTAGTTCAGCCACAGCAGTAAATAATGGATGGTTTCCCTCCTTTCTTAAAACAGAACCAGGGACCCAGGCGCACGAGGACAAATGTTCCACGTGGGGAAATCTCAGGACACAAGGCCACCGAAAATGTGGCAAGCATTACTCCTCTGGTGTGGAAATCATCTCTGCAAACGCCTTGTGGAAAGGACAGGCCAGAGCAGTGCCCTTACCCCCTCGGTGACAGCCCGGCAAAGACAAAAGGCGCTGAATCCAAGCAGGGAGGGAGGTTTCATTAAAAGAGGGCAGTCAGGGGGTCACCCACAGCCACAGGAGGAAACTCGGGGACAGATGGGAAACGAGGCCAGGGCAGGAGAGGGACCAGGCAAACAGTCTCTTTCTGGCCATTTTGCCAACATAAAAGTGGCAGAGGGGCCCCCCTTTAGCCACGAGGAAATGGAGGCACCGCTGGTTCCCAGAATTGCTTGCTCCTCTCCCCGGGGGGGGGGGGGAGGTGGCAGGAGACGGGCTCACCCCCAGGGCCCCCCGCCATGCGGCGCTGCCTCTAGAATGGCCCAGGGGCGCGGGAGGGGCCGGCCTCCCTGCGGGCGTGGGAAACGAACTGCGAGGCAGTGGTTTGCTCCCGAAGAGGAAGCGCAAAGACAGAGGGGGGGTCTGTGCGGTCCAAACCCCAGCGGCCCTGCGCCCCATCCCTCCCCCGCGCTGACCCCCGGGGTCCCGCGCACCTGCCCGGCACGTCCCATCCCGCGAGCGCGCCGGGCCGCGGCGCGCCCTCTGGTGGCCATCCCTGGAGTCGCACGGCCGCGTCGCCTGGCCCGGGCCGCATCCATCAATCTCCAGAACAACAAGGTCAGACGGAATATATTTTTAAAGGCCTCTTCTCGGTTACTATGGCAACGGGACAAATTGTTAAACTCAAAGTAGGCTGGAGCTGCACGTTGTCCCCTATTAAATTGGGAAGGGAAACAACTTCATTTCCGCTGTCGCACAACTGCAGCTTCCGGGGGTGTCGATTTTCAGGGTTTCGGAGAGCAGTTCGGTTTCCTCCAACCGGGGAGCCCCGGCCGGTGTCCGTGGGAGCACCGGGGACCAGAGCAGCGCGTTCCCAGGCGGCTCTGGATGTGATAAACTGTCGTGAAGAAATGAGCCTGCCTCCTCACTGCCCATTCCCCCGAATATTTATGGAGCAATTATTCTTGAGGGAAGTTTCTGAAACCTTGCTGCCCTGCTTTGGTCCTGCCTAGCCATCTACTCGCCTTGGGACCTCAGGCAAGACCCGTGCACTCTCTCTGTTCAATCCCTCCACCCGCAGAAGGGGGACACCCCCCCCCCCAGGACTCTGGGGAGAGTCAAGAGAGAGAATGCATAGAGGACGCTTTTTACGACGAATTTCATTTTAGAATTTTAATTTAGAATCGTGTCAGTTTCACCGAGAAGCTGCGCGGATAGTTGCATTTCCCCTGCCGTGAACACCTACGAGAGCGCCTGCCTTTGACCCAGCTGATGAGCCGGTATTGATACGATGTTATTAACTGGAATCCCTACTGTATCCAATTCATACTGTATCCCCTTGGGTTTTCCCTAATGTCCTCTTTGTATCCGAGGATTCCATCCAGGACATCACATTACATTTTGTCGTCCTATTTCCTTGGGCTCCGCTAGACTGTGCCAGTATCTCAAGACTGTCCTTGTTTTGGTGACAGTTTTGAGGAGTACTAGTCAGGCATTTTGCAAAATGTCTCTCAGTTTGGGTTTCTCTGATGTCTTTCTGATCCTTAGATTGGGGCTATGGGTTTGGGGGAAAAGGGCAGAGGTCAAGTATTCTCATCACATCACGTCAAGGGTGCATGCTGTTAACAGGACTCGCAACTGTGGATGTTGACCTCGACCACCTGGCGAAGGTCATGTTTGGCAGGTGTCTCTGCTGAAAAGTTACTGTCCCCCCTTCCATCCTGTACTCGGAGAAGGAAATTGCTGTCTGCAGCCCACACCTATAAACTGGGGTGTTCCACGCCCCCTCCTGGACAGCAGAATATCTACATAAAGTTCTTGGAATTGTTCTTCATGAGAGATTGGTCTCTTCTCCTTGCTTATTTATTTGGTCATTTCTTTATGCCAGCACAGACTTAGGCACATTTATTTTATATTTGAGTTATACTCCAATACATTATTTTTTGCTCAAACGGGGAGCTCTTCCCGTTGATTCCTGTGGCCCTTTAGCATCCTGATGGCGCTGCCTTCTGAACACCCCTCCCTCTGCGTTCCCAGATGCGCCCCTGCGCCCCACCCATTTTGCGTGTTTCCCACCCATCCGGGGATCTGCCATTGTTCCCAGCCCTGGTTCCCCTTACTGGCGAATAACATTAGGAAACCAAGGCTGGCTAATGTACAGCATGGGGGACTATAGGGGCGCCTGGGTGGCGCAGTCGGTTAAGCGTCCGACTTCAGCCAGGTCACGATCTCACTGTCCGTGAGTTCGAGCCCCGCGTCAGGCTCTGGGCTGATGGCTCAGAGCCTGGAGCCTGTTTCCCGTTCTGTGTCTCCCTCTCTCTCTGCCCCTCCCCCGTTCATGCTCTGTCTCTCTCTGTCCCAAAAATAAATAAAGGTTGAAAAAAAAAAAAATTAAAAAAAAAAAAAAAGAAGCACTGTTAAAAATCTGGCATACAGTAAGTGCTCAATAATTACTCGTTGTTAATGTCATTATTGCCTGGTAGACATCGTGCTAAGAGCCAGGGATAAACTAACGCGTGATGGACTCACAGCCCGGGGCAAAGAGGCGTTTCTGGCAAATTGTGCTGCACTCCGAGAAGAGCTTTGACGGATGCCCAGGGTGTCAAGGAGTACAATAAAGTAGCGTTAGAAAGAACACCACAGAGAACTATGTAATGGCAGTTATATGTGCTCTATTGTTAAGTGCAAAAAGCAAGCTGAACAACAGTGTGAACTGTGTGATCGCGCCTTTGTTACAGGAGTGTGTGCACATATATATATGCATTACAGCAGAGGATTTGTCTGTAGCGTAGATTCTGTGGAATTAACTTGCTGCCCGGGAATGACACATGCCACGATACTCACTGTTGGTGTTTCTGGGTGCTAGTCTTATGCGTATTTATATTCTTTTCTTTTCTCTCTCTCTCTCTCTCTCTCTTTTTTTAGAGAGGGAGAGTGTGAGTGGGGGGGCAGAGGAGACAGAGAAGCCCAAGCAGACTCCACACTCAGCATGGAGCCCAGCACACGACTCGATCCCACGACCATGAGATCATGACCTGAGCCGAAATCAAGAGTGAAACACTTAACCGACTGAGCCACCCAGGCACCCCTCTTTTTTATAATATTTATTTATTTATTTATTTTCAAGAAAGAGAGAGAATGAGCAGGGGAAAGGCAGAGAGACAGCCAGAGAGAGAGAGAGAGAGAGAGAATCCCAAGCAGGCTTCGTGCTGTCAGCACAGAGCCTGACACAGGGCTCGAACCCACGAACCGCGAGATCAGGACCTGAGCCTAAACCAAGAGTCAGATGTTCAACCCGTGTAGCCACCCAGGCGCCCCCCCCACTTATATTCTTAATTGTGCTTATGTACATTTTCTAAAATACATTCATTACTATGTATAACGATCTTAAAAGAATATTTGGGGAGCTAAGAGTAACAATGAGCTGGTTCGTCTCAGGATGTGTGGGGGTCCCACGGGGACCTTCTGAGATGGCAGGGGGGTTGTGGCTCTGTGACAGGTGGGCCACAGTTGGGCACCAGCAGGCTGGCCTCCCGACCCCCACCCACCCCCCCACCCCAGGCCACTACCCGTGGCTGCCGCGGTGAGTGGCGGGGCCAGCGGTCTCGGGGCTGAAGGACACAGCATGCCGACACCGGCATTCCCTGAGGGATTGTTGCTGCTCGGTTCACGGCCACGTGCAGGACACAGGTAGGTGCACAACACATCTCTTCTCGTGGATTTGTTCGAGGACTGCCGCAGGGCTGGCACTTACGATGTCACAATCAGAGGCGTACGTCTTGCTTTGTGCCCAAGAGGCACCATCATCTTTCATGTGTCCTCAACCGAATGGACCTCTCAGGCTCCCTCTGTTTCCTGAAACTCTCTCCCCCACCCCCGCCACTGCCAGTTCCGGTCTGGAATTCTAGGAGTCCATGCCTTGTCTAAACTCCGAGCCAATGGGGGCGCCTGGGTGGCGCAGTCGGTTAAGCGTCCGACTTCAGCCAGGTCACGATCTCGCGGTCCGTGAGTTCGAGCCCCACGTCAGGCTCTGGGCTGATGGCTCGGAGCCTGGAGCCTGTTTCCGATTCTGTGTCTCCCTCTCTCTCTGCCCCTCCCCCGTTCATGCTCTGCCTCTCTCTGTCCCAAAAATAAATAAACGTTGAAAAAAAAAATTTATAAACTCCGAGCCAATGTCCTGTGACACCGAGAGGCGGGCCGCCTGTGCTCGCTTCCTCCCCTTCCACATCTTCCTCCTGCGCTGGGTGGTCAGCCCAACCCAAGCACACACTCAGGAGGGAAGGCGGGGAACCCCAGCTGCCGGCCCTGGGTGACAGTGGAAGGACCAGGGGCGCTCCGGTAACATCGGTGGGAATACAGACAAGTATCATCTATCAGAGGGGTGTGCAATAGCTACTAATGTTTTCAATGCACATATCCTTTGACCCAGCAATCACACACCTAGAAATTTACGCTTATAGAAATACTTGCAGATTGCACAAAAATATTTAACAAGAGGCCCAACGCAACACCCCCTGTGATTGAAAAACACAGAAAAAATCTGAGTGTGCGTTGCTGGAGGTGGGGGTGTAAATAATCTGTAATGTTATATAATATTCTATATACATACTCTATAATCCTAATAATACTATATAAATAATCTCGAATACCACATGCTATAGACTATTTCACCATTAATAAAAGAAGAAAGATTTCTTATGTCCTAAATGGAAAGGTATTCGTGGTGAGTTGTAACGTGCAGGGGAAAATAAATCGTAGAAGAGCCTATAAGATTGTGTTAGTCTTTTTAAAAAAATACCTTCTATTTGTGCCTTATTCTTTCTTGTTAGTTAATAAAAGTTGTAAGGGTGTGAATTTTCCTCTGCTTTCTACTCTGAAAGAAACCAAGATTTGTTTCCAGCTTCGCTGAAACCCATTTGTCACTTACATTGTGTAAGTTTAGGATGCGGGGCACGCTGAGTTGATACACTTACATGCCGCAAAGCTAGTGTTAGCTAACGCCTCCATCGTGTCTCACGTGATTACCATTTCTTCTTGGTGGGGAGAACATTTAAGATCTACCTTCTTAGGAACGTTCAAGCATATAACCCCTTATTGGTAACTGTAATCACCAAGCTGGACATTAACGAGGTCGCCAAAACTCACTCGTCACTGAAATTTGTACCTTTTGACCGGCGGTAACCAACATAAGATTCTCCTTTGAATCATTTTCTGTGTTTTCTACCGGTATCTGTATTTTACTTCCTCTTTGCCAATTTTCGTATGAGAGAGTGTTATGCCGTGTTTGGATTAGCAGGTAGGTTGGAGCATTTTTTGGTTTGTTCAAACACATATCCATAGTTGCTGCTTTCACTGAATCCGAAATAGAGAATGCGGACTGGTCGGTTTCTACCGCTGGGAACTCGGAGAGTTTCTCTGAGTACTGTGAGTGTTCCTTGCACGATATGCAAATATTGTGCACATTTCATGAATGTTTGAAAACGTGATTTATCTCAATAAACTCCACCAACACCGGCATCATCGCATCCCCATTAATTCCATTATTTAAATCATTCTACACCTTGATTCGTTTCTCGCCTACTCATTCTGCCAGGGCTCAGCGAAGCAATGTTCAATTCCCCCATAAATGCTGTGCTCTTCTCCCTTGCTACTATTCTCACTTAGCACGTCCCAAGGGCACCAGGGGGGCTCAGCCGGTTCGGTGTCCGACTCTTGGTTTCAGCTCAGGCCATGATCTCACGGTTTGGTGAGTTCAAGCCCCACATCAGGTTCTGCACTGTTAGAATGGAGCCTGCTTGGGACTCTCTCTCTCTCTCTCTCTCTCCCTCTCTCTCTCTCCCTCTCTCTCTCTCCCTCTCTCTCTCTCTCTCTCTCTCTCTCTCCCCCCCACTTGCACTGTCTCTGTCTCTCTAAAAATAAATAAATAAACTTTAAAAATTAAAAAAAAAAATGAGCCTGCTTCCCAGGAACCACACTGCTTCACAATCTTCTGAGGATAAGCACTGGATTTCTAATGTTCCATTTGGTTAAGAGACATACTTGTAGAAGGAAGCCTCTTCCTTCAAGATTTCTGGATGTGTCCACATGGCCTATGCATTTGCTTTTGTTTCCTCCTTCTTGGGGGGGCGGGGGGGGCAGGAGGGGGTACCGCCCACCCCTGGCACACAAGCCCACCCCACCGGGCCCCACCTCGTAGCCGTCATTCCCCCTGACTCCAGCGCTGTGGGCCCATGTCTAAGAGTAAGGCTAGGTAGTTGAGCGTAAACCAGCTCGGTTCCCAAGGCCCCACTGACCAGCAGGCTTGAGGGCCACTCCACTGAGCTCCCGATGGAAGTGCATGGACTCCGCGGGACGTTCAAACAGGCCTGAGCTGTGTGCACCTTGCCTTCCTGCTCAGACTACACAGGACCCGAGACAACTCTGCCCATCTCTGACGCTGCGAAGGTTTTCCGTGGGCAACGGAGCCACCCAGAACGCAATGGGTCTGCCCCTGCCCCCCGCCACCTGCCCGTGTCCAGAAGTTAGGGACCCAGCAGGAGCAGAGAGGCTTCCAGGTCAGAAGCTCCCCGGGCACTTCTGGGGAGGGGTTTCTGCACCCTGAAGGTAGGGGCCAACAGCACAAGGTGAGTGAGGTCCAGGAACATGCTTCTCCGCCCACCCCCACCCTTGCTGGACCATGCAGCTGGAGACATACTCATCTGTCAGACAGTATGACGGAACATCCTGTTGGAGAAATGGTGGGCGATCAGGTGCTGTTGCCCACTGCTGTGGGGGGCAAGCTGGTAAAGCCTGTGGCGGGTAGAGCAGTGGCAGAAAGTACATATGGCCAATCCTCCTTCCCTAGCCTTCTGGCATCTGAAATCTCCCCTTCAAGATACACCTCCCCTCAAGATACAGTCTGAGCATCAAACTAAATAATGACAACACGAAAAGAGGTCTACGCAAAGCTTTTTACGGCAGCGCTGCGCTGCAAAATATTGGAAGCAACCCAATGGCCGCACGCAAGACAGCAAGTCCACACACAAGAGTAACACGCAGTGTGAGAAGGAGGAGAGCCTCGTGAGTTAGTGTTACTCAGCACACGGTCAAGTGGACACAGGAAAACGCAAACAAGTACATATATTTGTGCACAAGGAAAAGGGAGGAGATAAAGTATACGTGATCTCATTTGTGCAGACAGAAAGCACAGGAAGGATAAACTGAAAATTAATGAGATGGGCACCCACAGTGGCTAGAAGGAAAAGGTAGAAAGAAAAGGGGATGGGGGCCAAGGTGGAGGGTAAGGGGCAAGGGACACTCCTCTGAGGGAGATGTGTGTATAGTTCTGATTTCTAGAGCCTTGTTGATTCACATACTCAAAAGAGTTTTAGCAAAATCCCAAAATGGAATACAAACAAAAACAGACGAACCCAAGTGTATTTAGGACAAATTATATAAGCATACTGAAGAAAGAGAAACAAAAAGTAATTCCAGTAACTTTTGAACACACTACTATGTTCATACTTTAGTCCTTTAGGCTGAAAACAAACAAAGAAATAAACAAACACAAAAGGGTTTTTAAAAGACGGAAACTCAACGAGTCAATTTGTTTTCCACAGTGGCATAAGTTAGCGGTTCCAAAACCCTTCTATGTGTATTGCGGGACTGAGCAAACAGTAAACAAATTGAACAATGGGAGTCAGGTTTTCCGTTGTTGGAAAAGGGAGTTAGAAACGTGGACAGGAGGAAATGCAGAATGAATCCCATGGTGTTGGATTGGCATTGGAAGTGTCAGTGTGGATGGATGGATGGATGGGGAGAGAGAGAAAGAGAGAAAAGATAGATGATAGATAGATAGATAGATAGTAGATAGACACATAGATACATAGATAAATAGGAAGATAGGCAGATGATATGCATGTGTGTGTGCACGTGCATGCACACACACACACACACACACACACACACACTTCCTACCTCTGTCTGCTCACGACAGAGTCTGCAAGAAGACGGTTGCCATGGGCACCCCCAGAGCTCAGATCTTGGTTTCTAAATCCTATTCCCCAATAGAAGGAAACAGGGCTTCTTGGAGGAATGACTGGCTTCCAGGCTGGTGCAGGAAAAGGATAAGATGAATCTGGAACACCACACTGAACAGAAGTTAGGGGAGTATTTGAAGAAAAGAGTGGGGCGTGTCAAAGGGACACAGGAGCCCGGCCCCCAATGGCAAGATCTAGGACAATCTGAGCATCACACTAAATAATCACAGTACTGGGTCATAGCCCATAGAATAAAATAAGAATCCAGGAGTTCATACGGATATAAATTGTACGAGAAAGAGGGAGAAAGCTCATCTCTACAGGAGAAATCTAATGGACAGGAGAAGGCAGAACGGATTTTTGAGCAAAACAATCATAATAATAATAGTTTCAAGGGAGAAGCATCCATGGATGTAAAACTAGTGAAATTTTCATAACAAAAGATAAAGAGAACTAGGGAGTTTCAAAGAGCCTCCCTGAAGACATTTAGTAATGGCAAAAGTGAAGGTAATAACCTTAAAGAAACCTGGGGAAAGTTCACTTTGGTGGTGAGGGGACAGGTAGCCGCCATTTTCCCCCTGACATGATCTGAGAGGCTGAACCACTCCTCTTTCCCAGGATCCTGGTTAAAAATGCATAACCTTATGTCCTCACAGGGGGACACGTCAGAAAAACCCAGACTGAGGGACGTTCTATAAAATAATGTTCTGTGCTCCTCAAAATTGTCGAGGTCATAGAGGACAAGAAAACCCAAGGAACTGTTCTCAGCTAAAGGAGTCTAAGGAGACGGGTTCACTGGGACAACGGGGAAAATGGAACGTGCTAGAAAGAACATGAAGATAACAGTTGGTGAGAAACAAGAGGTATAGATTAGATGATATTGTTGTATCAACTCTAATTTCCTTATTTTGACCACTGTGCTGTGGTTACGTAAAAGAATGTTCTTGCTTTTATAAGACACGCACTCAGGTGTGTAGGAATAAAGGGGCATCGTGTCCACAGGATACTCTCAGATGGTAAAAATAAGACAAGTGTGGTAAAAATGTAAACTTGGTAACTCCAGGCAAAGGGAACTTTTGTATTATTTTTTTCAACTTTCCTATGAGTCTGAAGTTATTCCAAAAAAAAAATTTTTTTAAATGCAAGTACCTCGGGGCGCCTGGGTGGCTCAGTCGGTTGAGCACCCGACTTCGGCTCAGGTCATGATCTCACAGTTTGTGGGTTCGAGCCCCGCATCAGGCTCTGTGCTGACAGCTGGGAGCCTGGAGCCTGTTTCAGATTCTGTGTCTCCTTCTCTCTCTCTGCCCCTCCCCCGCTCATGCTCTGTCTCTCTGTGTCTCTCAAAAATAAATAAATGTTAAATGCAAGTACCTCTGCAGACGGTAAGAAGTCCCTTGGAACCTGCATCCCGGGTCCCAGGCAAAACCCCTAAAAAATAAGCTGGCCCTTCTGGCAGGCTCTGTCAACGTTAGAGGAGTCAGAAAACCTTCAACTCACCAGAAAGGTTCTTTGCCCAAATTCCTCAGTAGAATCTTCTGGAGCATCCAAAGCATGCCCAGCTTCCTCCTGTTCTATAACACCCATAGACAGAGCTCGCGATGAGGCTGATTGGATGTTAATCTCATCAGTAAGTGAGCTTCCTATCACAGCATCTGAAGAGAAAGAAAGCACGGTATAAGCCAAGCTGTCTAAATATTTAAGAAAGATAATATCATCTGCCTGTCTTGCTTCCCTTCACCCCCCAGAGCTGTCTCTTCACCCGGCACTGTTGACCTCCGGGGTCAGACGATTCTGTGTTGCGGGGGCCGTTCTGGGCGTCGTGAGGTGTCGAGCAGCCTCTGCTTGGTGGTCTGCTTGGGCCGCCCACTTGGTGGTGAAATCTGCACCTTCAAACTCCGATACCCAGTCTGGCAACGTGTCAATAAGTAACTGAATAAGGTCATTGCAGCCAGTGTCACAGGGCAGAGTCATCCTTGAATGGAACAGAATACCCGTAGGGTGACGAACATCCCAGTTTGTGTGGGACCTTCCCAGTAGAGCCTTGTGCCCTGCAAACTGAAGAGCTGGTCACTCCACAAACCTGTGACCCAGTAAATGACACAACCTCCACCCCCATGAAGGCAGCCAGGACTGAGAGCCTGGGACTGGTGGGTGCTCCCACAGCGACAAGCCAACACACCCACCGTCGCTGTCCTTTTTAAAGGGCAGGGTCATTCAAGACAGCGTCAACCTCCCAGGGCCAAGCTCATATCCAATCTCTGTCATCCGGAGGGCGAAGGGCTCTTACAGCTTACAGTCCTGTCATGGCTGGTGTTCCAGATGGGAGAGGATGACGGGGTGGTCATCTGGGGATGGGAGCACCATGCGAGCCCCCCAGGTGTGGCCAGACTCAGAGCAAGCAGGGTGCAGAAGAGACTCAGGTGGCTTCACTTTTTCCTCCGGATACAAGTAGTGGCAGTTCTTGAGCCGAGCCAGGCTGTGTGCCTCCTGCACCTGCAACCCCTACCGCCCTCCCTGCGTTGTAGACACGCCCACCTACAGATGGACAAGATGACTGGTTGGAGTCTTCAAACCCCATAGGCAGCTCCCTGGTTTCCGTGAGGCGGTCTCCCATCTCGGGCTGGCTTGACAGCAGATGGCCCACCAACTCTGTTCCCCTCCCAGCAGCTCTGCAGGCCCGCCCTAGCCTTTCCAGAAAACCAACAAATGCAAGGTTGCCAGAAACTTCTATAGTGACCCACAGCTCCCTGCAAACGAGCAGACCTGGGCGACATGCCTGGAGGCCTGGCCAGACCTGAAGGTCATGGGCAACCCTGGGACCTGCTGTAGTGAAGCCTACAGTATGGAGTCCAAGAACATCCCCAGGTCAGATCCGCCAAGAAGACGACCAGAAAGCTGAGGTCGTGTGCGTGGCTGTGAAGCAGACAATTCCAGGCACATTGACCCAGTTCCTGGTGTAGACGCAGTGGTGGAGGATAGAGCAAGCTGGTCCACGGAGGACCTCACCCCCCACGCTCCCACGTGGTCACACGCCAGTTTTGAACTCCTTTCAGAAGACAAAAGCAGAAAGCCACATAGCTACTGTCATTGACAAAGACGTGTGGTTACTTTAAAGCCCTGGTGGGCAAGCTCTCAGTAACTAGACTGGGTTCTGCCGAGTCTCCATTCCAACAATTCCACTCCGTGTGAAGGAAGCCGTGGGCGATGCATGGACGGATGTCACTCAAGTGGGTATCGTGGTGCAAAAAATATTTTCCCCTTGACTTTTTTTTCCCCAACAATTTACAAATTATTCCTGGATCACAGGTCCCATAGAAACAAGAGTCAGGCTGGACTCTTGGCCCAGAGGCCATGGGTTGCTGAGCCAAGGCTTAAAGAGAGCGATCTTGATCCTGACAGAGCTGGAAGTGTCTTGGGCATGGGCTCCCATTAAGGATGCAGCAGCAGAGGTTGGGAGTCTAGAGAGACAGGAGCAAATGCATCTCTTCCCATCACAACCCAGGCTCAGCAATGAGACACTTCATGTATTTGGAGCGTGCAGATGGGAAACCATGGTGGCCATCACACCTCACGGCTGCCCCGTAGCTACTGTCCACACAAATGATTTTCCTCTTAGCTCAGATTGATGTGAACAAGCCACACTCCCTATCTCTGAGCGTGCTTATCACTTGGGCTGCTCTCTGAGCACCTGAGATGGTTTTACCAGCAAAAGCGTGTGAGCACATTTCCGCGCAAGTGCTGGACTGGATCGTCTAGAATTAATCTCATGTCCAGTCGCTGCCTTCCCGGGGCGAGGGGGTTACAGCTCACAGCAGGTGGGGCTCAGGGAGGCCCCACACACAGCGAGGAAATGCAAATGCCAGGCCACTGCCAGATTGTCGCACCTGATGAGACTCTGTACACGGCAGTGGAGGCAGGTGCTCGGCTCCAGGGACCCCCTCCCGCTTAAGCGAGTAGTGGTCAGAATCTTCTACCAGCACCAAGAAGGGAAAGGGGTGGGGGGCATCGAATCTAAACCTCCTCTGACAGTCGAAGCTGCCTCTGAAAGCAACGGCAGGTGTATACAATAGGGAGTTCCGAGGTGCAATTCAAGTTGCTCTTTGTCCAGAATTGAAACAACTAGAAATGGGAGTAATCGTGTTTTCCTGCTCTATCCGCAGTGCTGTATGAGACAGTCCCACTGGTGACAAGCACTCTGATAGAACAAATATATTAGTAATTATAATTCACATTAATAAACTCTAACATGCATTAAGCTCTGCCAAGCCCTTAACGGACCATGTGACCTGCCTTCCCTCCCTGTGCCCTCGTTGCCCTAAGAGGTCAATCCTCCTATGAGCTCGCCTCTGGTAGAGACCCACTGACCTGCTGGAGATCACACAGCAGGTGTGGAGGAATAGCCAGGATTCCCAAGTGGGCTGCCAGTCTCACAGCCCCGTGCTCAGTCTCTGTTCTTCCCAGCCAAGTGCAACACACTCCTGAAATCTATCTGATCTGTCAGCAATTGGATTGGAATTCAGGATATTGTTGTTGGTAGATCCAGTTAATCATCCTTCAATATATGGAAAACGGTAGTACATATTTATGATGACTCTCCATTAACCGGGATATTCCACCGACCAAACTGCCCACGTATGAACCCTTTGTTCACTCGTGGGGCAGCATTAACTCAACCCCATTTCCAGGGGTTGGGAAATAGAAAGGTGGACATTGACCCATGAGGATGTCCCACCTGGAAGAAGAGCATATGGGACAATTCTAACCCAGGATGCTCCTGGGCAAAGTAAAGAAAGAAAAGGTATAACAAAGAAAAACTCATGCCGCCCAAGTAGGTGTTACGAAAAGCAAAGAAGTGACACTACAGTGATTATTGAAGAACATATACTAGCTTTGTCAGAAAGAGAAGATGAGGACATCCCAGGCAGAAGGGCGCCATCTGTGGCTAGAACACAGGTGTCTACAGTGGCATCAGGCATCATCCGAGATGAGGAGGAGGAGGGACATGGTGCCATGTTGACTTTGGACTTTGTCCAGAAGGTTATGAGGAACCACTGGAAGATTTAAATCAGGGAAGGGTCCTAGGATGGTTTGCATTTTGGGGATACCCTTGCTGGCAGGGGGGAGACACAACGGTGGGCAGGGCTGTAACTAGAGGCATGGAGGCCAGGAGGCAATGATCAGGACAGAAGGAATGAACAACCAGAGGAAGGCCATTTCATCAGGGGAGGGAGAGACGTGAACACATTCCAGAAATAATGTTGAGAAATTAACCACCAGGAAACATACATACCCAGGCGGAAAATATGCCTATCCCATCTGACAAGCAAAAGTCTGATGTTTGTATCATTTGTGCTTCACTGCCTGCCCTTCTCACGGTCCCATCTAGAAAACTGGCCCCACCTGTGGACCTAGAAGGGGCTGATGGAAACAAGGGTGGATGTGTGACATCACGACAGTCAAGCCATGGCCGGCCCCTCTTGTGGCCTGGTTCAAAGGAGGGCTTCACTCATCAGTCTGTCTTTAGAGACACCAAACATTGGGGGTGCAGAGCTGAAAGGTGCTAGAAGAAGGACCGGGCTGCTCACCATGTTGGGTCACCTGTAAGATGATGAGCAGGGAGAAAATGCCATTCGGGGCAGGAGGATGGGGTAGCATCAGGAGAACAGCAAGGAGGTGACACCAAGTGGTCTTTAGGAGTGAAAAGAATGGCAAGTCGCTGGGTTCTGGAGGCTTTACTTGCCGGCTCCTGTTCAGATGAAGCCAAGTGTCCTCTCCTTGTTCCCTTTTTGTCAACAATCTCCCATCCTTACGTGTCCTGACTCAAGCCTGTTTCTATCTCTTCCATCCCCAAAGTCTTAATTAAAACAAATCCTTTAAAAAAAAAAAAAAGTCAAAAAAGGAAAAGACCCCCGTAGAAAAAATGGACAAAAGACATGAACAGGCAATTCACAAAAGAACATAACTAACCAATTAACATATGAACAAATGTTCATCCTCACTTGTAGTACAGGAAATGAAATTTGGCAAAGATTTGGAAATTTATAATAACTGGGAAAATGTCGTTCATTTGTGGTAGAAATGCGACTGAGTGACCCTCTCTCTCTAAACAGCAATTCGGCAACAACTAGCAACCAATGCCCTAAATATTCCCCTGCCTATTGACTCACCAAATCCACTTGTGATAATTCATCTTGAAATAAAAAACCACTTCTGAATTGATGGTATTTATGAGCCAAACTTGAGCCCAGAAAATACAAAGATCTAAATACTGAATAAGGAGGTTCATTGCAGAGTTCCTGATGGGAGCAAAAATTCAGACACAACATAAATGTTTAGCAGTAAGGAATTGATCATATTAATTATGGGATGGTTACACAGAGAGAAAGAGAGAGTACCACTATACATGCATTAAAATAACAGGCAACAGGGGCGCCTGGGTGGCGCAGTCGGTTAAGCTTCCGACTTCAGCCAGGTCACGATCTCGCGGTCCGTGAGTTCGAGCCCCTTGTCGGGCTCTGGGCTGATGGCTCAGAGCCTGGAGACTGTTTCCAATTCTGTGTCTCCCTCTCTCTCTCTGCCCCTCCCCTGTTCATGCTCTGTCTCTCTCTGTCCCAAAAATAAATAAACGTTGAAAAAAAAAAATTAAAAAAAAAAAAAATAAATAACAGGCAACAAAAATATTAAACAAACTGGACATTGATTGTGGCTTTTTAAGCTGAAGACATGTATGTATGTATATATGTATGTATGTATACATGTACGTATATTTGTGTAAACTATGACTCTTTTTTTTTTACGTTTACCTATTTATTTTGAGAGAGAGAGCAGTGGAGGGGCAAAGAGAGAGGGAGAATCCCAAGCAGGCTCCACACCGTCAGCACAGAGCCGGATTCAGGGCTTGAACTCACTCATGAGATCATGACCTGAGCCGAATCCAGGAGTCAGACACTTAACCAACTGAGCCGCCCAGGCACCCTGACCCTTGTCTTTGTAAAATAAAACTCAACTATATATATGCACTTTATATATGTACCTATGTCACGTGCACACCACATATAACATACGCATGTATGTACAACTCAGGAGGTCGGTCAATCTTCAAAAAAAAAAGGTCTAGGATATGTACATAGTATATATGCTATGTGTGTATATATATAAATATATACCAAATATTAATATATATTTAATATATTTTATGTTTGGTGTGTACAAAAATGTCAATAATGATTTTCACTGAATGGTGGAATGCAACATATTTTTTTTTTCTATACTCTAAAGTCTATAATAGACATGTAGGAATTTGATAATTGGGATGAAGTTGAAAGATGTATGACCCGGAAGAGCTGCAAACAACTGGACACAGGAGAAGATGAGAAGCCCCGGCTTACTCCCCATTCCTTGCGTCCCCCTCCCCTGCTCTGCACCCAGGCTTGGCTGTGCTCACACGGCTCTTGACCTCACCCCTTCCTGCCTGTCCTCATTGCCCCTGCTCTATTTCAAGCTCTCTGCAGCTCTTGGCCAATGCTGTTGCAATGTTATTGGCTTCCTTCCTGCCTGCCCGTCCTGCCACCCTCCTGTTCCAATCCTTCACCCACCTGCAGCCAGAATGAAAACCACATGATGCTTCCTTGTGTCCCCCATTTAGAATCCTGTGATGGTTTCCCTTTGGTGAGGAATAAAGTGCAATTTCGTTAGCATGGCCTGAACGCTCCTCCACGATCTGACCCCAGTGAACCTCTGGGGCCTCATCTCAGGAGCAGAAAGGTGCACACCTCCGTCTCAGCCTGCTCCACATCCCAGCTCCCCTGCTTCCTCTCCTTCTCGTGCCTCTGTCTCTCCATCGGTACCGACCTCGTGGAAAGCTCTTCGTGCCTGGCACCAGGGAAACACTCAACAAACGTTTGCTGCCATTACTAGTTTGTTAGTGCCTTGCACACTGATTCTTGTGGGTCAAGGGAAAGAACAACCTGGAATAATTTCCAGGTTTCTGACCTTGCCATTAGCTGGGGAACAGAGCCATTCGCCAAACACAAACTCCGGGGGGAAAGAGTCTCGCCCAGTTCAGTTGCAGATGGGCTGAGGCAGCTAGTGGATAGGACTGGAAGGAGGAAGGACATACAGCTCAGAAGGCAAACCTCAATATGCCCTCATGGGGGGAGGGAGGGGGAATGCGCCCCTACCACCCGTCACCAAGATGGAGCCATACTGATGAGTGGAGTCCCTCCAGCTCACTGTCCCCGAAACGGGGCCACGGAAGAGACAGACCATCCCCGTCACCCTCCAGTGAACCCCCATTATCTCTCAAGATTGGAAACAGTTCTCTGATTTTTTTTTCTATGGGACACCAAAACTGTTCTGTATCAAGATATAACAGGACAGCCATGTGCTTTTTATAAAACTGATTACAGAGATCAGATGAAAGAAGCTGATGAGGTCAAAATGCATTTCAAATTCCCTCCTTTTTCTCAGCCGGAGAAATGTTTTCTATTACCTTCGTTAAAAGTTCACCACCACCTGATAGAAATCTTGAGAAAGGGTGTGCGTGTTGCTAAATTAGCTCTAAGAGAAGGTAATGTGGAGTAGAATAAATCTGCATTCACCATGAGCCCAGGTTACCCAGACTTCCAGAAAGGGGTGGAATCAAGGAAACGTTTGAAAGGGGCTCCTTGAGCGAGCCGGAGTGGTGCCCGAGGACTCGAACCAGAAGGGGCCTGGAGATCTTTCCATGGACATAATAGTTATAGCATGTTGGTTCTTTTTCTTTTTTTTTAACTTTTTTAAATGTTTATTTTTTGAGAGTGAGAGAGAGAGAGACAGAGGACAAGTTGGGAAGGGGCAGAGAGAGAGGGAGACCCAGAATCTGAAGCAGGCTCCAGGCTCTGACCTGTCCGCACAGAGCCTGACGTGGGGCTCTAACTCATCCACAGAGTTCGATGTGGGGCTTGAACCCATGAAACGTGAGATCATGACCTGAGCTGAAGTTGGATGCTCAACCAACTTCACCGCTCCCAGGCACCCCGCATGTTGGTTCTTATATACCATTTCACAAACTGTAGAGGCCTATGCCATGTCTTACTCATTGTAAACCCCCTCAGAGATTTTTAAACCAGATTTTAAGGAGACTAGATTTTTTTCACCGTAACTATATGAGTCGCTCATTTATTCATTCAACAAATACCCACTGGGAGCCACGCCTTTGCTCCACACCAGACATACAAAAGACACAGTTTCTGCCCTTGTGAAACAGTCTGTTGTGGAAGGGGCAGGGGGCCACAGGTAATTTATGAAAACCCTAACGTAGAAAATAAAATCATCTGAACTTTCCTCAGAATTAACAACTCTTACCATCTTGGAAAAGAGACTTTCCAACATTTTCTGTACGTTAATACAGAAAGTAGATTGGTGGTCACAAAAATGAAATAGTCTGCATCCTAAGACACAGTCTATTTTTCTATGGAATACTGTTTGTTTTATTTCCTCAAATATTCATCTGCAAGTTCACTTTCAATAGTTGTATGTCTCAAATTATTCTCTGGTATTTTCATTCACCAGTCAGGAATTTCTTTTCAAACTATGGTGGTGCCAGCTCCTTCAATGGGAAGAGGCATGAGGACCTCACAGGCTTTGCCGGAAGGATGAGAACACCCAACCCCAGTTCAATGGCAAGAGAGGAAAAGATCACCTGCAATGCAAAGCTGGGGGCACATCCCAGAGGCGTAGAGAAGGGTTGGGGCCATTAGGGAGGACTTGGACCTATGGCCGAGCTTAGGTTCAGGGGGTGTAGGTGGACATTCAAGCCAGAAAAAAAATAAAAATTCAATGGGGCGCCTGGGTGGCTCAGTCAGTTAAGCATCTGACTTCGGCTCAGGTCGTGATCTCACGGTTGATGAGTTTGAGCCCCACGTCAGGCTCTGTGCTGACAGCTCGGAGCCTGGAGCCTGCTTCGGATTCCATGCCTTCTTCTCTCTCTGCCCCTCCCCTGCTCATGTTCTGTCTCTTTCTGTCTCAAAATAAATAAAAACATTTAAAAAAAATTTTTAAGAAATTCTGGAAGATGGAGTATTTCTCTCTTCTCCTCAACTTCCTCCTCTTTAGAACCCTGAACACTTGTATTATACCTCCATAGCCCTGCAGCTTTGCTAATTCTGTCCCCAAAACTGAAATGCTCACCACCTCTATCTACAGCTGTCAAAATCCTGCTTTTCCCGTCCCTGCAATGATGTGAGATAACCCTAGCTTTCGTCCCCCTGCAGTATCCGATCACGGTTTAGAAGAAATCACACAACTTCTACTCTCAAGAAACAGATGAATCCAAGCAGAACCACATGGGGAAAAGTGTGCACAGAGTGCACTAAAAATAAAGTAGTGAGAAAACTAAGGATGCCCCAGGGAGTAAATACAGAAATTTAAGGAATGACAAGCTTGGATGTTTCCAGCCAAGATAATTCCAAGTGTTAATATAAGGAATCAATTGCAGAAATATTCCTGAGTCTATGTCCGTGGGTCTCGAAAAAAACTTTCATCCAACACAAGTAAGACTTATGATCCACTCCCAACAGTAAAGCAACTTGGAAGGAAGAGGAAGAAGGAACATTTGGACAAGTTCCCCAGGAGATTCTAATATGGCCCCTGCCATCCCCTACAGGGAACTAGAGCTCTGTACCATAGATATAATGAGCTGTAAAGGCATGGTTAGTGCTCCAATAAGTTAGATCCAAGATTTTCTAATAGCTTCAAGGCTACAGAAGCACTTTCCTGCCGCATACCCATATGCTGAAAGGAAACTCAGAATGTTTTTCTGCCAAATGAGCTAGAAGCTAGAAACAACCCAAGTCTCCACCAACCGATGAATGAATAAGCACAGTGCAGCACGTACAAACAGTGGTATACTACTCAGTCATAAAAAAGGAAGGGGATTGTGACACATGATAAAACATGGATGAACCTGGAAAACATTATGCTAAGTGAAATAAACCAACACAAAACAACAAGTACTGTATGGCTTTACTCCTATGAAGTACTGAGAGTAGTCACATTCCTAGAGACCAAAGTGGAATTGTGGGTGCCAGCAGCCACAGGGAGGGGGGATAAGAAGGTGGTGTTCAATGAGTAGAGAGTTTCCATTGAGAAAGATGGAAAAGTTCCGGCATGGATGGCAGTGATGGTTGTACAACAATATAAATATGGTTGTTGGCACCTATGCCACTTAAAGATATTTACAACACGGGGTGCCTGGGTGGCTCAGTCGACTGAGTGTCTGCCTTCGGCTCAGGTCATGATCTCTCGGTTCGTGGGTTTGAGCCCCGCGTCGGGCTCTGTGCTGATGGCTCAGAGCCTGGAGCCTGCTTCAGATTCTGTGTCTCCCTCTCTCTCTGCCCCTCCCCTGTTCACACTCTCTTTGTGTCTCAAAATGAATAAACATTAAAAAAAATTTTTTTAAATAGTTACAATGGCAACATTTGTGTGACATATATTTTACTGTGATAAAAAATTCACTCCCAAAATAAATGAGCCAAAAGTCAGGAAGCACTGTTCGCTATTGCTAAATCTCCAGAGAACAAAGGAATTCAGTGTTTGAATAGCAACGGTGGTCTAAAGCCATACCACCCTGAACACCCCTGATCTTGTCTCAAGTAGGGCGGGTGGATGTTACTCCCAGTTGGGACGGTGTGTTCAAGAGACTCCTTCTCTTGTCCAAGGAAGCCCTGAAAGCAAATCATTTGGAAGAGTGTAAAGTAAGGTCCCCTGCTGCACAAATTCTTCTTAAAATCGTTATTGAAATAGAATCGTATGCACAGTTTGGATTTCTCTCAGAAAAAATTCTTATGGGGCACCTGGGTGGCTCAGTGCATTAAGCGTCCGACTCAGCTCAGGTCATGATCACGCAGTTTTGCGTTCGAGCCCCGCGGAGGGCTCTGTGCCGACAGCTCAGAGCCTGGAACCTGCTTCCAATTCTGTGTCTCCCTCTCTCTGGCTCTCTCCCACTCATGCCCTCTCCCTCTCTCTCTCCCTCTCTCTCTCTCAAAAATAAAATAAACTTTGAAAAATGTTAAAGAGAAATTCTTATAAACATGGAGTTCCCTTGGCAGTTCTAATGGGTCTGAAGTATTTTCTTACTGAAGTGTCGTAACACATGTAACACCAGCCACCTCACCATAAGGAATTCTGAGTAATGAAAGCAGAAAGTTAAATCAGTGGCACTTACAGAGATCTTACTAAAATATATTGTGCATTTATCTCATGACACAGCAGACATAACCTATAGAATATTATTTAACTTTTTCTTCAAGACTCAAGATCACAATAATGCCATAGAAATAGAAATGCATAGTAAAGTCTATGTGATAGACTCTGAGCTCTTTTCCAGTCCCTTACACTTTAGGGACACAATAGGGATTTTTTAATACTTAATTGGCTGGGGTGGGAAGGAAAGAGCCTAGAAAATGCTTTCTTGAAAATAAATTGACTTCATATTTCTTACTTGCTTTTCTTAAAACTGAGAGAGTGGCTCAGAAGAAAATTTTTAGCATTATATGCTTATATTAGAAAATTTAAAAGGACTCAGGTCAAAATCTAAGCTTCCACTTTATGAAACTAGAAAAAAGAGCAAAATAAACCCAAAGCAAGAAGGAAGGAAATAATAAAGATAAGAATAAAAATAAACTGGATGGCTCAGTTGGTTAAGTGTCCGACTTTGGCTCAGGTCATGATCTCACGGTTTGTGGGTTCGAGCCCCACGTCAGGCTCTGTGCTGACAGCTCAGAGCCTGGAGCCTGCTTTGGACTCTGTGTCTCCCTCTCTCTCTACCTTATTCCGCTAGTGTTCTGTCTCTCTCTGTCTCTCAAAAATGAATAAAAACGTTAAAAAATTTTTTAAAAATAAACAAAATTGTAAAAAAGGAAAAAAAAAACAGGAAAAATAAATGAAACAAAAAGTTAGTTCTTTAAGAAGATCCATAAAATTGATATATTTCAAACCCAACTGACAAAAGTAAAAAAAAAAAAAAAAAAAAGACTCAAATTATCAACACCAGGAATGAAAGAGAGGTGATCAATCTAGACAAACATCACAGATATAAAAAGAATAGTAAGAGAATACTAAGAACAATTTTACTCACATAAAGTCTTCACTTGAAATGAAATGAATCAATTCTCAAAACCACAAAGTACCAAAACTCATTCAAGAAGAAGCAGAAAACCTTAATAGTCCTACATTACATAATTCGAAATTGTTGTTTAAAACTTTCACAAAAGAAAACCCTCAGATCCAGATGGTTTAGTGGTGATCTCTACCAATCATTTAAAAAGAAATAACACTAGCTCCACACAATCTCTTTCAGAAAATAGAAGACAAGGGAATATTTCTCAACACTGTTTTTGTGACACCTGGTAACTGAACCAGACAAGCACTACAAGAAAATATAACTACTAACTAATGTATCTCATGAACATAGATGCAAAAATTCTAAATAAAACGTTATCAAATCAAATCAACAGATGTAAAATAAATAATGTACTGTGACCAAATGGAATTTGTCCTAGTAATGCAAGACTGGTCCAGTATTTGAAAGTCTATCAGTTAAGAGTATGCTAAGAGTATAAAGAAGAAAAACTACATGGTTATATCAATTGTCACCAAAAAAAAATGATAAAATTCAACATCCATTCATGATTTAAAATAAACAAAAATGAAAACAGACAAACAAAAAAACCTCTTAGAAAACTAGAAATAGAAGTGATTTCTCCAACCTAATCAATGGCATCTACAGAAATACCTCCTGCAGATATCACTTAATGGTGAAAGATGTAATATCTCCCCTAAGATGATGAACAAGGAAGATGTCCACTCTCAATGCTCCTCTTCAATATCATACTGGAAGTCCTTGTCAATGCAGGAAGGCGAAATGATGGAGTCTCTAAGGAAGTAATTAAGGCTAAATGAAGACATAAGGGTGGGATCCTGATCCGATAGGATTAATGTCTTTATAAAAAGAGACATCACAGAGCTGGGAGGAGCATTTATAAATCGCATATCCAACAAAGGATTGGATCCACAATGCGTAAAAAACTCTCAAGACTCAAGAGTAAGAGAACACAACCCAATTTTACGATGGGTGAGACTTACATAGACACTTTACTAAGATCTCATGTGAATGTCAAGTAAGCACATGAAAAGGCACTCAATATCATTAGCTATTAAGCGCCTGTAAATTAAAACCCAGTGAACTAATCCTACACACCTACGAAAATGGCTAAAGATAAACCCCTCATAATACTGAGTGTGGGCAAGGAGACAGAGCAGCTAGACCGAGCATTGCTACTGGAAATTCAAAATGGTACAGAGAAAAACAGTTTAAGATTTCTTTTCCAACTTAAACGTACCCTCAACATGCACATTTGATCCACTCTTAGGTTCTCTCCCTGAAAAACAAAAAAAGAAAAAAGAAAAGAAAAAAATTTATGTTCACACAAAAATCTGTGTGTACAAATGTCCATAGCAGTTCTATTCATCATCACCAAAAACTAGAAACCATTCAAAAGTCCTCCTACTAATGAATGGATAACAAACTGGTATATTCACAACCATATTACTAACCATAAACAGGAAGGAACGAACTACTGGTGTCCACGGCATCTTGGATGAGTCTCAAAAGCGCTCAAGGGCACTATGCTGAGTGAAGGAAGCCAATGTCGAAGGGTTACCTGTTTCTCGATTCCATCTATCTGGCATTGTCCATAAGACAAGCCTGTGATGATGGAGGGCAGACCAGTGGCTTCCAGGAGTCCAGAGTGGAAGACGGTAGGACAGCAAAGGAGTGGCAAGAGGTAGGTTTGGGGGTAATGGAACTGTCATGAGTCCCGACTATGGCAGTGGTCACACAACCCTGTACAAGGCTTTAACATCCACAGGATTCCACAGACAAGCATGT
Organism: Puma concolor; assembly: GCF_028749965.1. Lineage (NCBI taxonomy): Eukaryota > Metazoa > Chordata > Mammalia > Carnivora > Felidae > Puma > Puma concolor. The sequence goes on along the minus strand of NC_141677.1, from coordinate 84,382,128 downwards.
CAATTTTATTTTACATTCATTCAGAAAAAAGAATCTTTTAAGAAATTGAAATCTAACAAGGATGTCTTTCTACACAACGAATGGTAGACTCAACTACTGAACCACCTCTAGCGCACGGCCTCCTTGTCCAGCACATTCTATCTTCTCACTACCATTTTCCACGCCCTTTGATCTTTATCAGGACTCAAAACACTCTTTTATGCTTGCACCTGTAACTATCTTAAGACCGACGCTGTTTATTAGACCAAGTACGACGTTAATTAACATTTTGTGTCTTGCATCCAGATCGGCACACCATTCAGCCCTCCAGATGAGCTCTTTTTGTAGATGACCCAAATGAGTCGTCGCAGTTTGCTCATTGTTGGAGATACTGCCGCAAAACGCAAGAGATCTGTCTGGGGCAACTGCTGGCATAAACGGACCTCACACATCTGGGTGTTCAGCTTTCTGACTCGCATCGTTCCGGATTCCTAAGGATTTCAGGATCCAACATGCCGTATGATCACGCTGCATGTACTGACATTTAACCCCAGATACAATTCTCAGGACTTCGTAAAACACATCTAATAAATAGGCTTTCTCAGGAACCCATTGCTATCAGGTGCATGTTTTAAAGGCCTTTCTTAACGGCTATTGCTCAAAAAGTCGGACACTTGGATAGTGGCACTCGGGATACCTGTTTACCCAGACGCTGGATACTAATGGGCCTTTAACACAGAACAAGAATCCTAACAGGAGCCTACAACGGAGTGACAAACAGTGGTTAAACTCCTGCTAAAACTTCCATTAACGGCCACATCTTCTTTTATTCCTTCTTTAAAACTTCAATACAGATGTAACCCAAGGGGACATTTTTTCTCATTTCACTGCCCGCTGGCAGTCTTCTCCAGGAACGCTCTGCACAAGTGTGCATTGTATATTCAAGGGCAATTAAGTTGCTAATAGTCAGCTATTTCCAAAGTCGTCTGCTGCAGATGATGATATATTATGGAACATCTGATGCCAGAAATGTAAGTGGGGAAAGAAGGCTATTTTTTCTTTAACTCCCCTTAATGAGAGAACCCAGCCTATCTGAAACAAAGAGCTGAAGTTCTGTACTAAAGTGCTTCGTGTTGAACCCACGGCACAGGAGGCGTTGCCGTGCAAACTGGCTTATTACGCACACGGGAAAAGAGAAGAGGCTAACGTATTTTTTCCCATTTAGTCGTACCAAATATTCTGCATCTTTCCTCACAAATTCCTTCTACAACACTTAAGATCAGATGCTCTCCCTACCCCAGATAGAGATGTCGGAGCTCATTAAGCCCTTTCTTCCAGAATCCTAATTCTGTGCTTGACTGGTGCTTTATTACAGATAAGAGAATCATTCAAAATTACAAGACACAAAATGGGGCTCTTCTGAAGCCATCCCTTACACCACTTGAGGGGGAAAAATACTCTTATCAAGCGCAATTTTTTGGCAATAAAATGGACACAAACATTTGTTCGAAGTTCTGATAGCCCAACTTTACCTCGTTTCCTGGACAGCACCGAATGCGCAACGTAAATAGCTGTGCAGATTTCTAGAACCCTCCCGTCCCACAGACAAGCTTTCCTGAGTCCCCTTTTCTCTGTTCTTTGCTAAAAGCCAGCTGCGCGCCTGCTCGTCTTGGACTCCAGCGCTCCCTCTGCTGGCCTGCGAGCACACTGCCCCGCCAACTGTGACCTAAGACCAGGGTCCCTCTTCCCCTCCACCCCTGCACAGGTAGGTCCCCTGTGGGACCGAGTCTCCCTGCTTGAAGCCAATACTGTCTAAGTGCAACTTTTCATTCCATTCGGCTTTGATGTTCCGTCCTTAGGACAAATACGCTGTGCACATTTGTTCGCAGATGCTCACGGGGCATCCCAGAGAGGGCAGCTGAGGGACCCACGTGAAAAGCAGATGTCACGGAAGGCAGGTGAAGATGTGCAGAAGGCAGCGTGCTTCCAGGGAGCGCCTTCTGTCATCCTCACTGCCTTCCTCCCATCAGGTTCTTTCCTTAAAGCTTCTGACAATCACATTCCATTCTTCCTGCAGATGCCACATAGGAGAGAGGAGTCCACTTTCAGAAAAGCTGGCCTTTACACCAGCAGCTGAGATGCGGGACAGAATCCTTTTTCCTAGAAAGGCCTTTCCAGAATCTTCCCACTTACGGAACAGCCACCCCACCTCCCGCCCGGAGCCCGAACAGCACTGCCGTAGTGAGCCCTGCCTCCCCCAAGGCCAGCCCCGATTATGGGCCAGATCACAGGGGGCCGGTTGCTTGGCCTGCAGCAGAAACGTGAGTGGGGAAGCAGGTTTCTTTTGTCCTCCGATATTATGCAAATAAGCAAATCAAATTAAGTACCTGAGTTTTTTTTTTTTTTTAATTAAAGGTTTTGATTAGATGCGGATCTGTTGTAGGCAGAAGAAGAAGAAATTTTATTCCAACACCCCAGATACCCAGGCTTTTCTGCAAGTCTTCAATCAAGGCAGGTCTGCAAGAATTATGGGGAGCCCGTCTTTTGATTTCCAGGTGGGTGGGCTCCTGGGACAACAGGGAGGGATGGGGGGGAGCACCGAGCCTGGGGATAGCAGGAGAAAGAGAAGGAGTGGAACTTATTTAAAAGTCAAACTCAGCTGCTCGGCTCCTCTAGAATTTCCGTGTGTAACTCCACAGAAAACAACGAGCTCCAGTCCCTCCTTATCCAGGAGGGGTTCACGAGGCGTGGAAACCACAACCTGAGCACGGGAAGCTCCCACTGCCCCAACCCAGACCAGAGACCAGATTTTGTAAGAGGAGCCAATATTACAGCTGGAGGGTCTCGCAGACCACCACCTTCACCAGGAGGCACTTGTATCTGCCACACCTTTCCGAGGGATTTTGTTCTGCAGAGCAGACAGAGGTAGGCAGTAGGCCCGGGGTGGGACTTGCATGGTTGCAGCTGTCCACAAGCTAGTCAACATAGTTCTTCTCGATCAGCAGAAGCTGACTTCCGTTTTCCACGTGTCGGGGCGCCGTGCCAGGTGCGTCCCCTCATCCTTCCACTTGACTCTCACTCTGTGAGGCAGATACGATGCTCTCAGATTCACTCCCCTTTGGAAATGAAGCAGTGGAGGTCTAGGAAGAGTCTGGAACAGGGTCAACAGGCAAGAAGCTCGGATTCAAAGCCGATGCCACAACACTGCCTGGCACCTCGTAAGTGTGCAGTAAGTATTTGTTGAGTGAGTAAACGAATGAATGAAATGTGGGGAGGCGAAGCTGAGAACGGACACGGGGATAATTATCAGGCAGCGAAAACTGGCCATTGCAAGGGAAGACACTATGACATAGGACAACGGTAGCCTGGGTTCTAGTCCGGTATTGTGGAGCCAGACACATGGTCTTAGACAAGTCAGGGCTGCCCAACCCTCTTCTCTTGCGCTAATTGGAGCTGTACTTTGGACAGCTTTAGCTGGAAAGTGGCATCCTGGGTTTTGTCCAAACAAGTCACGTGGAGCCACTCTCAGATGGCCAGGTACAGCGTAGCAAATGTTGCTAAAAGCAGCATCTCTGGGAAGCTCCACATCAGAGCCGAGCACACAATCCAGAGTCAAATCACCATTTGGAAGAAGAGTCAGCTGATCAGCCATAAAGCCTGTGAAACTGGCGAGCTGGGGAGTTGAAGAAGCAGTTCTCTGACTTGTCTCCCAAACCCACACCCACCACGGTAGGACACTGGATACAAAAGTCCTGTGTTGTTCTCATCCCATTCCGAAAGGACACCCACAGACACCGTTTCATTCTCTACCTGCTTGAAACATACAGACCCACAGGTTAAAGAAATAGAAATGGCTGATAAACACATGAAATAATGTTCAACCTTTCTAGAAATCAATTAAAGAAAAATTAAAATAATGAGATACCATGTTTAACCACCAACCTGATAAAGATCGACACAATTAAAGCCCAGCATTGATTAGGGCGTAGGACAAATGAGATGCTTCTATATTGCTGGTGGAAATACAAAATGGCACAGCCCCTAGACTTGGTAATTTGGCAACATAGGACGCAAGCCATTACAATGAACGCCTTTGACCCAACAATTGGAAACAAATGGTAAAGAAAGAATGGAACCGGAATGTTTATTGCAGTACTGTTTACAATAGCAAGAGGTGGAAACAGACTCAATATTCAACAGTAGAAGTCTAGACCGATAAATAGGATAGAATATTCTATCATTTTCAAGGATGAAGAGATAGCTTAATGTATTTGCATGGAAAGACATCTGGGATATTTATTAAACAAACAAAAAAACCCTCCCAAACAGCATGAATAGAAAGAATTATCCAGGTAGACACCCAGACAGTCTATAAATTACACTGCCAACTGATACCAATAATTCTCTCTAGGTGATACTACGATGGGTGATTTTCACTTCTTTTACATTTGTAGGTATTTTCTGATAATGTTATAGTCATGTGTCATTTTCATAATCATCAAATGAGCAAACCAATGAAGCTCTTTTAATTTTGCAAATCTAAATCGATATAGTGAGAGTAGCCACAAGCTGCCTGGAAAAAGAACAGGTATGGGGGCGCCCGGGTGGCTCAGTCGGTTGAGCGTCCGACTTCAGCTCAGGTCAGGATCTCATGGTTCATGGATGTGAGCCCCACGCGGGGCTCTGTGCTAACACCTCAGAGCGTGGAGCCTGCTTCCAATTCTGTGTCTCCTTCTCTCTCTGCCTCTCCCCCACTCACACCATCTCTCTCTCTCTCTCTCTCTCTCTCTCTCTCTCAAAAAATGAATAAAACATTTTTTAAAAATTGAAAATGAGGGGCGCCTGGGTGGTGCAGTCGGTTAAGCGTCCGACTGCAGCCAGGTCACGATCTCGCGGTCCGGGAGTTCGAGCCCCGCATCAGGCTCTGGGCTGATGGCTCGGAGCCTGGAGCCTGTTTCCGATTCTGTGTCTCCCTCTCTCTCTGCCCCTCCCCCGTTCATGCTGTGTCTCTCTCTGTCCCCAAAATAAATAAACGTTGAAAAAAAATAAAAAAAAAAAATTGAAAATGAATAGGCATAGTTTCTAAATTACCAGAATAGTCTTTTTAATCAACAAAGGAAATGTGATCATTATAGCAAAAAATAAAAATAGGAAAAGAAAAAATAAGACAAAAAATATATTAGGAGTCTTATGCTCTACCGACTGAGCTAGCTTAGCTGGGCGCTAAGACAAAATATATATTAAAATGAAACATCAACACACAATACAGAGAGACGTAAAGGTAAGCTATCCATTAACTCGAAATGTAAAGCAAGACCACAGGAGTAGCACATTAGCCCCCCCACCAAGCTTGCCCCTGGCCTTACTGTAAGAACCTTACTGAAGGTTCTTACTGAATGACAAGATTAAGTCTGTGTGTCCCAGTGCAGAGAAAGGCAGAGCAAAACAGGTCACAGTACAGAGAATGCAGACACAGATCCAAGAACTTACGGGAATTCAGAAAAGGAAAAGGAAATATTAAGTTAGACTCCTAGGTATTACCCAGCACCAAAATGAAATTACACAGGAGTTAACATTTTAAATATAAAAAATACAGGGGCGCCTGGGTGGCGCAGTCGGTTAAGCGTCCGATTTCAGCCAGGTCACGATCTCGCGGTCCGTGAGTTCGAGCCCCGCGTCAGGCTCTGGGCGGATGGCTCAGAGCCTGGAGCCTGTTTCCGATTCTGTGTCTCCCTCTCTCTCTGCCCCTCCCCCGTTCATGCTCTGTCTCTCTCTGTCCCCAAAATAAATAAACGTTGAAAAAAAAATTAAAAAAAAAATAATAAAATAAATATAAAAAATACATCGTTAAGTTCTTAAAAGGAAACATACATAAATATTTTTGTAATCTTGGAGGGAGAATGTCTTTTTAAAGCATAACACCACGACAAAAACCACAGAGGATAAAGTGGATAGATTTTGCTATAAAAATTATAAAAAACTTTGGTTCAGATAACCACACTTTAAACACAGATAGGAGACAAAAATATTAAAACATATGTTCATAACGTGCCTGACAGACCATGGTTTTATCCTCAAGATATAAAGAGTTCCAACAAATCAATAAGAATGGATATGAGTAGAAAATTATCTAAATGGCCAATGAACATACGAAGAGACGGGATGGAAGACAGTTCTGACCTCCCAGACTAGTAGCAGGAAACAGAACGCAAATTCCAAAGAACCTCATTATCTCTTTTTTTTTTATGTTTATTTATTTTTGAGAAAGAGAGAACATGAGCAGTGGAGGGGCTGAGAGAGAGGGAGACACAGAATCCGAAGCAGCTCCAGGCTCCGAGCTGTCAGCACAGAGCCCGACGGGGGCTCGAATCCACAAACCGCGAGATCATGACCTGAGCCGAAGTCGGACACTCAACCGACTGAGCCACCCCGGGCGCCCCAAGAATCTCACTATCTTGATTGAGGCCATTACTTAACTGCATCAAGAAACCTCATGTGGTTCTATAAAATGGGTATCAACACAGAATTTTCGCCAGAAAAATCACATGCGAATGCATTACTTTCCTACAGCTCCTGTAGCAAGTTAATCTCAAACTTCATGGCTTGCAACAACACGGATTTATTATCTTGCAGCTCTGCAGGTTAGAAGTCCAAAATCAGTCTCACTGGGTTCCAATCAAGACATAAATAGTGCTGTGTTCCTCCTGGAAGCTCCAGGGTAGACTCTGTTCCCTTTTCCTTTCCAGCTTCCAGAGGCACCTGACCTGACCTCCCTTGACCTTCCTCCATCATCAACACCAGCAGCACAGCACCTACCAGTCCCTCTCTGACTCTGACATTATGCTCCCTTCTTCCATTTTTTACGGACCCATGTGATTCCATTGGGTCAAGCCAAACAATCCAGGATAATCTTTCTTTCTCAAAAATCATTAACTTAATCACATCTGCCAAGTCCCTTTTACTATGGAAGGTGACACGTTCACAGTATTCCAGGATTAGGATGTGGACATCTTTGGGAGGGTGTCCTTCTGCCTGTCCACCCCAGGGAACTAAATTAATCAATGCATAAAAAGCATCAAACTCAGAGCTTGGCAAACAATACTCAATGCACTCAAAAAGTGTTAGCTATTATCACAAGTTATTAATAATCAAGGACATGTATGATATCTGGGACTGATAGTGAAGGGGGAAAAAAGCCCCAAACGTGGCCAGTGCACGAGAATAAAACAGAAGAGCAGTCGTCGAGGACGCTGCCTGTGAGCAGGCTCTGAGTCCATGAAGACCCTAAGGCAATTGTTGGGCACACAGAAACCCAACTCAACATACAGGGATATTTGTTGCAGCCATGTCTATAAGCCACAAATATTCATTGAAAAAAAAAATCCCAAGATAACTATGGAATACAGTGCGTTAACCCAGAATCATGTTGTAGATGTCTAATTATCGACCTAGAAATCATTTCACAATATGCTAGCTAAAAGGTAGGTTCTGAAAGAATGACCTCTCATTAAATTCCATTTTTGTAGAACACATGTACGTGTTACTATGTGTGTCTTGCACGCCTGTGCAGAAAAATGCACACAAGTATTACCAACCGGGTGGTAGTCCGGATGACACTGTAGGCTTTGGAGTGCGCTGAACGTTTCCGCCCACTGGCCAGGCATGCCCGGCTTCGCAGAAGAAGCTTTTCCCTTCTTGGGCACCAGCCACCGTGTCGCGGAAGGAGACACCAGGCGGCTAAGAGCCAAGAGGCCCAGTAGCTTCGCCTGCATGCGGTTTTTCTGCAACTCACTCTGTATCTCTATGGAATACTTACCCTCTCAACCCTCACGGGGTTGTTGTTGATGTGAGAATTAAGACATCTAGACACGTTCCAGAAATTGTTCCTCTAGTAACCTGACCACAATTGAGACCCACCTTCAGAGAGCAGGGGCCCCGGTATCTCCCTCGCTTGGCACAGTAGTGAGCTTGGAGGGGGGTCACGCACCCCACCTACTCAGGGTCCTGCCGCACCCACACACCCACACCCCGGCTCCCTCCGTGCCTGGAGAGCTCCCGCTTCATCCGCCTGACGCAGTTTAAATAATGAAATTGCTTCCCTGATCCAATCAACTCATCACAAGTTGTCACGGGGCTGGCACATCTCACACGTCTGCCGACATGACATGGCCTGTTGTCAAGCCAGGGACCAGCGGAGGTGATGAGAGATTAATCCCACGGGGGAATCTCTAGGAAATGGTGTTTGGCAGAAACAGAAGCCTCAGGATGTTCCCATTCAACGGGCAAGGGAGCTGGAGTATTTACACATCAGATCCCGAAGTCCTGGGCCGAAGGGGGACAGGAAGGACAGGGGCATTGGTCCCTCAGCACTTCAGCTCTGGCAGAGGGAAACCCACGGGCAGGGGAGCAGACGGGGAGGCAGGCTGTCCAACAGAAAGAGGCAGACGCTGGTAGCCGGAACGTGGGGATATGGGAGAGGCGCCCCTACAACAGCTGAAAATCCACAGTGACGCAGGTCTCTGTGTATGTCCTTGCTAAATGTCTGTCTCCTTAGGCAGCAAACTCTGTGAGGGCGAAGGGGTTTTGCCCTGCCTTCTGAGGCCTGACCCAGTATGAGCTACACAGTGAGACCCTGGATGGAGGTTTGCTCAGTGAAGCAATACATCAGTCCGTGAATGAGTGAATCTCCACAGAAGCTCTTGTCTAAATGGTGCACGGTACCAATCAGATAGCTTGCCAGAATTCTGGAACACGCTTGAGTTACTAATGAACTTGAATTATCGACCATGACCACCAGCACTTCTCAATTCTTGCCACCTTGTCTGTGCTGTGGGTTTGTCCAAATAACACAGCACATTCAATTCCTAGGGTTTAAAGTAGATGAAGCTGACCAAGTAGCAAATTTGCCAATGAAAATTCCAAGATATTCCCACCCAGGGGCGCCTGGGAGGCCCCGTCAGTTAAGTGTCCGACTCTTAATCTTGGCTCAGGTCATGATCTACCGGTTCGTGAGTTCCATCCCTGCATCAGGCTCTGCTTAGGTCTCTCTCTCTCTCTCTCTCTCTCTCTCTCTGTCCCTCCCCCACGCACACTCTTTCTCTCTCTCTCAAAATCAATAAACTTAAAAACAAAACAAAACACAAGATATTCCCACACAGCAGGCACTGGCCAACCACGGCCTGCAGGCCAACTCCAGGCCATGAGCTAAGAATGAAGTTCACATGTTTCAATCACGGGGAAAAAAATAATAAGATGTTTTCTCACGTGTAAAAATTGTACGAAATTCAAACTTCAGCGTCCACGAATGAAATTTTACGGGAACACAGCCGTGCCTGTTTGGGTATGAATTGTGTCTGACCGCCACGGCAGAGCTGGGTGGTGTCACCGAAGGCAGACCCCGTAAAAGCTGACGCTATTTACTCTCTGGGCCTTTGCAGAAGTTTGCCAGGCAGCCGGGCCCCCGACAGGGCAGACGGCGCGCCCCCCTGGTGGGCCGTGGGTCCACACGGCCTGGAGAAACATGCCCCTAACGCAGGCCAGAGGTCCTCCCAGGCACAGATGCTCACACGACTCCACCAGCCCCCACGAGACCCCAGCCCAGATCCCCAACAGAATCTCCCCCAGACTCCACCAGCGGACCCCTCTCTCCCGTGGCCACAGGAATATCAAAGCCGCACGGACCCTTCCTCCTGCTCCTTCCTGAGCCATTCCCATGTCCCCAAGCGTTTTGCTGACCAGGGAAACACAGCCTCCTTTCCACCCACCCCATGTCATCAAATTCTCTTAGTTCCATGCGTCCCTGTTCTACCGACAGAACGTAACACCGAAAACAGCACCAAACCCGCATGACCACACACAGAGTTCTTATGAGAGACATTTCCCCTGAATATTGCTTAATCTAATAATTGTCCCTGTTTTAATACCATCAATTTCCCTCCTGATCAGTGCTACCCATCAGGAAGTATCTTCAGGTAATTAACATTTTTACATTTTTAATTATGAAATCTTTCCTGAGCTAGCAGGGTGTCAGAGATTAGAAGCATCAGGCATCGACGATGCCGAGATCTGAAGGTTTCCCCCAACCAGAAAATCAACTCGGGCTGTGAGCTGTGCGATGCCCGTCGCTAAAACGGAGCTCAGCGTAGAAACGTGTGCTTTGTGGGCAATCTTGCTCTAGAACTCGGATTCCAAAAGCAAATGTAACTTTTGTAAGGGTGCACCTGCGGTCGGCCTTCAAGGGCACCAAGCAGGCACCCCCGCCTCCTTGCAGGTGGAGCCCCTCCTGATGGCATGTCAGGGTGACCTCCAAACCCCCATCTGGCCTTGAAGCCACACTTTGGACGCTTTCCTCCCTCAGCTCCGCCTTCTAGCTCATGGCAGCCCTCTTTCCCCTGCATCTTGTTTGAAAAGTCTATTTAATACCTTTGTACCTACCTGTCAGAAAGTTCTGGTTGTTCTCCATGTCACATACTTCTGTAGAAGAAGCATACCCCCATAGTAACGTCACAGAAGGCCGGGAAATCAGGGCCTGAGTGGAGAAGAGAGCCCGGAAACCATCTGCTCTACAGACGTACGTGGCCTTCAGGACGATCTCCGCAGTCTCAACTTCATCTGAAACCTCCTTGGCTTCAACCCCCGCCGTTTGGCAATCCAAAGGCCACGATTGCGCCACTGGCTGGTCATCACCACTCTGTGGGAAGGGCAGGAGAAGGATGCTCTGAGCCCAGGCAGGCTTCTCCGAGACCAGGTCCAGTGGAGGGGAGGCCACACTGCCTTCTCTCCCTCTCAAGGGTCATACCACACCTCGCAGACAGGAGGTCCTCCTCCAACGTCTCTGTCTCTGCCATCTCTCCCACCCTCCAGTCTCTGCCCAAGACACGGCCCTTCCGATTTTCTCCTCCCGGGCTCCCACTATTGCCTTTATCCCCCAGGAGCAGCAGAGATGTCCACTGGCTCTGACCCCACTTGCCAGGGCTCCGGAGGCCGCTAAATGCAGCCATACCAACCAGCAGGTGACAATGTCTGTTTAAGGGAAATGAAAATGAACTGAGAGACACAGTCCTGTTGAAGGGGGAAAAGCTTCTCCTTCACTCAAGTTCTCCTGAAATGCGATATTTCCCCCTGATCCCAAAAACATTCAGATTGGACTGCTAGTGAGTTTCGAGCTACGTGAGGCCAACAGGTTGATGCGCTGACTTGATAATTTGATGAGAAAAAAGATTAACTTGCCTTTTGCCTGGTCTAAGCCCTCTCACACTCGCCATCCCACGTGCACGTACGACCGCAGACAAGAAACACGTCGTACGGTCATGTATTTAAGCCACAGTGCGAAGAATGTTTGTTTCAGGGTCTCCACGAGAGCAAAGCACACTGCTGGGCATCCAACGGTTTCCCCGGAATGACTGAATGATAAGAGGAATATAAGGAGATTCATCATAAACGCTCTGTAAAAATGTATTCTTTAGGCCCCCATTTTTACATCAGTGGTTGAGTTTCTTAGTTTGGGTATCAGGCAATACATCCAGTCCAAAAGATGTAAGAATCTCCAGAAACCGATTCACTGGGAGGAGCTGGATTAACGTGGGAAGATAGTAGTTTTAGGAAGAGTTCACAGATCTCCAGAATGAGCACTGGCTGGGCACTGAGTGCCCAGGACAGAGAAGTCAGAAGATGCCGCTCTCAGCAGAAGGGGCAACTTGTCTTTCCAAACACCGCTTTGCAAGCTGTCCACGCAGTAAACCACGGTACTTTCAATTACACGTCTTTTTGAAATCACCCACAACCAATTAAAGTCCCGTAACTATCTCCCCCCAGCCCCCAAATGAGGTGCACGGCCTTACCTTTGGGCGCCTCTAGCTGAGATGGAAGAAAAAGTAAACTACCTCACTCCCAACAGTGTGTTTTTAACTGGGATTAAATTGTTAGACAACTCGGAGAATGTGTCCCAGGGAAAGCCCGGGAGCCCAAATCATAGTTACTTTGTTTCATCCTGTGGCCAGAGGAAAGGGCAGCAGCTCGCATAGCTAGAACCAGGGGGGAGCCGGAGGCCTGGACAGTCAGCTGTCCCTGCACCCCTGGGCCGGTGGCTCTCCTCCGGCCGCTGTCCCCAGGGTGTAGACAGCCAGCCTCCCCATCCTCTTTGCACCAGGGAGCCCACCTTTTTCTAAAGAGAAGCAGCATGTCAGGAGACAATTGCTCCTTCACAGAGACACTGGAAACCCCTAACGTGTGCAAGCTGGCCACTTTGCCCTAGTCAGCAGGTGGCCACGGCCACCTTGCCCAACAGTGCCTACCTACAGGTTCAGACAGGACCAGAAGCAAGTCCAAAGGCCACGAGCTCGATCCTGCCCCTCGCTAAGCTGGTTTATGCAAGGCCTAAACGTCAAGGAGAGACCGGTCGATGCGCTTAAAGTAAACAAAGCTGTGTGAACAATACCTTCCGTCCTAAGAAGTAACATTTAATCTGGTGTTTTAAAAGATGACACTTGCAAATCTGGCTAAGCCATGCATTCGATTCTGTTCAACTACTGGTGTGAAATTTTAATCAAAAAACTAGAGAGCTCATTCAAAAAAGAAATTAGTGAAAAAACTTTGGTCGTCTCTCATCAGTGAAAACTGATTTAGTTATGCAAATTACTGCTATGAATATTAAGCCACGATGGAAGGTCTTTAATGAAGGGATCTTTTGTTTTGGAAATGCAAGGGTATATGCTTTAATTTCTTGCTAATTTACTGTTCTTTGATAATGTTCACATTTTCCCCAAAGTGGCTTTGCTGATGGGTTTAATACTGTGAATAGAACTACAGACCAACAATACTGGTTTTGACAAGCCTTTCCCCTGTGTAACCGTGCGCCGTGATTTACAGCCCCTTATGCTCAATTCTATTAGGGTGAATTTTGTCTACAGGGCTTTCCCTGAAATGAATTCTCATTTTAATGTTAGCCTCCTGCAGTTTTTAATTTTTAATCTGTAATATGAAATTGCAAATTTTACAAACATCATTTGAAAAAGCCACCAGGACAGAAACGAATGCCAAAGTTTACATATTGCCTAATTAGACCATTATGAGAGGCAGCTTATCAATGTCACGCCAAAGATCATCAAAAAATCCAATTACTAATTTGAAAAACACATATATTTATAGGTTCATTTTGTTTAATTCGCATCCGGTTAGCTCAATAATTGTTTTAAAATTGTATTAAGGCTAATAATTTGGGTTTAGCTGGGAACATACCTGCAGAGCAAAGGTAGCGCCTCGCTGCCCGCCACGAGTGGCGGTGGCGGCCGTGGCCAGGGACCTTCCCGCCACAGAGAGCTCCTGTCCCTGGGTACTCTAGAGATAAATCTTTTTGAAATGAAAAGACCTAGCAGCACCTTGCCAAGATGGCCAGTTTCCAGTGGGTCTAGCCCCGGGCATTCTCCAGATAATTAGGAGTAAGTAGAGGAGATAAAGAAGCCAGCGGAGGACTGGGGTGATGTAGGGTCCTCCCGGGAGCAGTGGGCAGAGATCACTAGTCCGAGGCTCTGGTCTGAGTCATCGCAGAGAAGCAGGAGAGGCTTCCTCGAGCTTGTTTATCACAGGAAATACCAACACGTGCCAAAGTGTAAAGGACCACACTGGGTACCCCGGGTCCCTCTGCCCAGGCTCGGTATTCAAGTCATGACTGGTCCTGATCCTTGGTCCCCTGCCCGCCTCCGTCCCTCCCTCCTTCCCACACATCCTGGAGAACCTATCATGCCAACAGCAGACAGTTGGGATATACCTCAAAGTAGCAGGGCTTTTAACCTGTAAAATAGCATTATCATACCTAAAAACTATGAACAAGAATTCCTTAATAGCCTTAGAAGGCCAGTTAGAGGTCTGCTTTCCAGTTGTCCCACAAACGTCCTGGACGATTATTTTTTACAGTTTGAGTCGAGAAGCAAATTAAGTGTCACATGCTGTAATTGGCTGATGTTTAATTCCTACGTTTCGTCTCCCTCTCTCTCGATCTGTTTCTCTCTCTCTCAATCTTTCTCTCTTCTCTTCCTGTCTCCGTCTCTCTTGGATTTATTTATCTATTGAAGAAGCCAGGGCACTTTTCCCCTAGAGTTTCCCTCTGGATTCCGCTGATCCTGACCCTAGGGGGACCCCACGAGGCATTTCTACACTCCCCGATGCATGTCTTGGAACTCGGTAGTTGAATTTATCGCACGTATCCAGACTCAGGTTTGATTATTTTGGTAAGACCACTTCACAGGAGTGTATACTTCCTCCAAGAGTTACATAAAAGCAGGAATTTTTTTTTTAATTTACTTATTTGTTTCTTATTAACAAATGAGCATTCAATGTAAACAGTAAAATAATTCAAAAGAAGAAATACCCTAGGATATGTATATATATATATATATATATATATATATATACACCCTTCCGTGTATGTTACCATCCATATATAGTGTATTTTTCTTTCTTGTATGTTTTCATAAAATAGGATCACACTGCACAGTCCTATTTTCGAAATTGTGTTTTCCTCACTTAACCACGTACATTGCTTGTTAAATCCCTGAACTGTTACGCCACAAGTGATCTTTGCCATTCTTCATCTTATTACAGCAGTTTCTCAAAAGAGTCTAGAGTTTTAGATAGATTTTCAGCGCCAGACTCAAAATCTCGTGCGCATTGGGAAGCATTCCCTAATTTGCTGATTCCACATTCCAGCTTTCAAATTAATGAAAGTAATCATTCCTTTTGAGCGTGAACAATGCTTTTTTACAAGTTAGGAGAAAACAGTGATCTAAGGTTGGCATTTTTCCCTCCCATGAAATACTAACACTGTCCCCAAGGTTGGCACCAGTTTCCTGGAGCCCAAAGCTGTGGGCAGTGGCTACACATGTTCCTTGAGATTTCCCACAGTTAAGCAACACGGCGAGACCCTCATTAGCCCTAATTCCTGTTCTTTTCCGCTGTTCTGTCTCAAACCACCGGTTTCCCTAAGCCACGCTGGCCCTCCGTGGCCAGGCTCAGAGTCCGGGAATCTGTGGGGTCCCGGAGAGCATCACTGGGGAGCGCGGCGGGCAGACACCAAGAGGGCACGGGAGGGAGTGGAAACCCCTTGTGGCCTCACATAGGTCAACTTGTTTCATTTCACCCCTTCCCAGAGAAGCTGGCTTGCTCCTTCCACAGGTCGGAAAATGAGGTTCAGCAAGGTTAAGAGAACCACAAGAGACAACACGGCCTCATTCCGAAACCTGTCCTTTCTAGCAAGCCTCCAACCCGAGTTCTCAGAAATCGGGATCTTCGGCCAGACAAGCGGAGGATCCCAAACCTGGTCCAAGATGCCATCGGGACGCCCCCTGGTGGATCAGGACCAGCCCCACAACGTTAGAACAACAGGCACCCACGTGCCCACCTCTCCTTGGGCGATTTTTTCATTGGCTGCTCGAGGGCCAGATTCGGGGAGGAGTTGAAAACACCAGAGTTGAAGTCACAGCTGTGCCGGGAGCCTCGCTAGGAGGTCATCCCGTCCCCTCGTGCTCGGACAAGCCTGCAGAGTCCATGCCACTCCATCCGAGGGATGGAAGCCCCGAGGCTGGATAGCTGCCAAAGACAGGGGAGCTGGGATCCAACTCAGCCTGAGCTCCCGGCTCTTTACCAGCTGTGCCAACCAAGGACAAGCTTTAGCAGGAGCACCGTGGTCACATGACCGGCCCCCAGGCTGCAGTTCTCCCTCCCTCACCCCCCCAGGTCCGTCCCCAAACCCAGTCACTTCCCGCCGCCGAACTGGGGGTTTGTGCTTCCTGTGCGGCCGATACCTGGGACTCCTCCAGCGGCCTGGAAGTGAGACCCAGGGGGCGGCGCCTCTGGGAGCCCTTCATGGTTGTATCCCCCGAGGTCCCAGCAGGACCCCGGGGTGTAAAAGGAGGACCAGCAATGCTTGCTGAGATGCCTGCTCCTGTAAGAGGTGACGGCCTGCTAAGCGCGGTGACTTAGTAGACACTGCCGGCCTCACGCACACGCGTCCAGCTTGCCGGGTGAGCAAGCGTGTGCGTCCGCATCTGTGCCAGCACATTCCAGGTCACGGAGAACAGACGGAGAAACATCGAGATGTACTTTGGGATTTTTAATATATTATTCAGGCCCATTCAGGTCATTTGGTCACTACCATCCTGCCATTATTCCGTGATCTTCTCCATTTTTCCATTTCTCTCCCTCCCTCCCTCCCTTCCTCTTTCTTTCTTTCTTTCTTTCTTTCTTTCTTTCTTTCTTTCTTTCTTTCTTTCTCTGTCTCTCCCTCCCTCCCTCCCACCCTCCCTCCCTTCCTTCCTCTCTTTCTTTCTTTCTTCTTTCTTTCTTTCTTCTTTCTTTCCTCTTTCTTTCTTTCTTTCTTTCTTCTTTCTTTCTTCTTTCTTTCTTTCTTCTTTCTTTCCTCTTTCTTTCCTTCTTTTCTTCTTTCTTTCTTTCTTTCTTCTTTCTTTCTTCTTTCTTTCCTCTTTCTTTCTTTCTTTCTTCCTTTTCCTTTCCTTTCCTTCTTTCCATCTCTCTCCCTCCCTCCCTCCCTCCCTTCCCTTCTGTTCCTGTCCTTTCCTTTCCTTCCCTGAGCTTCTCTGTCTTTCCTTTCCCCTTCCTTCCTTCCTTCCTCTTTCTTTCTTTCTTCCTTTCTTTCTTCTTCTTCTTTCTTTCTTTCTCTCTTTCTTCCTTCTTCTTTCTTTCTCTGTCTTCTTTCTTTCTTTCTTTCTTCTTTCTTTCTTTCTTCTTTCTTTCCTCTTTCTTTCTTTCTTTCTTTCTTCTTTCTTTCTTTCTTTCTTTCTTCTTTATTTCTTCTTTCTTTCCTCTTTCTTTCTTTCTTTCTTCTTTCTTTCTTCTTTCTTTCTTTCTTTCTTTCTTTCTTTCTTTCTTCTTTCTTTCCTCTTTCTTTCTTTCTTTCTTTCTTTCTTTCTTTCTTTCTTCTTTCTTTCTTTCTTTCTTCTTTCTTTCTTCTTTCTTTCCTCTTTCTTTCTTTCTTTCTTCCTTTTCCTTTCCTTTCCTTCTTTCCGTCTCTCTCCCTCCCTCCCTCCCTCCCTTCCCTTCTGTTCCCGTCCTTTCCTTTCCTTCCCTGAGCTTCTCTGTCTTTCCTTCCCTCCTTCCTTCCTTCCTTCCTTTGAAGGAAATCTTGAGTTCCAGGGACTCCACCATTGTTAGAAGGACGGGTGGGGCTGGAGGTCTCTGTCCGCAGGGAGGGTGGGTGCTGGGAGCCCCCACCAGAGACGAGGGAGCAGGCACGAGGATGGAGAGCTGCAGAGCCACTTGTCCTCCTGTCTCTCCACTTGTCCCTTCCTTCCTCTCCTTTCCTTTCTACTCATTGTCTTCTCCTCCGCCGCGTGAGGAAGGCTGCCAGCAAGGCAGCCTCTGACGGCTGCACACCTAATACGCGGGTAGGAACAGAATGAGCTCGGCCCTGAGTGCTGTGCCCAGAACAGAGGACTTCATTTCCTGGGGGTGCGCTTAGAGTTTCTGAGGAGGGAAGTGACATCCAAAAAGTTCTGTTTTAAAAGGCTTACTCTGGGGGCACCCGGGTGGCTCAGTCGGCTAAGCATCCAGCTTCGGCTCCGGTTGTGGTCTCACGGTTCATGGGTTTGAGCCCCTCATCGGGCTCTGTGCTGACAGCATCGGGCCCTCTTGGGACTCTCTCTTTCCTTCTCTCTCTACCCACCCCTCCCCACTCATGTGTGCTCTCTCTCTCTCAAAATTAAATAAATAAACATTTTAAAAAGTACAAAAGGCTTACTCTGGCGGCTACACTCACAGCTCACAACGTGCAGGAAAGGCAAGGGGTTGCGAGGAAAGAAGGCAGTGAGCTGTAGAGAGCGGTTGGAGGTGCCCAGTCTCTCGGCTACGAGGGCCGAAGCGGGCAGGTGACCGCACCGACAAGGACAGAGAGGCTGGGAGTGGACAAGTGGTAAGACCCAGCGGCCAGCGCCCCTCCCGCGGGGACCCTTGTGCGTGAAGGTGGCCTCGGAGAATCACAGAGGGCTGGGCCTGGAAGACACGGTATCGGGGCGAACGGACACAGCAAGTCCGAGGAAACAACCGGCCCGAGGCTGTGTTGTGGGTGTAAACTCGTAACCCAGGGACTGCAAAACTGCCAAGGGCCTTAGGAATCATCTAGGCTGCTGGCTTTTGCACATGCCCCTGGGCCTCCCCTCCCCGGGGACCTCAGACCTGGAAAGGGGCTCCAGGGAAAAGCTGAACTGGCGAGGTCTGCTTCGCGCCCCCTCATTCACGCCACCCCACTCAAAACACACCCTGCCTTTGTTCGTTTCAATAAAGGACTTCGTGAACACAGAAAACAATGGAAAACCACTGCAAGGTTTGAAGATGGAAACAGAGATCCAGACAGAACAGTAATGGCCCTTTCCTCCACCACAGCTGGGTTGGGATAGTTCTAGAACAGCCGAGCAGGTGCATCCGTGGTCACTTGGGAACCTGGGGTCCAGTGTTCTTGCGTTCCTTTGATAATCAGTGTGTGGGCCTGCCGGGCCCCTTCACCGCTCTGAGCTGACGGGATGCAGGTGCACAGGGCGCTTCCTGAGAAAGGGAGAATCAAGAAACACCATGACTGAAGACCTAAGTTAGAATAGGAGCGAGAAAAGGAACACAAGAATGAGGCCGAGGGAATGGAGAAGGAGAAAGTGGGGTCGTGGGAGGCCCTTTAGCTCCCTTGTTCCAGACTCACTTCATTTTTCTGTTTTCTCCATTTTCCGTTTCCATCCATTACTTTGCAGAAACTGAAGGGAGGGCCAAGCATAACGGCGCCGAATCAATCTTACTCCTACATTGAAACCATTCGCAAACCCCAGCAGGAGGCGGCCTGACCCACCTGAGCGAGCCCCACCCCCGCCTGACACACCTGAGTGAGCCCCGCCCCCTCCTGACACACCTGAATGAGTCACACCCTCCCCTGACACACCTGAGGGAGTCCCTCCCCCGCCTGATACACCTGAGCGAGCCCCACCCCCGCCTGACACACCTGAGTGAGCCCTGCCCCCGCCTGACACACCTGAATGAGTCACACCCTCCCCTGACCCACCTGAGCGAGCCCCGCCCCCGCCTGATACACCTGAGTGAGCCCCACCCTTGCCTGACACACTTGGGTGAGCCCTAATCCCACATGATGCACCTGAGCGAGCCCCGCCTGACCCACCTGAGCAAGCCCCGCCCCGCCTGACACCCTGAGCGAGCCCCAAACCCACCCCTGCCCAAGGTCCTTGAGTCTCCCCAAGACCCGGGATGCAGAGACCTTTCTCTATGGAGCCAGTAAAGTCTTCACGTTAATTTAGTGTATGGCACTGAAACTAGTAACTTTTGTTTCTAATTATGACGGTTTGCTGAGCTCTGGAACGTCCCGGCTGTGATTTAGCTGCTGTAAAAACGCAGAAGTAAACAGCTCCCCTTCAGTGGCCTGAGAGCAAATTGTGAAATCACCTTCCACGTTTACACAGGCGGTCGCCTCGGCCCAAGTATCATCCTGATGAAGAGACAGCTCCAGAACAGCCACTTAGCTTCAGCCCCTCCCCGCCTGACGCCCCCCCCCCCCCCCACGTCTAAAAGGAAAGCTGTTTCAGGTGCTAAGAGGCGTCGGGCAGCAGAACGAAGGGGCTGCCCTGGGATTCGGGGGCTCCCCCCCTTCGGTTACACGGCCCTCCACGCTCGCAGACAGGCAAACGCCCGCGCAATGGCCTCGTCCATCATCCCGGGCCTGATGATTACACCCATTACCCCAGCAATTAGGAGCAAGTCGGAGCTGGTCGCAGAGCCTGAGAAATGTAAACTTTCACAAACAAGAGAGAGGCCCAGTGGCTTCTGAAATGGAAGTTCATTCCCATAGTAGACGGTAATCCCACCTGCCGCCCACCTGGGGATGGTCAGCGGGATCTGCTTCGGACACACTAAATCGGGGGCGGGCCAAAGCGAGGTCTCCAATGGGCCACAGACCAGGGCAGAGCCCAGGAGGGGAGCACCCAGGGAGATTGCTTCCAGGAGGGGAGCACCCAGGGAGATTGCTTCCAGCAGCGCCCCCCGGCCACTGGCCCTCTTCCAGTTTCGAAGGAAAAGGAAAAGCGGGGATCAGACAGCAAGACAAGGGACCGACAGAGAATAAGGGAAACGATTTAAGAAGTCCAATGCCGGAGGAAAGCTCAAAGCCAATCTTACCCCCTTGGCTGTGAGCGGCTGGCGGGGGGTGGGGGGGACGATGCGGGCCGGGGCTGTCGGGGAGGTTGAGGCCAGACGAGGAGCTGAGGAAACAGAGAAGAGTGATCCCATTTCTGTCCTGTAGGAGCTACTGCCTCTGGAATGTCTGTTAAAGAGCTTCTCTGGAAGTCTGGAAGTCTTTATTGAACCTAAAATGGTTACATTATCAAGAAGCTAAGAAAGCTGTATCTCCTCCAAGAAATAAGAATGGAACTCAGCTTCATTTGTGTTTTCTTTTTTCTGTTAGGAATGTTTTACTGGAATATAAAATACTTATAGGAATGTGTGCAAATCACAAGAATTCAGATCAGTAAATGCCCACAGATGAAATACCGCCTTGCCTTAGCACCCAGAACAAGACAAAGACTGTGCCAGCCCCAAAGCCCCCGTGTGACCCTTCCCAGCGTCCCCGCCACTGAAGGGTGACCACAAACCCATAGACTGGCCTTGTGTGGTTTTGACTTTCACAAAGAAGGAAGCCCACAGCATCTGTTCTTTTGTACCTGGCTCCTTCTGCTCAATGTCAGGTTTGCAAGACTCACACTGTTGCCCAGGGCTGGTGCCATTCATCCATGCCCACTGCGAAGGGGCATTTCGTGGTCCGCTGTTGGCAGGTCTCGGAAAGTTTCTTAGCTGGCCGTTACCAATATCCTGCCTTCGTTTGTCTTTGGTGAATAGTTATTAATTAGAGAGGATTTTAAACTGGCACAGAAAACGGTCAGCCTGAAGTTAATGGACAAACGGATCCAAACAGTGGTGCAAAATATTACATTATGCCTACAAGTCTTCATAAACCAGCCCCCATTTAATATATTCTTCAGACGCAGAGAGGATGGGAAGAGAGAGGGGCGTGGGCCATTGTGAGGATTCAACGAGATAAAGTCAGGGAAAGGGGGGGAAAAGCCCAGGAAGAGGGTCTAGCACACGGACACTACATCCGTCTTCACTAAATAGGTGCCTAGTTAAACACGGCCGTTCAAAACTCTGGGCTGGTCTCTGTGCATCGCCTGCAGCTTTGCTGACCCATTTCTGTCGTGATGTAAGTAGTAATGCAGTCAGCCCTTGAGGCTGAAGATGATGAAGACCATTGCCCGTCATTTCACAAGAGTCATGGTCAACCAGACTTGAGAGGTGGTGAATTTCACCGCTTATTTCTTACCGCAAAGCCTCTGAGAGCCTCCTGTCTTCCTGGGCGGTGTGTGCAATAAATCTTCAGGCAGAAAATATGCTACACAGTGTTTCCCAAAGTCATCTGACCAGGGGACACTTTTTCGAATGCAGTGTCTTTGGGGACTCCGTGCCACATGATACACTTTGAGAAATCACGTCTGGATTCCTTTAAGCTGTAAGCTTTGCGTGTGTGCTACACATCGCTGACACCGAAACGAACATGGCACAATTTCTGATCTCAAGAAGGTGAGTTAATAAAATCTGGTGCCTCCCAAAAAAGACAAGAAAAGAAAAGAGAAATCGGGACGTCCTGAGTGTCTAATCTATCCTAGGACTTGGGAGAGCCATCGCGTAAGTCTGCTCAGGAACCACAACAAAGCACACAGAGACGGCAAATGACAGAAATGTGATTTCTTACAGCTCTGGAGGCTAGAGGTTCAAGGTCAAGGGGTTGGTAAGGTCGGCTTCGTCCAAGGCCCCTCTGATGGGCACGTGGACAGCCTCTTTCTCCCTCTGTCCTCGCGGGGCCGTCCTTGACATGTGCCTGTGTCTTAGTCTCCTCTCCTTCTGAAGACACCTGTCATACTGGGTTGGGACCCACTTAACCTCGTTTTAACTTAAATTACCTCTTGAAAGACCTTAGCTCCAAATACAGTCACATGCTGAGAAACCAGGAGTTAGAACACCAACGTATGTATTTGGAAGGGATACAGTCCAGCTCGTAACAACCATTTGACACATTTTAGCTCATGTAATTCACAATAAACACCAAAAGTTGCTATTATTTTTGCCTTGAGAAGTGAGTTTTGAGATTCCTTAGATGACTGTAATCATTGTTTTAAAAGGAGGAAGCTTCTGGGTCTCAATTGTCCATGTGATGACCAAGTGCCCCTTTGGTCACCAGAGGCTCCCCTTAGGAGGGAGGAGTCAGAAGACGCACAAGAAATACCTCGCTCTCCTGGCTGCCAGCTCCTGGCAGCCAAGGACACGCCTCCTCCCTGCCGCACCCCTGTCCCAGCCAAGGACACGCCTCCTCCCGCCGCACCCCTGTCCCAGCCAAGGACACGCCTCCTCCCCGCCGCATCCCTGTCCCAGCCAAGGACAAGCCTCCTCCCCGCCGCACCCCTGTCCCAGCCAAGGACACGCCTCCTCCCCGCCGCACCCCTGTCCCAGCCAAGGACAAGCCTCCTCCCCGCTACATCCCTTGAGAAGGTCCATAGCACAGGTAAGCAGTAAAGAAGAAATGTAAATCCAGGTCCACAGTTCTCCAAAGCTGCTGCTGACTTGTGACGATGCATTTCCACAACAAAAGAAGATTTATGGATATCATGCAGATATGAGAAAAAAAAAACCTGAATGTTTATCACTTTGATCACATCTCAGAAATGAACCTGGTCATTATTTGTAATGGGAATAAACACCCGCTTACGAATGGACATTGCTGTTGAAAAAAAGAGTACTTCCAGAATGTTAATGAAGTGGTCATTTTATTTATTTTTTTTTTTAATTTTTTTTTTCAATGTTTATTTATTTTTGGGACAGAGAGAGACAGAGCATGAACGGGGGAGGGGCAGAGAGAGAGGGAGATACAGGATCGGAAACAGGCTCCAGGCTCTGAGCCATCAGCCCAGAGCCTGACGCGGGGCTCGAACTCACGGACCGCGAGATCGTGACCTGGCTGAAGTCGGACGCTTAACCGACTGCGCCACCCAGGCGCCCCTGAAGTGGTCATTTTAAACATCAAGAACCCCGCTAGACGTTGTGAGTTTCTAGGTGCCTGTGTCATGGAAACGGAACAGCGGGCTCCTGGGTCCAGCCATTTCCCTGAGTCTGTTCTGAGGCGGGTGGAGCCCGTGACAGGGGGCAAACCCTGGTCCTGGAGGTTCTGGCTTCTCCTCAGTCATATTCTTACCTTCTGGCAGCGCGATTAACTTAGCACTTACTTTCGGTCTTTCCACCTCACCATGAACCACTTCTTCCACAGCCCCCGAGAAGGCTTTAGTGGAGCATTAGCCCAAGCACACAAGGCAAATGAGACAGAAGCAGCCTCCTTCCGTTAGGAATGCATGGAGACAGGCCTCCTTTTACACACATGGGAGCCGCAGCGAAGGTGTCTGGAGCAGTGGGATCCCAGAAAGACCCCCATGTCACGTGCTCTGCCGCAGATTGCTTATATGACGCCGACCAAGTTACTCGCTCTCCGAGCTCAAATGCCCATCTGTGAAATGGGGATGATTCCTCCTGTGTGACCTTGTCACCAAGGCTAGTGAGACTGTGCGTGAAAGGGAGTGCTGTCATGCCTGGCTCACGACACGTGGGAGGCACGGCTGCGGTTTTCAACGTTATTAGCATCATTATCGGTAGTACACGATAATGGGAAATAAAGCTTCCGTTTTTGATAGGCGTCAGAGGCAAGAGAGGCCTCGGTGGGGTGGAGACAAGAGTGAGGACTGATTTCCCATAGGGCAGGGCTGCTGTGTGCGGCCAGGCCCCGTCCACAAGGCCACAGAAGCCTTAACCCTTAGGTGGACACTCAGCCCCCAAGGCCCAAGCGGGGACTCACAGCTCGGGCCACCCAGGCTCCCCCGAGCTCCTTCCCCTCTGCTTTGTAATCAAGTCAGCTTCCAATAGTCGAGATACCTGGGGAGGGGAGGCAACTGAGCCTTGAAGCAAAAATAAACACTTCGGGGAGCCAAAAAAACCTAGAGCCCCAAGAAGAAACCGCATAGCTGAGCTGTTAAGAGTAAGGTCGCCGAAGTGAAACAAAGCCAGAAAAATTCCCCAAATTCTGTGATGACACACAGAAGCATAATGAACCTCCTCCGTGCTCTGGTTTCCTCATTTGTAAAATCAGGGCTGGATGAGAGAGGCACCTGTGCAGGTGGAGGGCGGGGGCGGGGGGTGCAAAATTTAAGGAGGTGCTCGCTCTCGGGGTCACGCAAGTGAAACTTCAGCAGCCCCCGAGAGTGAACACTTCCTGAAATTTCACACACGCCTCTGTCCCCTGACCCCGGTGTGGCGGTATCTAGGGCACAGCAGGAACCTGCAATGCTGAGCGGAGTGCCTGACATAGGGCAGGCCCTCAATCAAATGATAATTACGTTAACTCTGTAAGCTCACGCAAACACGTTCTATCATCCCGCAAATCTTTCAGTTCAATCTTTCTCCAAAGCTCACCTGGAGGATGTTTCCAGCAGCAGAGAAATAGCACTCTAACAAATGGGGTCCACTCGCGTCCATATCCCAGGACACGGCTACTGCTCAGGGTGATTACTGAGATCGTCCCCTAGATGGGTATTGCTCTGTCACCACCTACCATGGGGAAGCGGCCGCGGCATGTGGCATGCTGC
This sequence comes from Puma concolor, assembly GCF_028749965.1. Taxonomy (NCBI): domain Eukaryota; kingdom Metazoa; phylum Chordata; class Mammalia; order Carnivora; family Felidae; genus Puma; species Puma concolor. The sequence goes on along the minus strand of NC_141677.1, from coordinate 84,357,415 downwards.
ATTAGTGAGTCTCTTGGGTATTGTCCCCCAAGGATTGTGTGCTATTGACCACATGGGCTGCCTTATTCACCTTTTCCACATGGTGAAAGCATGAACGGGGGAGGGTCAGAGAGAGGGAGACACAGAATCTGAAACAGGCTCCAGGCTCTGAGCTGTCAGCACAGAGCCCGACGCGGGGCTCGAACTCACAGACCTCGAGATCATGACCTGAGCCGAAGTTGGACGCTTAACCTACTGAGCCACCCAGGTGCCCCTGAAACTAATACGTTTATAATAAAAAGTTAAAAGTTTCCAAACAACAAATTATTATTATTATTTATAGCAACAGTAAATTGATCAAGACAATTAGCTCCACATCGAAATATGGATTCAAAGGTTTCATTAGCCAGAAGACGTTCCTCCCAAAACATTTGGAACCGACTTGCGCTTAACTTCATACAGAGCTTTTCAGATGATGACGGTTTATGTTCCCATCAATCCTACTCGAGCCGTGCTTCGTTTAGGTTTTGCTTTGAAGACGATCCGTGATTCCAGGTATGGTGCAGACAGGACGCTCGGGGTTTCCGGGGCCCCTGCCTGGGCACCGTGCAGCCGGCCAGGAGACACAGTGCAGTCCCCCGCCTCAGCACAGGCTGTCCTGTTCCCATCCGCTGGGCTCTGCATGGCTCTGTACAGGGCCGTGCCCTCAAGCACAAAGGTCAGGTGGAAACACGGAACTGTCCTCCTTCTAAAGTGGCACGAACGCTGCGCTCTCTGGTGTGACCTAGGACACAGGGAGTTGGCAGCAACCTCCGCGCTCAGGGCGCAGCACAGGTCCCGGGCCTGTGCACACTTGGAAGTCACCTGCCCACAGAGCGGGCTTTTCCAGGCGAAGGGCGCGCTCGTCCGACCTGGTCACCAGGTGGCGCTGCGGCCCCAGCCATCGTGCTCCGGGTCCGCGTAGGTTCAGCGGCTGCCGGGCCCCTCTGCTCCTGGGGCGGGAGGCACCGGGAGGGGACGCAGAGGCGGGGACAGGGCGGCTGCCGCTCCGGACCCTGGGCTCCGGCAGATGGTGGAGGCCGGCCTGCTGGAGGTGGCCTGATGTTTTGCCCTTTTAAAAGTAGCGGAAAAAGCTGAAGTTTTGTTCGAGATGTTGGCAATTAATGTCCTTTACATTTTTAAATAGAAACCCCTTTTCTGAGAGGCGGGCGGGGCTCGGCACAGGGTCCCTCTGGCCGCCCAGGGGTGTGTCTTTGAAGATGCAAGCGGTGGGCCTGGGGCTGCCCAGGGGCAGGAAGGGGGGAGGTAGGTCCAGTCCATCGCCCAGAGCCTGAATTTAGCAGAGGACCCAAGCATTTCTTGGTCAGGAAGGGGGTGGGTTTCCCCTGGCCTCTCCAGGCTTTGCCCACTCCTGCCCAAGAGGGACCCCCCCACCCCCCATGAGATGCTTCCTTGTATTTCTCACTGTTAGCTACACTTGATTTTGAATGGATAAAGAAGATGTGGTTTATATACACAGTGCAATACTATTTGGCAATGAGAAAGAATGAAATCTGGCCATTTGCAGCAACGTGGATGGAACTGGAGGGTATTATGCTAAGTGAACTAAGTCAGGCAGAGAAAGGCAGATACCATATGTTTTCGCTCATATGTGGATCCTGAGAAACTTAACAGAAGACCATGGGGGAGGGGAAGGAAAAAAAAAAAAGGTTAGAGAGGGAGGGATCCAAACCATAAGAGACTCTTAAAAACTGAGAACAAACTGAGGGTTGATGAGGGGGTGGGAGGGAGGGGAGGTGGGTGATGGGCATTGAGGAGGGCAGCTGTTGGGATGAGCCCTGGGTGTTGTATGGGAACCAATTTGACAATAAATTATATATAAATAAAATAAAAATAAAATAAAATAAAAATAAAATAAAATAAAGTAAAATAAAATAGAAAAAAAAACCTTTCTCATGGGAAAGCTTACACATATACAAAAGTGGTGATAGTGACGTAATGAATCCCCAGTACCCATCCCCCAGCTCCAACAATTGACATCCATGGCCATCTGGGGTCAGCTGTGCCCCCAGGACACTTCCACTGGCCCCTCTGACCCCCTACTGGTTTATACTAAATCCCAGATATCCTAGCTCTTCCTCCATAAATATTCCAGTGTGATTCTCTAATAGACAAGGACTCCTTTAACACAATACCTCTGTCGCAATACTAATGCGATTGTCGCAGCACAATTAGCTCCTTAGGACCATCAGGTATTCAGTCTGTGCCTCCATTTTTCCAACCGCCTCATAGAAATGTTATCAGTTTATTTTTCTAAACCGGGTCCAAAAAAGACTCATAAATTATATTTGATTTTACAAACGCTTTTTGGGGGCGTCTGGGTGGCTCCATTGGTTAAGGGTTGGACTCTTGATTTGGTCTCAGGTCATGATCTCATGACGTCAACATATTTCAGTCGCCATGTGCCGTAATCCAAAACCTCGTTCTTTTTTTATCCCTTTGTAGTACGTTCCACCGTGTGAATGTAACACAGCTTATGCCATAACGTATCCTGTGAGGAAATACCCTGTTGATAGATGCTGGAGTGTTCCCAGGTTTTGGACAGAATGAACAAAGCTGCTTATCCGAGTCGTTTTGTGGCGATATGCTTTCATTTCTGCTCGGCAGATTGTGAGTTGTGGAGTTGCCGGATTGTGGGAAAGATGTGTATTCAGCTTTACAAGGATCCATCCAGGAGTTTTGTGCATGGTTGTGCCACTGTGTTCCCACGAGCAGTGATGAGCTCTCCGCTTCCCCCCCCACCCCCCGCCAGTATTTGCTGTTTTTGGACTTTTTAATTTTAGCTGTTTCGGTGGGCATGTAACGGTATCTCGGTGTGGTTTTAAATTGCATTTCCCTGGTGTGTTGGCAATGAGTTCTAGCTCTCTTGGTTTTTATTTATCTGAAAGTGTCTCCTTCACCCTTGCTTTAACAGGATGTGTTCCCTGGGTATAGACGGCTAGGTGGACAGAGGTTTCTTTCAGTGGCTGTTTCCTGCCAGGTCCTGCAGAGTTTCCCTGCACCTGTGCAATCCAGCCCTTGGCTAAGGGCCCAGGGCAGCCCCGTACCCCACAAATCCACCTGTCTCAGCCTCCCCAGACCCCAACCACCGCTCCCTCCGCAAGGTGAGATCACTACTCTCCCCCACGCCCACACCTCCCACTACTCTCCCACACGCCCTGCAGGAACTGGGGTGGGACGCATGGGCTTCCTTCTCTCAGGGACAAGTCTGTGCGGCCCCCTTGGCCAAGTTCCTGCAAAGAGCTGCCTTACGTAGGTTGTTCGGTCTTACAACTGTTGGCAGTGGGAGGTCTGAGGCCAGTTTACTCCATCATGGCTGAAGCCCGTGACCTTCCGATCCGTTCCTTAAGTATGTAGGGTCCCTCGTCCTCTTTTTTACTTCCTTGCATTACACTAAAGGCGCATGTTCATTGTCCTGCAGCGTTGCTGCAGTCTGGATTTCACTACTGCATCCCATTGGTGCTGTTTAAAAGGTTCTGCTGTCCCACCTGTTTCCTGTACACTGAGCGCTCCCTCTGGGGGCCTCTGGGGGCCAAATCCCATTCCAGTTTATTTTCCCCGACCATGCAGACAGAGGTCCGGGTTGCAGGCGAGGCTGTCTCTTTTTTTGGGACACGTAGCCCCGATGATCGTTGCCTGGATTTATGTTTTCATTAAGGGTGTGTTTAGTTGGGATATTCTACTATATTTTCCTCTTTTCCATGCATTTATTGTCTGTTATCTACAAAGAGAGACTTTCCATATCCAACCATGTGGTGGCGGGGAGGCACCTTTTCACACAAGAGAGGCAGACAAAAGCTTACTTTCCTCCCTTTCTTTGCCGGAATGGGCTGGTCTTCCATTGTCCGAAGGTGTCCAGAGAATTTCTTTTCTTTCTTTTTGTTAAGGAGTCATTGTGAACTTGAGGAATGTAAATGCATCTTATGAGTTTCAATCCACTGTAGTTATTTTTTTTACTGAAGATCAGTTTCCCCACTGTGGGCCAAGGGGTGGGGCCCTTGCCAGTGGTTCCTGGGTCCTTTAGACATGATCCCAGTCGTCCTTGAGGCACATCCTTGCTTTTCCAGGTGATGAAATGTCCTAGCGTCATCCTGCATCGTCCCTGTCCCTCATATGGAGTCTAGCATTTGTACAGGGAACCTGGGTTCCTTTTAGTGGGAAATAGCATCAAGCAGCCACAATATAGGTGGTAAGGAGACCCGTAACATTGAGTAAGTTCAAGGTCTTTTCAGGGAATGTATCAGGAAGTATTACTCTATTCTTAAATTTTAAAATAGATGATTCAGCATGAGTTCATACTGACATATCCAATTCAAAATTTACTTAATGTAACAGGGAGTTGGACTCGTTGTTTGAGGTTTGACTGCTGACAGCTTTGCAGCCTCACCCCTCGCTCCCCGTCCGTCCCACCTCTGGGTGAGCTGGTGAGAAAGCCCAAGTCCCCCCACCTTCAAAGAGCCAGCCCCTGCCACCAGCCCCATCCTGACCACAACGAAAACCTAGCCAGCTCCTCTCCCTACTCTCTGAAGCAAGCTCAGAGCCGCCCTGCTCCCCACAGAGACCTCAATTATGAGGATCATCAATCTTTTCCTCTTTTAGAAAATGTTTATTTATTTATTTTGGAGGGGAGACGCAGAGAGAGAGAGAGAGGGAGAGAGAGGATCTCAAACAGACTCCGCACTGTCAGCACAGAGCCCGAGGCTGGGCTTGATCTCACGAACCCTGAGATCTGACCTGAGCCGAAATCAAGAGTCTGGCTCCTAACCCACTGAGCCACCTAGGCAGTCCAGATCACCAGCCTTGTCATACCCTGTGATGGATGGGCATAAAGTCATCAGTCTCTAGATACAAACTAAATTCGGGGTGAGGATCCCTAGTACTTGGCGGGGTAGCCATGGAACTCTTCACTCTTGGATTCCATATTTACGTCCCTTTTTTAGGCTGAAAAACTTTCTTCCTGGTGATCTGCACAAAATGACTTACTTGCTTTATCCTATTATCATATATAAGCTCAGAATAATGGTGTCAGTGTTACTGCCAATACGACTGCTAACAAGGGTTGTACCATTAAATTATTATCCAAATCACTTCCAATTATTGTTTTGTGTGTGACTGTGTTGCTGCCTGATATACAGTTAGTTTTATTTTAACATCTACCTAAAGGGCTTTCTGCTTCTTTGGCTTAATTGATTTTATATTTATGTAAATATTAATATGATCACAAGTCCAATCTATCAAACATGGTGGGTTCGGAGAAATCTAGCTTCTCTCTCCGTCCTCTGTCCTTCATTTTTCCATTATATGGTTTATCTTCCTATTGTTTCTTTTTCTTTTTATTAGTGTTTTAATGTTTATTTTTGAAAGAGACAGAGAGAGAGGGGTAGACACAGAATCTGAAGCAGGATCCAGGCTCCAAGGTGTCGGCACAGAGCCTGATGCGGGGCTCGAACCCATCAGGACCTGAGCCGAAGTCGGAGGCTGAGCCACCCAGGTGCCCTGCTACTGTTTCTTTTTAATAAGAGCAAATAAACATGCATACCCATAAGCCCATTTCTTAGATAAGCATCGCATGCTATGCATAACTTTTCCACTTTGTCTTTTGTGTTTGGTAATATTTGGAGGCATTCTGTGAAAGCATGTGTGGAACTGTTAAAACCTTTTTGTTTTAATAGGTTAATGAAGGCCACTTAAAGGTATTAAACCAACTGATATAGTTGATGCCAGTTTTGTTATATTTAAAAAAAAAAGTTTAACGTTTATTTATTTTTGAGAGAGAGAGAGAGACAGACTACGAGCAGGGGAGGGGCTGAGAGAGAGGGAGACACAGAATCTGAAGCAGGCTCCAGGCTCCAAGCTGTCAGCACAGAGCCTGACATGGGGCTCAAACTCACCAGCTGTGAGATCATGACCTGAGTGTAAGTCAGACCCTCAACCGACTAAGTCCCCAGGCACCCCTAAACTAATTTTTTTTTAATTAAAAAAATAATACAATGTGAAAGCAAAGAGCTGGTGGTTCTCAAGCACGGACCTGGGTGGATAAATTGTTACAATCCTTTTTGAAAAGCAAGCAGTTAGAGGATATGAAGCAAATATTATTTGATCCAGCAACTAGATTTTGGAGGAGAGAAACTAAGAACATAATCTATTACAAGGTTTCTGCTCAAGATCTTCATCACTTCATCACGGCATTATTTGTAATAATTAAATGTTAGGAAAAAACCTAAATGTTGAAACACAGTGGAAATAGGGTTATCAGGGTGATATTCACCAAGAATGAATGAGAAAACGCTTACATGATAAGGCTAAATGAAAGCTTAAGAAATAAAATGGAACATGCCTTTGTTTTCTCTGACATATTTCACTTAGCATAATACACTCTAGTTCCATCCACACTGTTGTAAATGGCAAGATTTCATTCTTTTTGATTGCCAAGTAATATTCCATTTGTGTATCTAGATAGATAGATAGCACATCTTTACCCATTCAAGGACACTTGTTGTGATGAGCACTGGGTATTGTATGTACATGATGAATCACTAAATTCTATTCCTGAAACCAATAGTACACTGTATGTTAACTAACTGGAATTTAAATTTTTTTTTTAAATTTTTTTTTTCAACGTTTATTTATTTTTGGGACAGAGAGAGACAGAGCATGAATGGGGGAGGGGCAGAGAGAGAGGGAGACACAGAATCGGAAACAGGCTCCAGGCTCTGAGCCATCAGCCCAGAGCCTGACGCGGGGCTCGAACTCACGGACCGCGAGATCGTGACCTGGCTGAAGTCGGACGCTTAACCGACTGCGCCACCCAGGCGCCCCTGGAATTTAAATTTTTAAAAAAGGTATGGGTACACACAGATATGTTTATTATGCAAAATAAACATTACAGAGACAAAAAAACGTGATTGCTTTTTTTGTTGTTCTTTATCTTAGGGCAAATTTTTCTTCCTTCTACATTTGTATATTATCCAAATATTCTATCATGACAGCATATAGTATTAGCTTCTTGATAAAAAAGAAGTTTTTCGGGGTGCCTGGGTGGCTCAGTTGGCTAAGCATCCAACTCTTGATTTCGGCTCAGGTCATGATCTCGTGGTCGGTATCCAGCCCCGTGTCGGGCTCTCACTGACAGCTCAGAGCCTGCTTGGGATTCTCTCTCTCTCCCTCTCTCTCTCTGCCCCTCGCCCTGCTCATGTGCACACTCTCTCTGCCTCTCGAAATTAAATAAACATTTTTTTAAGTTTTTCAAAATTTCTTTCATGTTTTTCGATATCATACTTTGTCCCAGTTTCTTTTTCTAAACTCAGAGAGCAGAGATCAGTGTTCGGGTTCCTCTTTTCTCCGGGTTAGTGGAGCGTAAGGACTACGTTGAGCTGTGGTCCCACACACGTGCTGGGGCGTAGATGGAACTGGCCTCCCTGACAAGCCAGGAAGAAAGGCCCAGGTGACCCAGTGTGGGAAGAGGTTGGGGAGTCAGGGGCCTCCCAACACCATAGGCCACCTGCCCACCCACCTGCGGAATGCGGGCCAAAGAGCTGGGTGAGAGGCAACTGGGGTCTGGCTCAGGGGGCTGGGCACACCTGGCCTTGGGGGCCCTGGGGAGATAGCCCAGCTTTACAGCTGGTGGTTGAAGCCAAGCAAGCGGCCTGGGGCTGGGTCAGTGCTTGGGTGTCGTGGCTGAAGCTGACGGCCAGTGGATGTCTAGGGGTCTCCAGGGTCTCAGGGGTGTAGCTGACCTGTGAGAGGGAAGAACATGCCAGATCCATTTCAGAAGGATCCCAGCCCCACCCCTGGCCACCTGTGCTGTTCCTACCCCCACTGTAAGGCCCTCCTCTGCCCTGGAAACTAGAAAGCTGGCTGGAGGAGGGATGTGATTAAGAGACCTGGAAGGGAAGAGAAGTTAGGAAGGAAGACAGCAGTTCCGGTGATGGTTGGTACCATGACCTCTTCCTGCAGCCTTGAGGGCGCCTGTGGGCTTGGAGCACCTGGCAAGGGCAGTTCCCGGGGTGCCGGGGTGAGACTCAGCCAGGACCGACCACACTTATGGGGGCGCAGCCTGCCCGGGGAGGGGCGCCTGGACCTACCTGCCCTGTACCGCCCTCCCCCCACCTTTTCTCCTGGATGAAGTGTCAGAGATCACAGAATATACTATTTACTGGAACACAGATGACCAAACAACACACGCATTTCAAAGGTGGTAAATACCTTTTAAACATATACCCCATAATAGAAATACACCTTCTCATCAAGTGGATGGATGTGGAACTGAAAAGGATTGTCAAATGGTCCCTTATTAGATGCCTGGAGCCATCCTCCAAGTGGATTTCAAGAATTTAATTCTTTAAAGTTGATTTATATATTTTGAAAAACAGAGAGGGAGAGAGAGAGCTGAAGGGGCAGAGAGAGAGAGAGAGAGAGAGAACATCCCAAGCAGGCTCCATACCATCAGCACGGAGCCCAGTGTGGGGCTCGAACTCAGGAACCATGAGATCACTGCCTGAGCCGAAATCAAGAGTTGGACATTTAACAGAGTGAGCCGCCCAGGTGCCCCTCCCCAAGTAAATTTCAGGCAAGTGAAGGTGGCAGGGGGGAGGCACAAGGAGAAGGGGTCCAAGGACAGGGAAGTCCCCTGGAGACACTTTCTTGGCCTGATTGATTTGACCGCGGGTGTGTGAGCACTATGAGCATCCGACAGGGGATACCCTGACAAGCCCTGAGGCCAATGCCTTTTCCTGCCCATCTGGGGTGCCCGTTGCTCTAACGGGGTCCCCACTCTACACTCTATTCGAGACTCTGATGGTGTTGGAGCGGGGCTGGGGGTCCAGATGCCAGCCCTGCAGATGGGGCGTGGGATTCTCCTCACAGGAGTGACATCTGCGTTTTCAAAGAAATCTTAGGTTGTGAGCCAAGCTTCAAACCCAGCTGAAAGCCCCACCGCTGAGGTAGGCCACCAAACGGTTTAAGGGGACTGTCCTGCGGGTCTGGCACTTTGCCAACCCCCTAAGTCTTCCTGTAACTCCTGCTCTGTCTAGAGCGCTGACTCCGTGTACTTCGGAGTGTGTGTAAGATGATTTGACAGGAAGTTCAGCACCTCCCCGTTCTAATTAGGCTGCCCCAGCAAGGTCACAGAGCCGTCCCTGATAGGAAGCAGTAATTAGAGTGACAGAAGTGGCGTTTTCTGGGGTGGTTCAGAGATGCGCTTTCTGCGGTAGCATAAAGGGGGAGGAAATGGAAACTAATCCCCTAAAGAAGGTTAATAGCATCCATGCATTCGAGTTACCTACATCAGCCTTGTCCCAGACAATTAGGAGTTGGAGGTCCTACACATTCACGTTTCCTTCCTAGGATCGATTCCATATTCCTGAAGGCGGTCCATCTCTGACTTACCCCTCAGGAGCAGGAAGCTTCAAAGTTCATTTGTCAATTCATTTTAAAGCAACGATGAACCCATTTCATGTTCTACAGGAGTGCCCTCCCCCCCCCCCCCCCCGGAAGGTGGCTCTAGGAGGCAATCCTGTGGTTATTTTAGAAGCCCTTCTTGTTGTAAGGCACAATTGGAGAATTTGTTTTCTAAGAGGCAAATACTGGGAACCTCAGTATAAATGGATAGCAATAGTCGTGATTAAGGAAATTATGGTTTCTCAAATCGAATGCTCTGCAGCCATCAAAAAGAAAGTGAAAGGGGAACGTGTGCTCAAGATTAATGTCCACGGGACGAAGGAAGCAGAGAACACAAAATACAGAACAATGTGCATACCATGCTTTTTTAGTGTGTTTTTGAAAGAGACTAGTACCTGCATAGCTGGGAAAGGACACAAGAGATTGCTTGTAATAATCGGTTATCATTGGGGAGCTATGGGAACTTTAAAAATTTCCAAACCTTCCAGCAATGAGTCGCATATTGTGTACAACTGTGTTTGTCCTTAAAGAAAAGGAGGCGAGACGGGTTTCGCGGCAGTGAGACCATGTCCCATTTCCACCCTTGTTACTATGTCCCCGGTGAGGACCCTGAGAAAGCGCCCCAGGTGCACGGGAAGCCCGCCACCCCGCCCTCCCCCGCCCCGCGGAGCCCGCGCCCTCCCCGCTAGCTCCGCCCCTGCCCGCCCTCGCTCCTTGCCCATTGGTCTGCCTCCGCACCGCCGCGTCCAATCGCAGCGCTTAGCGCCAAATTCGAATGGTTGTTTTCATTTGAATCGGGAGAGCGCGGCGGCGGCGGCTTTACGCGCGGAGCTGCTAACGCCGGGCGCGTCCCGGACGCAGCTAGGCTGGGCCACCTGGTCGCCGGCGAGGGCGACGGCGGGGGGTGGGGGTAGTGAGGACTGCGGCGGAGGTGGCCGCGGGCGGTGTCCGTCCCTGGAGCGCGGGGCGGGCTGTGGACGCCGGTGGAAGAGTCGCTGGCTTTTCCGGGTGAGGACGTAAGTTGCATCTGGAGGAGCAGGGGACTCAGGTGGCGGTGGCCGTGGCGGTGCGGGCGACTGTCCCGGGTGAGCCGCGGCCGGGGCGCCTCGGGGCTCGGGGACGGCCGGTGCGTCTGGGGACTAGAGCTGCGGGGACTCCTCTGCTCTGCGGGAACCGGCGCCTGGAGCGCGGCCAGGGCTCTGGCGAGCGGGTGTTGGTGGGAACCCCCTGGAGCCTTGACCTTGATGAGCTTCGAGAGTTCTAGCCGCGGGTCCTTGGGGGCACTGGGTGTTGGCGGGGGCGGGGGGGGGGGGCTCCAAGGTGCAGCCCGGGGCCTGGCTGGGGCTCCCCCAGGGCTCAAGTAAGATGTGGGTCAGGGTGGCAGAAGCATGGTGATCGTATAAGCCAGCGCATTTGGTCACTTACAAGTGACTTCCTAGCTCTTTGCTTTCAGAGTAACACCCCACCTCCTCCGCGTGTTTTGTTTTTGTTTTATTCAGTGGCATGTTCCTGCATCAAGTTTGCTTCTGCAGACCTTTTGATGCCTGACCTTCCTATACCGATTACACTCAACATCTTGTTTAGAAAATGGGTCCTACAGGACGCCTTGTTACCATCAAAAGGAGCGGGGCGGACGGCCCCCACTTTCCACTGAGCCTCAGCACCTGCTTGTTTGGAAGGTGAGCCCTGCATAGGGGTGGACAATTTCCTTTAACAGACATTAATATCCTAATCACAGATTAACAGACTGGAAACACCCGAGAAGTAGTTCCTGCCCCCAGTTTGCTGGTGACTTTCCTAACGGTTGTCAACCTCTCACGGTTGTTTATTAGGAACTAGGATTTTGAAGACAATGTTTATATACTTTTTTTTTTTTAATCGAACACATTTTAAAATTGATTTGATAAAATCTTTAAATGGAGAAAGATGTAGATTATCTTCAAATCCTGATTGACTTCATGCATTCTTTAGAAGGCCAGGGTGTTCATCTGAAACCCCTCCAAACTTGGTGTTCCTTGGCTGTGGGGGACCCTCCTGAGCAAATGAGGGAAAGAGCCTCCGAATTTGGTTTGTTGGGGAAATGAAGCTGGGAGAAGTCTTGCTAGTGATTTGAGAACTTCTTTCTCGCCTGTTGCTGTCCTGTGTTGTTGTTGGTAAATAACTGTGGTCCCTGCATAACAGGCACCCTCCCGTTTTCTGACCTGTGACTCTTTATATCAATGATAGGTCACCCTCCCTGTGGAGCCCTGTGAGGTGGGTCCCACACCCCGTCCTGTCCTACCAGCCCTCTTCCACGTTCTACCCCACCACGGACATTCTACGCTTTTGCTCCTCTGTGTGCTTTTAGCCAGTTTGACCTTTACGACTGGAATGTTCTCTTATCTTCCTGTGTGAGGGATTCCTTTCCACCTTCTTGATAATCATCTAAATGTTACCTAAAGAGAAGCCTTTGGTGAACACTGCTCTTGTCTTCCCTAACGCTACACAGGGCGAGGAGGCTTTGGTTGTGTCTCCCACTCCTGAGCTCTCCCAGGACAGGGACTGTCTAGTTCGTAATTATGTACTCCGTGCCTAGTACGGGTCTGGCGAGTAAAAGGTGATCCATAGAGTTGGCACTCTGTGTCTAATAGAAGCGTGGCCTGGATGTGGAATCATAAGCCGCAGTGGTTCTCAGACTAGGATTATTTTGCCCTGCAGGAGACCTCCTGCAAGGCCTGGAGACGGTGCCCACGGTGTGGGCAGCTCATGCCACTGGCATCAGTGAACAGAGGACAGGGATGCTGCTGAACAGGGTATAGTGTCCACAGATTACAGGACACGCTCTACTATAAAGAATCATTTGGCCTCAAAGGGCAACAGTGCTGAGGTCAAGAACGACCGATCCGTAGGGATGCTAGCTGGCAGTTCCCAGCCAAACAAATTCTCAGTTCTAACAAGATAGGCTCTCTGTGTGTGTGTGTCTCTTTCTGTCTCTCTTGCTGGAATATTCAGATACCTAAAAGTCAAATTCTCCTCTTTAGTCTAAAGTGGGTTGCTCTAGCTCCTTTTCGGAGGAAAAAGAATAAACGTTTTGGTATCAGATGTCAGTCACTCTGGTTATTATACAGAAGGGATTAAATATCTTTTTATGCAAGATTTGACATTTCAAACCCATTCATGGGCGCCTGGGTGGCCCAGTCGGTTAAATGTCTACTCTTGATTTCGACTCAGGTCACGATCTCACAATTTGTGAGTTCAAGCCCTGCATCGGCTCTGCTCTGACAGTGCAGGGCCTGCTTGAGATTCTCTCTCTTCCTCTCTCTCTCTCTGGCCCTCCCTCCCTCACGTGTTCTCAAAATAAATAAATACACTTTTAAAAAAAAAAAAAACCAAAACCCATTCCTAAGTGTTTGGTCATATGCCATAGGTAGAAAGAGATATTCTTAGCACCAGAATATTATATTGAGAACAGAGAGAAGAGTCTATAATTGTTCAAACTTTCAGTAACGGGGACACCAGACCCAAGGAACCTTACTAAGGACCGTTTTGATTAGTTTCTATGTGGGTTTGGAAATTCTCCCTCCTGGTGCTTCCTGTTCATGTTCCTTGTGTGGAAAGACAAGTTGAATCTAATAATGTGTATTTGTTGTTTGCATTTGTAGTTTTAATAAGACTTCTGAATCTGCCCGTTAATACAGTGCAGTTTTAAAACCATGAAAAGCTCATGAGTCCGTGGCTTTTACTGTGTGCCAGGCAAACGCCAGACGTGTATAATTCATGTACTGCTTGAACAACACCGCGAGATAGGTGCTGATGTAATTGTAAGCTTTTTGTTTGTAAAGCACGGCTGCACAGACAGGTGTTAGCAAAAAATACAGCACTTGTGATGATTAAACCTCTAAACATACATAACATTACAAATGAACACATATAAACCTTTTTTTATAGAAAAAAAGCACAGAGTATTAAAGATCGTCACCGTTCTCCAGACTGTGCTATAAATGCTCTCTTATTTGGGTCTTATAAGCAGGTATTTCAGTAAAAGGCATTCCAGTTTTGTATTCTACTGTTTTCCCTTATAATTATTTCTAAGTACTTGAAGTTTTAAAGGTTTAGTATCGTTAGTTATATACCACTTGTCCAAATTGTTTGCAAAATGCACAGTTCAGGGACCTTGCCCAAGTTTTTATTCCTTTCTGTTGTTGCATTTAAGGATCAAACATATGGTCAAATGATGTTTTACTTTGAAACGTTAATGTAATTTTTTTTTTTTTTAAATGCAGGAGCTTAAAAATCTTATTTATTTATTTATTTTTTTCAATTAAGGGGTATTGAATGTGACATTCGCATCCAGCTCCCTGTAGTCTCAAAACAACATTGCAAAATTGAAATCAATGGGCAGGAGGTAAGTGGGTGTTTGAAGTCTGTTTGTTTTTTTTTTTTTAACTTTTCATTTCACTTCTTACCCATTTGTGAGTTACCTATTCCCCCCCCTTTTTTTTCTACCTTGTAGGCAATGCTGTTTAATTTCAGTTCCACGAATCCAACACAAGTCAATGGATCTACCATTGATGGACCTGTACAACTAAAGCATGGAGATGTGATCACTGTTGTTGACCGTTCCTTCAGGTAGGTGAGAAGTCCAAACAAATCAGACTCACGTAAATGGACCTTCTGATGCACCAGAACTAGCCTTGTAGATTTCTGTGATCTTTCTGTAATGCCGGTGAGTGTCAGAGCATCTGAGGCTGCCATGCTCACCACTGGTTCTCCATCTAAAGTCACAAGAGTCTAGAAGGGATGACGCAGGGGACTTGGATGATCCCCTTCGAGGATCCAAATGCAGTTAACTGGGCCAAAGAGGAGCGACCAGATCCCCAAGGGGTTTTATTTTGCTGCAAGTGTTGTGAAACCGCAGTTTTCAGTTTCTCTTTCATTTGAAAGTAAAAGACGCTCTTACAGAAAGATACAAGATAAGATGCCCAGATGGGCTTATCACGAAGCGAGCGCCTTTGTGATTTCCATCTGTTACGGGCTGAATTGTGTCCCTCCAAAATTCATATGTTGGAGCCTTAACCCCCAGCAACCCAGAATATGACCGTATTCGGAGATAGGGTCTTTAAAGAGGTGATTAGGTTAAAACGAGGCCCTTAGGGTGGGTCCTAATTCAATCTGACTGGTGTCCTTGTAAGAAGAGGAGATTAGGACACTGAAGAGGAAGCAGGTGTTCAGAGGGACAGCCATGTGAAGAGACGGCAGGGGTGCCCTAGAGAGCGTTGTACAGCTCGGGTGCAGTGTTCTGTCCACTTGCGTCCATTAGACTCAAATTCCTGGCTGTAGAATCATAGTAATTCACCCCCTTGATTCTTAATTCAGGTAGGTTAGTTGAAATCATGCATTGAGGATTTTTTTTTCTTTGTTGTTGTTGTTGTTGTTTTGTTTTTTTGCTCTTCTGTTTTTGCTCTCTGTGTTTTGAGGCTCTCCTGTGTGTGTGTTTAAATTTAGAATTATCTCCTGGTGGGTGAAGCCCTGCCATTTATCTTTCTGAGAGATCCTGTACCTTCACTGATGCTTTTTATCAGTGACTGCATTTTATCATTTTTCTCTGGTACATTGCTTTCAGCTTTGCATAATCCTTCAGGTTTAGATGGTTTCCTGGAACCAGCTGTTGGGTACACTTTTTTTTCTTAATAATTGGTTTATCTCCTTGATAGGTTGATCCTTTTACCATTATAAAATATGCTTGGTCTCTGTGAACAATTTTTATCTTAGAATCTATTTTGTCTGATGTTAGCGCGACCCCTCTCTTCTGGTTGCTGCTGGCATGGCGCATCCTTCTGTGTTCGTTCTGTGGGTGCCTTGGGATATACATCGTGACTCCTGTAAGCAGCACGTGGTGGGGTCATGGTTTTCATCCACGCTCCCAAATGGAACGCTGCCTTCCTTCCCGCCTTCGTTTGTATCAAATAGATAATCTTCTGTT
This sequence comes from Puma concolor, assembly GCF_028749965.1. NCBI lineage: Eukaryota > Metazoa > Chordata > Mammalia > Carnivora > Felidae > Puma > Puma concolor. The sequence continues at coordinate 84,342,015 of NC_141677.1, read as the reverse complement.
TGTTCCATTGGCTGTTTCTTTCCCGTGCTTTTTCTGAATTTGCCTCCATGTTTAAAGGGTGTGTTTATCGAACAGACTTCTAGCTTGGAAGTATTTGATGTGGAGTGGAGACCAGAACTTCTTCCCCAAAATGAGGTGCTGTTCAGACTGAGATTAACTGGGATGATTAAATCCCTCCAACAAAGAATGGGGAAAAGGTCTTAGGAAGGGGCACTTGACCAAGAACTCGACTACCATGAGAAGCAATTCCAGACACCCAGCTGTTTCAGATCAGACTGCCCCCTGGAGGCCAAGTTCAGTATGCCCATAAAAGGTTGTTCGTGAATGGATGCTTGAGGTCTGATAGAACGACTTTGTATGTTGCTAAATCTCTCTACATATTAAGAAATGTGCCAGTCTTTGTCCGGGTACAGATACAGTAAGCAGGAAACTGAGGAGATCACAGCAGCCCTAAATTCTAGGGTGGCTCTGTGGTGACCCTGCCGTAAATAACATCACAAAGTGACTCAGGCCTCACGTGCCGCAGGGCTTCCTGGGTGACCTTCCAAGTCCTCAGATGATTTCCAGGGATACAAACCGGTGGAAATCCGATCGGCCATCCTATGCAGTAGGTTTTCACATAGGAGGTACTCACACGGGCTCGTCCGTGTTCAGAAATCAACCTGGGTCCCAACCTATGACGTTAGCGTTCCAAAAGAAATTTGAGACGACCTAAGATCTTTCCTAACTATGTTTATTTCCATGAATAAAACAAACCTGACGTTTGTTCCTCGCTCCTTGGACATTAATCAGATGGGGAAGTTTTACCGTCAGTTACAGATCTTGAATCTGAATATGTGTCTGTCCTTCTGCGCACTTCAGGTACGAAAATGAAAGTCACGAGGACAGAAGGAAGTCTACTGAATTCCCAGGACAAAGACGCAAACAGGTGATGAGCGAGGGGTGGCATCCAACTTTGAGTTCTGATTCCTGTGCACAATACTATGAAATCATTAATGTGCACGTCGATGAATGGTGTCTCACCAGTGAGGATGACTGGCCAGTTGTAAGGAAGGTGTGACTGAGGTCTTAAACATGATGAACTTAGACAAACTTGAGTTTGTTTGTTTGTTTATATTTATTTATTGAGAGAGAGTGTGCGAGCAGGGGAGACGGGCAGAGGGAGGGAGAGAGAATCTTAAGCAGCCTCCATGCTCTGTGTTAGCCCCACACGGGGCTGGGATCCCACGGTCCTGGGATTATGACCTGAACCCAAATCAAGAGTCAGACACTCAACCAACTGACAGACCCAGGAGCCCCATAAATTGAAATAATTTCATTTTTTTTAAGAGACAGAGAGTATGAGCAGGGGAGAAGGAGAGAGAGAGAGGGAGACACAGAATCCGAAGCAGGCTCCAGGCTCCGAGCTGTCAGCACAGAGCCCGACGCGGGGCTCGAACTCACGAACTGCGGGATCATGACCTGAGCCGAAGTCGGAGGCTTAATCGACTGAGCCCCCGAGACACCCCATAAATTGAAATAATTGAAAACTGTACTTCTTTTATTCACAAAGAGTGGACTAGGTCAGTCTAACATTTTGGCCCAAAAGGCCCCTTTAGCATCTCACGATCTGATCTTGCAGACCTTTGGTTAGGACAGCCCATTGCAAGGAATTAAAATCCGGGGATTACATTATCCCGTGGCTCTTGTTGTCTCCCGGTCACTGCTCTTCTCCATCTTTATGTACCTGAGATCATCACATCGGAGCTCTGGGTACCAAAGGGGTCCTGCACAGTGTTACGTGACAGACGTATTGGCGTTTCAGAACGCTTGGCTTATCTCCATCCTTGGAGCTTTGGTAGGACGTGTCCCGTGAACTTCTCTTCTTTATGAAGCTACCCAAGCTGGTCTCCTGTGAGCGGGTTGCGATTCTCTGGCTTACAAGTCAGTACCCGTGCCCGAAATGAGCAGGAAGCCACTCTACCGAAGATCGAGGTGCTGCTTCCCGCCTAGAGCAGTGACCTTAATGTTGACCTTGCCACTCATCAGCTTCGGGGGAAAACTAGCTTTTGAGGTTTTCCACCTACTTGGTTGGTGGGTGTAAGGGAACCAACCAAAACGCTGAACTTTGGGTTAGACAAGTGGTCTCGGATTTTGGCTCAGGTCATGATCTCACAGCTTGTGGATTCAAGCCCCCATCGGGCTCTGTGCTGACAGCGTGGAGCCTGCTTGGGATTCTCTCTCTCCTCCTATCTCTGCCCCTCTCCCACTCTGTCTCTGTCTTTCTCAAATAAATAAATAAACTTTTTACAACATTGATAAGAGGTCTCAGAGGGCTATGAACTGTTCATTGTTGGGATTGTGCTAAAGCCAGTACTGAAACTAAATACTGAGAACATGTGATAGCAGTTGGGCAGTGATCTTTGTGCTATGGAATATAATGGTACAAAAATGGGCTTGTATTTTGTACATAATTTTTAAGTTTTAATTTATTTTTCCTGTTTGGTCATAAGACTGTTGGCCAACTTCAGATGGGAAATTTGAAACGGATCCCTCACTTGGCAAATTTGAGAAGCAGCGGGTTAGATACCAAGAAATCTGAAACAGATTGAAGGAAAAAGTTAAATTATTTGCCCTTGGATATATTTTGTGATTTTTTTTTTTCCCTCTGTAGTAACTCGGATGAGATACTTTTCCTCCTTTGAAGCAACACTGAACTTTTATATCTTGCATAATTGTTATTCTTTGGTTGTTCCTTGCCCCTTAAAATTTTTTCTGACAGATTGTGAGGGCAGCAGTTGGGGGGGCGGGGGGGGAGGAGCCGGATCTGATTGTCGTGCGCTGAGGGTGAGCGCCTGTGGTGTGCTGGTTTCACCTTGGCCTCACCATCCCGGCTCTCGGGTGTACCTGCCAGCCAAAGCACACGTGCCCAGTGGGGCCCCAGCAGGTCCTGTACCCTGTTTCTGACAAAGCTGAGTACTAAGTCAATAATTCCGTGCCCTTGGTAGGTTCACAGACGCTGCATGCAGATGATGTCTAATTGCAGCTTTGGCTCTCTCGTGGGGGGATGAGAGAGAAGTTTGAGGAACTTCCCAAAACTCAACTGAGGTTCAGTTTATTTATCTTTTTTAATGTTTTTTTAATGATTATTTTTTAGAGATAGGGAGAGTGTGAACAAGGGAGGGGCAGAGAGAGAGAGGGAGACTCAGAATCTGAAGCACGCTCCAGGCTCTGAGCTGTCAGCACAGAGCCCGACGCGGACCTCGAACTCACAAACCTGGAGATTATGACCCAAGCCAAAGTCGGACGCTCCACCGACTGAGCCCCCCGGGCGCTTCAACTGACGTCCAGTTTAAACAATTCTGAGCTTCAAGTTTGTTTCTTATACTATCATTATATATTTTTAAAATCAGCTAAGAAATACTTGTATTACGAGCACTTGCCCCTGAGCGTCTTGGGTGAAAGTCTCTAAAATTCATATAAGGACAGTTTGGTAGGGAAGAGCCTCCCTAGCAAGAACATTTTAATAAATATGACTGCCCATGTTTGAAAAGACACCTACATCACTGTTTTTTATTTTGCCAATTCACAGGAATCTCTGCATCGAGTCTCAAGATCTAGCCTCTCTTCCGACCCTGGTTAGTAGTTTTGTGGTTTTCTCCTGGGATCCTTCAAGGTCAGCTCTCCACGTAGCGTTACGGCGAGGAAGGGACAGCAAGAACGCCTGTGTTCTGCATTCAGCTTCACAAAAGTTAGGAGGTTGTGTTACTTCCCATGGCACACAGGCAGACATCTGAGTTCACTTTTTCCTCAAGTGACTTAGAGGGCACCGTGCTCACTGGAGCATCCAGGTATAAGCCGTCTTGTTAGGTTACCGGTTTAATTGAGTAGATTAACAGCATTCCATGCCTCACATGGGTTATAGGAGGCTGACGTGACCTATTTGTTTGCCTCGTAACACCAGCGTCAGAATACTTCTGTTACACGTTTTGGGCATTAAATAATTTGCAGGCTAAGTGAAAAGCTAGATTAGAAGACAATTTGAAACGCTTTTAAAATTCGAATACTTTAGGTGTTCATCACTGAGGAAAGATTGAACTTTCTGTTTCTTATTTCATAACTCATCGCCCAGACGGGAAGCTTCAAGATTCCGATGTCCGTTCAAGAGCCTCGGAAGACAGTGTTTCAGGAAGGCCTCTGAAGAATGTCCAAGCAGCGGGCATGGTCTCTGGTGGCTGTGAGGACCGGGTTGCAAGCAGAACGCCTAATGTCGTTCGTCCCTCGGAACTTGCTGGAGGTAACTCCAGAAATACCACGGATCCTACAGGCAAGGATTCTAAGGAAGATTTCAGCATAACGTTAGTGAGCTGTAAAGGAGACCTGAAGCCTTTACCCTCTACGCGGGGTCTGGAGAATGGTGCAAACAATGAATCTCCCTTTAAGAAGCTTTACGAGTCAATGAAGGAAGAGCTTGATGTGAAATCAGAAAAAGGAGATGTGCTACAGAGCGGTAAAAAATCAGGAACACGGAGTCATCACCCACCAGAGAAGGAATGTTCTGGTGATTTACAAGGCGGGACACAAGTCCCAGTGTCACTTAAATCCAGACCTAGGTCAGGTCGGGGCACCCAAATGAAGGCAGATCCTGCTTTGGGAGAACAAGGTATTAGCCAGACCGAGGACAGGAGACAAGGTGAGGAGGCTGTGGAGACTCCCAAGGAGACCAGGGGTCCCATCGTCCCTCCTGAGGAGATGACAGAAACCAAGACCCTGGCACAACGTTCCCCGCAGTCCTCGCGGAAACGTCAGCGTGAAGACCTGATGGTCGCCGGCGGAAGTGCGCCTGTGAATTTGGATCAAAAGGAAGGCTTCAGGACAGATAACAAGACGTTTACTCCTAGGAAGTCCTTAGCCAGAAACCAAACACCCGCTAAAGTCGAAAACGCTGATAATTTTGGAGCTACACCAGAAAAGCTCTTTTCCAAAAGGAGGAGGAGTATTCCTACCAGTGTGGACGTTCTTACGCCAGAACCAGAAACTCAGAATCACGCGATTTTAGCTCCGTTGCCCGTTCAAGTTGAAAGGAAGATTCCAAACAGTTCTGTCCACCAGCCTGAGAAAGCGGGTGCCGCCGTGGGGCGCATGCACTCTGGGTTGCCTGGTCGTAGTTCAGTTGATACAAGCAACTCTGGGGACTCCATCAGTAAGTTTACTTAACTGTGCATTTACCGCCCCCCCCCCCCCCCCATAGCTCATACCTTGTATCTAGATAGGAACCGATGAGACCTCCCTTCCGTCGGTGGTGATTTCACCGTGGCAGGGAGCCTATGTGCACAAAGCCAGATGCACCGTCTGCTCTCATAGACTCGTCCTGAAGACGCGCACAATTGTAATCCGGGGCTCCGGAGGGAGGGCGGGTTGTCAGGGACGAACACAGCCGGGGACCTACAGGGGTCCAAAAACGTGTTGGATTCTCCCGTTCCACCCACAAGAAGATAGAAAGGAGAATAAGCCTAGTAATAAGCATAATGGCTTTCCAGAAACGTTTGAGTTCCGAACTATAAGCACTCGTATCCTGTGAGTTTGCTCCTGTAAACTAAGTCCAGGGAAGTCCCTTGGGAATGTTTAAATACAGGGAGGGTGTCTCTCAGGTACTTATACTCTGTTTTCCGTGTCTCCTAATAGTAGTTTGTTGTTGTTGTTGTTGTTGTTGTTTGTTGTTGTTGTTGCTGCTGCTGCTGTGTTATAAACCACTGGACTATCCCCACGGGTTTCTGTATCAGGAGCTGTTGTAGGTGTTTTAAAGACATGGGCACTTTTGATCCTCTATGCAGGTAGCAGGTGGGCCCCCGGGACAGGTATCCCTGTTAACTTCCCTTTTGTAAAACGGGAAACTGACGGCCTCCTGTCACCCAGCGAGCGGCAGGGCTGTGACCCCCGAGTGGGCTCAGTAGCTCCTGGGTTTTCTCCCATACTTTTCGGGGGGGGGGGATGGTTCTGTGGGTGTTCTGAAGTAGCAGGCTTACCGTCCGGGCTCTGTTTTGCAGACGGTCCCTCATGCGAGGTGCACCCCTCTCTGCAATTACACCAGCACGCATCCGTCACTGTGTCCCTATGAGTCTCAGAAAGGAGGCATCACTCAGACAAGGGATTCTTGTTGAGTGCCGGTTCATAGGGATGTACGGTGGGGTTGGGACTCGTGAATCGCCTATTCGAATCACCTGGAGAAGTTTTCAAGTTCACGACTTCTCACTAGGTAGGCCTGGGCGAGGTCCGAGTTCATAGGTGTCTTTGGAAAAAGCCCTATCCGGTCACCGCGGAAGCATCCGTGTCTGTCATTCCCCTGCTCCAAAGTGAAAGCCGCCCCATCCACACCAATCCCTTTATCAAGCTCTGTCCACGTGGGCATTTTCAACCTTTCCTAGGAGATCTTTGTACTGTCCGGTTGGGACGTGACGCTTTGTGAGTTTATCCCTGGGTCTTTTCCTGAGCTCCAGCTCCGTGAGCGTTGCAAAAGGATGAGACGCTGTGGTGTTAGTTTTCAAGGGGGCTTTTCCATTGGTTTGTCTTTAACGGCAATTTGAAACATGTCTCAGGTGTCCACACATCGTCCATTCCTTCTCCACGTTTGTATTCGTTATTTCAGATAAGACTGAGGGAACACCCCTGAAAAGAAGGCGGGTCTCCTTCGGTGGTCGTCTGAAGCCGGAGTTATTTGATGAAAACTTACCTCCTAATACACCTCTCAAGAGAGGAGAAACACCCAGAAGGTCACTTGTAAGCCACACTCCACCTGTCCTGAAGAAAATCATCAAGGTAGGGTCAACGGTCAGTATTCTCACTCCCGCCTAGGACACATCCTTTCCAAACGCCCCACGCCAGCACAATGGCAACGGAGACCTTTTTCTTTCTAAAAACGTAGTAAAGACAAAAAATTCTAAAGGATGGCTCACTCACTGAGGGGTGGAAAATGGACCCCTGGGCTTGGAACCCCGATTCTCACGTGGCTGAGCACAGCGGAGGCCTGTGAAGGCCTCTTCGGGCGGAGGCCTCCTGCCAGCCTTGCTTCCAGAAGACCACTCAGGCTGGGGGAGGGGGCGGGTTCGGTAAAAACTACCAATCAGAGGGGCGCCCGGGTGGCTCAGTGGGCTGAGCATCCGACTTCGGCTCAGGTTATGATCTCATGCTTCATGAGTTGGAGCCCCACGTCGGGCTCTGTGCTGACAGCTCAGAGCCTAGAGCCTGCTTCGGATTCTGTGTCTCCCTCTCCCTGTCCCTCCCCTGCTCACGACGTGTCTCTCCCTCAAAAATAAATAGATAACCATTAAAAAACAAACAAACAAACAAACAAACTACTGATTAGAAAGAATCTGGAGACATCATGACACAAACCGTAAGGTGGTTTGTTTGTTTGTTTGTTTTCTTTTAGAATTCTAAGGTGAAAAGGAAACCCTTGAGTGGCAACACGCCCATGATTTCCACCATCAGCTATTTAGAACTTTGTAATCACCTACGCTAGGCTGTGTTGTCCTCCTGAGTTTAGGTCTTTAGAAGGTATGGCCGCCCAGCTCACCCCCCTCAGAGGGCCTGGGCAATCTTTCATTTCTTTTCCTACCAAAAGGAGTATAAGGTATGTGTGGCTCCCTTTCCATTCTCTATTGGCTCCCAGAAATGAGCGGCCCTCCTTCCACGTAGACCAAAGGGGATTAGACGTCCACAGGTGGTGTTTTCTCCAATTCAGATCAGAGCATGCTCACTCCTCACTTAAGACTGGTTTGCTGTCCCCTCCCACCCCCCCTCCTTCCTTTTTCTCTTAAATGAGGGGCACAGACTCCCATCTCTGCCTTCCACTTGACAGCGCTTGAAACGTTTTGGTGCTTCCAGATTGAAACAGCCAAAATTCTTTAACTGGGCAGGGTTTTCACATCCACTACAGAGACTCTGTGTTGGCGGTAAGGTATCTTATGAACATTTAAATCTCGTCAGGACCGTCCTCAACCATCGGGAAAAGAAGATTCTTCCCGACTCCATTTGGAAGTGACCGCACAACCGCAGTTCGCGGGATCTCCAGCTCGTGATCCGACCAGGACTTCTCCAGGTGCCCGTGACCCACGTCGCAGGTCACCCAAGGCGTCCTCGGTCTCCGGTGGCAGCAAATCTCATCACACGGATGTTCCTAAGAGGGGAGGCAGGAAGAGCGGTGGCTTGCTTTCAAAGAGAACCTCCATCGACCGGAGCCAGCATGACATCTTGCAGAGGATTTACTCCAAAAGAAGGAGCGGAGCTTCTGAGGCCAATTTAGTCGGTTAGTGTCGTGTCCGCGGATGTCTTAAGGTCGGTTTTCTCGCTCACGGGGCTTCGGAAACCTTTCAACACGTTTTCCTTGTGACAGTGGCGAAGTCGTGGGCGGACGTAGTGAAACTCGGGGCCAAACAGACCCAGGCCAAAGCGGTCAAACACGGCCCCCAGCGACAGCTGAGCAAAAGGCCAAGAAAAGCGAACACTCCGAAGGTATGAACAGCTCCTTGGCCACGTGCTGTGAGGTAAGGTCGCGTTGGGTGGGGAGGTACGCGCTGACGTTTCCTTCATCTTGTTACATTTTTTTTTTTTTCCAGAAGCCTGTTAGCGGCGTTCACAGTGAGTTTAGTACAGGCCATGCCAACTCTCCTTGTACCATAATAATAGGGAAAGCTCACCTTGAAAAAGTAAATGTGCCTGCCCGGCCCTACAGAATGCTCAACAACTTTGTCATCGACAAGAAGGTGGACTTCAATGAAGATCTGTCAGGTAAAAGCACAACCTCGAGGCTTGGAAACCGTAGCCCTTCGATCCCCCTACATGTGAGAACGTGGACGGATGCCGTAGATGTGTATGGTGGGGAGCAGACGGGAGGATCAACGATCTAGTCAGCTCCTGGGGTTCTGGTGGTTCAAGGAAGAACTTGCTGGGTTGGACGAGAGCCGGACCTCGACCGTATTGGGGGTCACGAGTCCCGCACGAGGCAGGTATGAGTGGTAACTGCACAGCTTTGCCTAGGATGGCAGCATCCGTGTAGAGTACTGGAGTCCGCTTCATGGTGAAGAGAGCAGGCTCGTTTTTATAATCGCCCCTCCCCTGTGTTTATACTGATCGACCGCCCCGAAGTTGAACAATATTTTACTGTTTCAAGAGGTTCCTTCCTTTCCATGACGCTTAACTGTTTCTAGAAATGAAAGCCTGTGAAGAGGCCTTCCCTTAAGCATGAACAGTTGAACCAGTGTTTCCATTCTCAGTAACGGTGGGATGTGACTTCCTTACGGTTGTCCTAGATTAACACCAAGACAGGAACCCAGGGCTGGGATTTCACTCTCCATGGTTTGACCGGTGCTTTCTGCCTTCAACACTTTTGGAGGGAGGGGAGACTTGATTCCACCTCCCATTAGATGGGGTCTTTTTTTTTTTCTTTTCCTGGCGTATTTTTTTAAATGTTTTTGTTTGAATGTTTATTTATTTTTGAGGAGACAGAGACAGAATGCGAGTGGGTTTGGGTAGAGAGAGAGAGGGAGACACAGAATCCAAAGCAGACTCCAGGCTCTGAGCTGTCAGCACAGAGCCCAACGTGGGGCTTGAACTCACGAGCTGCGAGATCATGACCTGAGCTGAAGTGAGATCGGACGCTCAACTGACTGAGCCACCCAGGCACCCCTATTTCCTGGTGTATTTTAAGATGGAATAGTTCTACTCCTCTGTATAACCCAAATAAAGTTCCCTCTGAGTACTGTCACAATAGGATCACTACACATAGTTTTTTGGGGCACCTGGGGGGCTGTCAGTTAAGCGTCTGACTTTGGCTCGGGTCATGATCTCACGGTTCATGAGTTCGAGGCCCACGTCAAGCTTTGTGCTAACAGCTCAGAGCCTGGAGCCTGCTTCGGATTCTGTGTCTTCCTCTCTCTGCACTTCCTCTGCTTGTGCTCTGTCTCTCAAAAACATATAAACATTAAAAAAAATACATTTAGCTTTTAAAAAAAAAAATACCCGTAAACATACCTGTAAAAACGCAGAACAATTGTAGCCCATTTTGATAGCAAACTGAATGAGAAAAAAGTTTCGAGTATGTACCACCCAATATGCAGTCATATGTACATACGTGTACATTATGTAAATTATGTTCATGTGTGAGGGTTCTAATGTCCTTATGTTACAAAGCATTAAAAACCAATCCTCAGGGGCTCCTGGGTGGCTCAGTCGGTTGAGTGTCCGACTTCAGCTCAGGTCACGATCTCATGGTTCGTGGGTTCGAGCCCCGTGTCGGGCTCTGTGCTCACAGCTCAGAGCCTGGAGCCTACTTTGGATTCTGTGTCTCCCTCTCTCTCTGCCCCTCCCCACCTTGCACCATTTCTCTGTCTCTCTCAATAATAAACATTAAAACAGGGGCTCCCGGGGCGCCTGGGTGGCGCAGTCGGTTAAGCGTCCGACTTCAGCCAGGTCACGATCTCGCGGTCCGGGAGTTCGAGCCCCGCGTCGGGCTCTGGGCTGATGGCTCAGAGCCTGGAGCCTGTTTCCGATTCTGTGTCTCCCTCTCTCTCTGCCCCTCCCCCGTTCATGCTCTGTCTCTCTCTGTCCCAAAAATAAATAAACGTTGAAAAAAAAATTTTTTTAAAAAAATAAAACAGGGGCTCCCGGGTGGCTCAGTCGGTGGAGCGTCCAACTTTGGCTCAGGTCACGATCTCGCGGTTTGTGAGTTTGAGCCCCATGTCGGTCTCTGGGGCTGACAGCTCAGAGCCTGGAGCCGGCTTCGGATTCTGTGTCCCCCTCTCTCTCCGCCCCACCCCTGCTTGTGCTCTGTCTCTCTCTGTCTTTCAAAAGTGAATAAACATAAAAAATTAGAAAAAAAAAAACCAATCTTCAAAAATATTTTTAAGATAAAATTAGTAGAAATTTAAATGCTCAGTACTCAGACAGTGGGTTTTCCCAACCTTCCTTCCAGACCCCTTCCTAGAGAGTGCAACAATTCCCACCCCTTGGTGTGAGTAAGTTTCATGACAAAACAGCAGTCTGTACTGAAGCCTGGATCCTGGCTCTTTAAGGGGGGCCTGAGTAGCGGCAGGAGGAGGAGACTTTTAAGTGAAATGGCTGGTTCGAGGGCCTCCGGAACAGTCTTCTCAAAGACAGTTTGCAATCAGATGCCAGACCGAGAGAGCGTTTTGATCCATTGCTGGCAGGATGAGAGTAAGACGAAAGCGGGATAACGGGAGTGTTCCGGAAAGATCGGTCTTCCCTTCAAAGAACTGTATCGTGCTTTTCTTCTGAGATGCTGTTAATACCACTTTCTGGCGTTAAAAGGGAAACATGGTGATGTTGCCATTTTACAGTACTATCGATGGGCAGTCTTTTTTTTTTTTTTTAATTGGGAAGGTTTTCTCTGGACATAAGCCCCGGTCTGCCTCAGTGAGGGCTTTTCAATGCAGCATGAGCGCACCGGGTTTCTGGATGTGTGGCTGGGGGCGCCCGGGGTGGCCTCTGTCTCCCGGCTGGTGGTCAGAATTGGGGCAACGTTGCAAGACTGACATGTCCCCTTCCTGTATGTGATTTTCTCACCAAGAGGAAAAGCAAAGAAGACGAGATGCCATCGCAACTTCTCATTGCGCTTCTTCAAAAATGAGTTTGTTATTTAAAAAAAAAAATCTTTATTTATGTTTGACCGAGAGAGAGCGTGCGAGCAGGGGAGGGGCAGAAAGAAACGGGGGCAGAGGATCTGAAGCAGGTTCTGCGTGGACGGTAGAGACCCCAGTGCGGGGCTCGAACTCAGAACTCACGAACCGCGAGATCACAATTTGCGCGGCAGTCAGGCGCTTAATCAACCCACCCACCCAGGCGCCCCAAAATGAGTTCATCATTAATACGTGACTGTCTCCAATGAACTCTGGGGAGTGATTCACTGTTCCTTCTCTGCCACTTCCTCTGGGGTCTGTGCAGACTGGCATGGTTGCTGGCATGTATGAGCGATGTGTTTGTTCATTGCTTTTCCCATATTTTCGTATACCAGGGTTAACTGAAATGTTCCAGACTCCAGCAGCGAAAGTGAAGCCACAGACGATGAGCCTGCGTCCCAGCGCTCTCTCAGATTCAGAGGACGTTGTCAGAAAAGAGTTTCAAGTACCTGACCCGGGAGAAAAACCTCTGCTATGCACGTCAGAAACTTTCGGTTGGTTTACTTTTGTTTTTTCCTAGCACTTTAATATTTTCAGTAGGAATTGTAGGTGGTTTTTTTTTTTTTTTTTTTTTTTTTTTTTACAAGAGATACACTATTATTTGTCTATGACAGATACTCCTGAAAAAGTACCATTTCCAGCCTCTCTGTTCTGTTGTTTTTTTGTTTTTTTTTTAATTTTTTTTTTCAACATTTATTTATTTTTGGGACAGAGAGAGACAGAGCACGAACGGGGGAGGGGCAGAGAGAGAGGGAGACACAGAATCGGAAACAGGCTCCAGGCCCCGAGCCATCAGCCCAGAGCCCGACGCGGGGCTCGAACTCACGGACCGCGAGATCGTGACCTGGCTGAAGTCGGATGCTTAACCGACTGCGCCACCCAGGCGCCCCTGTTCTGTTGTTTTTAGGGGAACTTCCTATTCGCAGTTGAACTAGCATTGGCATTCAGCGAGTTGCACAAAAAAGAGTACTCCTTTAATAATTGTAAACTGCCCGTGCACATTTCTGCTTTCTTTATTTAAAGGGGTTGACCAGCAGAGAAGCGGAGTGATCGCTCCTCGTCGTTACATAAATTATTCCAACTCAAAATTGCCACAAATAACCCAAAAGAAAGAGAATGCGTACAATTTAGTGCCGTGAATCTTCCAGAAGGCCTGTGCCCCGGTGTGAGCCCAAGATGGGAGAAATGAGTCTGTCTTGCTCTTGCACTGAGTACTGGTTACCCAGGGCCTGGCATGAAGGGAACAGCTTTACCATGTGAACAGTGCACCCTGTGCTGAAAAGTAGATGCTTCCTGTGCAGTTAGGACCCCACACGTCCTGACGATAAGCCATGTTATTGTATTAGTGGTTCTGCAGGAGAAATGGCTGTTTGCTTCTCATGTTTGAAGGAAAGAATGTCTGCATTCAGGTGACTGAGACGCGGTGCGGTAACCTTCGGGATCCCCTTCTTAAAGAACTTTTTTTCTTGTATCTGATCTCTGTGGATCCTAATCCCCTCCTAAGTGTGAACCTGCTGTATATCACCAGGTAACGATATTCTTAGGTGCATGTGGCTCACATGCAAGACAGATTTATGGCCACGTAAGTAGCCTCATATGCTTAGCCCAGGTGGACAGGAGGCTGAACTATTGGCTTTTACACGATATCTCATAAGGAAAACATACCAGATTGGCACAACATACTGAACAGGGTATATTTCTCACGCGTGTTTTTATTTCCTGTAGGAGAGAATGTGTTCCCCGTGACTCAGAATGGACCGCAAGAGCCGTCTGATAAAAGCCTCGCGAGCCCTGTCCTCAGACGTCAGAGTGTCAGAGTAAATGTGAACATTGAGAAAACTCCGGGATCGGGGGCTCCGAAGGCCACGTCAAGCGCCAACAGGCTTCGAAGGTCCGTGGGGCCCAGAAGTATACAGATGCCAGGAGCAGGGCGCAAGGACGAAGAAGCCAAGATGGACACTGTGGAGAATGTTCCGGGACGACTTCTGAGGAAGACCCCGCAACGAGAACAGAAACTGGAGGGAGCAGTGAAGGAACAGGAGAGCTATTTTGAAGCGAGTGAGAACGATACCGAGCCAAAGGAAAATTCTGAAGAGGTGGTCGCAGTGAGGAGATCGAGAAGATATTCAGAGCAAAACCAGGAACCAGCTGCAGACCCGACCCCCCTCAAGACATGGCAAGACACAGAACCCAAGGAAGACCTGGGAGGCATCCAAGGTCTCCTCCGCATGCCCATTCGTGTGCAGGAACCAAAGGAGGCTGAGAATGAAACCGCAGAAAAGCGCCAGAAATCTTCAAAGTTGGAACTAGCTGGCATGCCAGCCGCAATGAGTGTGCAGCTTGAGACCCCTCCGCAGAAAGTGGACCTGGAGGAGGAGCCCCTGGCTCTCCGGAAGCCCATCCAGATGCCAGGAGGAAGCACACACTCACACGGAGAACCTGCAGGTGGTGATAGAAACAGCGGATTGTTTAATAGAACTCCAGAGCAGAAGCTGAGCCCTGTGGAAAAGCTACCTGGAAGCAAGAGGCGGCCAAGAACACCCAAGAAAAAGAATCATTCTCTAGAAGACCTGGCTGGACTCAGAGAACTCTTTCAAACCCCAAGCCACACAGATAAACCAATGACTGGTCACCAAACCACCAAAGCACTCTGCAAATCTCCGCTACCAGGACCAGGCAACACGCCAGCGAGTCAAAAGAGGCGGCTCGAGACCCCTCCCCAGAAAGTAGGCCTGGAGGAAGAGCCCTCTGCTCTCAGGAAGCCCACCCAGACACCAGGGGAAAGCACAAACTCACACAGAGAACCTGGAAGTGATGATGAAGACATCAACTTGTTTAACAAAACTCCAGGGCAGAAACCAAATCCTGCAGTAACTAGAAGCAAGAGGCGGCCAAGAACACCCAAGAAAAAGGCCCATTCTCTAGAAGATCTGGCTGGACTCAGAGAGCTCTTTCAGACCCCAAACCACACAGATAAACCAATGGCTGATGACCCAGCTACCAAAGCACCCTGCAAATCTCCCCTAGCAGAGCTAGTCAACACACCCGCAAGTCGCAGGAGGCTGTGCAAGACCCCTCTGCAGAAAGTGGACCTGGAGGAAGAAGCCTCGGCTCTTCAGAAGTCCACCCAGATGCCAGGGGAAAGCCCACACGAACACAGAGAGCCAGTAGGCGGTGATGAAGACATCGGATTGTTCAAGGAAACCCCAAAGCAGAAACTGGACCCTGCAGAAAATGCTGGAAGCAAGAGGCGGTCAAGAACACCCAAGAAAAAGGTCCAGTCCCTAGAAGATCTGGTTGGCCTCAAAGAGCTTTTCCAAACCCCAGAGCACACTCCAGACCCTGTGACTGTTGACCAAACCACCAGAGTTCCCTGCAAATCTCCACGAGCAGAACCAGTCAACATGCCAGCAAGTAGAAATAGGCGGCTCAAGACCCCTCAGAAAGTGGACCTGGAGAAAGAGCCCTCTGCTCTCAGGAAGTCCACCCAGATGTCAGGGGGAAGCCCACACGAACACAGAGAGCCAGTAGGTGGTGATGAAGACATCGAATTGTTCAAGGAAACCCCAAAGCAGGAACTGTACCCTGCAGAAAATGTAGCTGGAAGCAAGAAGCGGCCAAGAACACCCAAGAAAAAGGTCCATTCTCTAGAAGACCTGGATGGACTTAGAGGGCTCTTCCAAACACCAGACCACACAGATAAACCAATGACTGGTGACCAAACTACCAAAGCACCCTGCAAATCTCTGCTAGCAGGACCAGGCAACACGCCAGCAAGTCAAAAGAGGTGGCTCGAGACCCCTCCGCAGAAAGTGGGCCTGGAGGAAGAGCCCTCTGCTCTCAGGAAGCCCACCCAGATGCCAGGGGAAAGCACAAACTCACACAGAGAACCTGGAGGTGATGATGAAGACATCAACTTGTTTAACAAAACTCCAGGGCAGAAACCAAATCCTGCAGTAACTAGAAGCAAGAGGCGGCCAAGAACACCCAAGAAAAAGGCCCATTCTCTAGAAGATCTGGCTGGACTCAGAGAGCTCTTTCAGACCCCAAACCACACAGATAAACCAATGGCTGATGACCCAGCTACCAAAGCACCCTGCAAATCTCCCCTAGCAGAGCTAGTCAACACACCCGCAAGTCGCAGGAGGCTGTGCAAGACCCCTCTGCAGAAAGTGGACCTGGAGGAAGAAGCCTTGGCTCTCCAGAAGTCCACCCAGATGCCAGGGGAAAGCCCACACGAACACAGAGAGCCAGTAGGCGGTGATGAAGACATCGGATTGTTCAAGGAAACCCCAAAGCAGAAACTGGATCCTGCAGAAAATGTAGTTGGAAGCAAGAGGCAGCCAAGAACACCCAAGAAAAAGGTCCAGTCCTTAGAAGACCTGGTTGGCCTCAAAGAGCTTTTCCAAACACCAAGCCACACAGATAAGCCAATAGCTGGTGACCAAACCACCAAAGCACCCTGCCAATCTCCACTAGCAGGACCAGGCAACACGCCAGCAAGTAAAAAGAGGCGGCTCGAGACCCCTCCCCAGAAAGTGGGCCTGGAGGAAGAGCCCCCAGCTCTCGGGAAGTCCACCCAGATGCCAGGGGGAAGCCCACACGAACACACAGAATCAGGAGGCGGGGATAAAGATATTAAATTGTTTAACAAAACTCCAGAGCAGAAACTGAAACCTGCAGACAATGTAACTGGAAGCAAGAGGCGGCCAAGAACACCCCAAAAAAAGGTCCAGTCCCTAGAAGACCTGGTTGGCCTCAAAGAGCTTTTCCAAACCCCAGAGCAAACCAAGAAAACAACAGCTGTTGTCAAAACCACAATAGTGCCCTGCAAATCTCTGCTAGCAGAAACAGTCAACATACCAACCCACATGAAGACACGGCTCAAGGTAGCTCTGGGGAAGGTCACCGTAGAGAACGAGCTCTCAGCTGTCACGAAGCCCACCCAAAGGCCAGAGGAAGCCACACGCACACACAGAGAACCAGTAGGGGAAGATGAAGACATCAGATTGTTCAAGGAAACTCCAAAGCAGAAACTGAAACCTGAGGAAGATGTAACTGGAAGCAAGAGGCAGCCAAGAACACCCAAGAAAAAGGTCCAGTCCCTAGAAGACCTGGTTGGTCTCAAAGAGCTTTTCCAAACCCCAGACCCAGGGACTGGTGACCAAACCACCAAAGTTCCCTGTAAATCTCCACGAGCAGAACCAGTCAACACGCCAGCAAGTGGAAAGAGGTGGCTCGAGACCCCTCCCCAGAAAGTGGACCTGGAGGAAGAGCCCTCAGCTCTCAGGAAGCCCACCCGGATGCCAGGGGAAAGCCCACACGAACACAGAGAACCTGGAGGTAAGGAGGAAGACATCAACTTGTTTAAGGAAACCCTAAAGCGGAAACTGAACCCTACAGAAAATGTAACTGGAAGCAAAAAGCAGCCAAGAACACCCAGGAGGAACATCCAGTCTTTAGAAGACCTGGTTGGCCTCAAAGAGCTTTTCCAAACACCAAACCACACAGATAAGCCAATGACTGGTGACCAAACCACCAAAGCACCCTGCCAATCTCCACTAGCAGGACCAGGCAACAAGCCAACCAATAGAAGGAGGCGGCTCAAGACCCCTCCCAAGAAAGTGGACCTGGAGGAAGAACCCTCAGCTCTCAGGAAGCCCACCCAGCTGCCAGGGGAAAGCCCACATGAACACGGAGAACCTGTAGGTGGTGATGCAGACATCGGATTGTTCAAGGACACCCCAAAGCCGAAACTGGAGCCTGTAAGAAATGTATCTAGAAGCAAGAGGCGGCCAAGAACACCCAAGAAAAAGATCCAGTCCTCAGAAGACCTGGCTGGTCTCAAAGAGCTTTTCCAAACCGCAGACCCAGTGACTGGTGACCGAACCACCAAAGCACCCTTCCAATCTCCGCTTGCAGGACCAGGCAACAAGCCTACCAATAGAAGGAGGCGGCTCAAGACCCCTCCCCAGAAAGCTGATCTTAAGGAAGAGCCCTCAGCTCTCAGGAAGCCCACCCAAACGCCAGAGGAAAGCACTCACTTGCTCAGAGAATCAGGAGGTGATGATAAAGACGTTAAATTGTTTAATAGAACTGCAAAGCAGAAACTGGGCCCCACAGAAAACGTAACGGGCAGGAAAAATCGGCCAAGAGCGCCGAACCCCACCCAACCCCTGGAAGACCTGGCCAGTTTCAGAGAGTCCTTCCCGAGGCCAGATCACACCAAGCAACGGGGTGATGCTGGTAGCATCCAGGGAGCTCCAAAGCAAACACCAGACGGAGGGAAACCTGTGAAACCCCTAGCAAGAGTCCGTAGGGCCCCTCAAGGAAAGCCCGTGGAAGATCTGGCAGGCCACCGAGACCCTGTAAAATCTCGGAGTGAAAGCAGTGTTTCCCCGTCCCCAAAGAGAAAACGAGGAAATGAGGGAGGTGGCCCAGGAACAAAGAGGCTGCGCTCTGTGACACCTGCCCAGGCCACTGCCGAAGAGAAGCCTCCCCTGAAGAAAAGAAGGGGGGCCCCCAGAGAAGGACGTGACCCCCCTGAGCCCCTGACCGCGAAGAGAAAGCTAAGGATTGTAGCGGAAAGGATGCAAGTCCCAGAGGACCTGACCAGCGGCAAGAGGGAAAGCAGGACAGAGGGGCGAGAAGTAGGAAGGACGACAGCCTCTCCACAACAGGTGATGGCAGATGTCACTTAGTCGCTGTATGCCATCTCGGATGGTGTTCTCCATTCGAGGCTCTTATCTGGTATAAACTGTTGAATCTATATGCGAATATCTTCTCCCAAAGGGGTCTGCATTCAGCACAGTGAGTAACTGCAGACAAGTTAAAGAATCCTTTGGGGATTTATAGAGAGAATAGACTTCGTGTGGGAAAATAACAGGTCAAAATTCTTATGACCAGTTTTGACGAGAGTTTCTCAGGAACTGAGTGAGTTATGGTCATCTGCAGAGGTGTGAAAGATGTCGAGGAAAGGTAGGAGCTCGGTCCTGTGTTGTCCCAGAGCCCATAAGCAGGAGCGCTGGGTGGGCGGGGGATCAGGGTCAGTCTTTATGCGGTTAGAACAATCTGCGTGGCCGTCCGGGTCCCGAAGAGAGCCCACCTGTCAAGGTTGTGAGGCAGAGAGTTACTCCTGCATGGACAGTACTTTGTACGTTCCGTTCCAGAAACGCTGACTCTCCTGTCCTGCTTGAGCAAATGATTGCGAAAGGCTTAGGAATTCATTTACTGCCTGGAAAGGGGGCATTTTTCTAGAAAGCCCACGTAATTAATGCTTGTTGTAATCGAATTTGCCATATATGACACTCAGGTGTTGTGATGGAAATTGAGCCTGGAAATTCATGGTTTGTCAGTAGAGAGGATTTCACCCTGGAATGAAGTGGTTGCTGTCCTCTTAAAACAAACGTGAAGTTTTCACATGATTTTTTTCGAAATTCCCTTTGATCGTTTTCTTCTCTGTGTTGAAGTGTGAGGTTTGTATTACTCATGATTGGCATGTGGCGGCTGTCTTGCTATTTTTAGGCGATGTCTCTCCGCTCGAGACGGCCAAATAAAACCAAGCTCGAAGAGCAAAGGCCCGAGCCTGTTAAAGCAGCAGCAGAGAAAGTGAAGACAGACAGAAATGACAAGAAGCCCCGGAAGACCTCCCAACAGACGAAGCCACAAAGCCCTGAAGGCAGAGCCAAGAGTTCTACACCTGCGGGCCGAGTCCTTGCAAGTAGAATGTGTCTACGGTCTACAAGACCGAGGAAGGTGCCCTTGCCTGACGTGGCAGAGGAGAAGCAAAGGGAGAGAGGTGTGGGTGTCCACGTGAAGAATCAGGAGGAAGAAGTAACACCACGTTCAGACGTCATGTCTTTGAGATCCAGAAAAGTTAAGATCCCTCCTGGAGGAAATGCTTTGGAGAGTGAATCCCAACAGCGAGTAACTCGGAGTGCCAAGAGATGTGCTGGAAATATAAAAAAGGTACGTAACTCACTGGTTTTCTTTTCTTTTTTCTGTTTCTTTTATCTTGAGGGAGAAGGAGCGAGAATCCCAAGCAGGCTTCGAGCTGTCAGTGCAGAGCCCCACACGGGACTTGAACTCACGAACCGTGAGATCATGATTTGAACCCAAATCAAGAGTTGGACGCTTAACCGACTGAGCCACCAGGAGCCCCTGTTTTCCTATTTTCACGAGCAGAGGATGTTTCAATCCGATCTTGCCCCATGTTCAAAAACAAAGAAACATTACATATAACTTGCTGCCAGGTCCCAGTTACACTAGTGTGGGAAGCATGAGTGTGTCGTCGTAGCTGTGTTTAGGGGATTCCACTTCAGATAGAAAACTGACATGAAGACCCCCTTCAGGAAGAGCAAGCACTTACTGAAGCAGAAGGGTGGTCCTGTCTGGATCTCCTGGGATTTGCTTTGGAAAGCTAGACCGGATGAAAGTCAAGAGTGTCCATGAGACGAGTGGTACCACGTGCTTGCTAACGTGGCATCACGTTCAGGAGCCCATGAGCCGTCTGTCATTTGAATAAATCCACGGTGCATGGTTAAATCCAGTCGGTGTTCTCCTGGGGAACACTTGATGTTGTTAGTTTAAAAGTAGGGAGGGGGTTCAGTAGCTCCCTGTTTGCGAGTGGTGTAAATTTCTTAGCACGCGGCTGGAGATCTCCAGAGGCCAGTGCCGTGGCCGCCCCTCTGAATGTGCGTGCGTGAACTCACTGCTTGACCGGCTGGTCTGACTCAGTGCGAGCGGCGAAGGCAGAAGGGGTCTGTTCACCGCGTGTTGGAATGATGGTGACGGTGCCCGCGTACGTCCCCGCCCAGGACGTCCCTGGGTGCCCCCGCCATCCTTTGAGCCGTGAGGGAAAAGGGACAGAGCGGGTGGGTGTGGTCAGCAGAAACCGAATATATTGCCCCCAGCCCCTGATTAGCTGCTAGAGCGCCCACTCTACTGTCCTCTGCGGGGTGGGAGTCCACCATGACACTTTGCCAATACTCGGGTCATCGGATGGCCATCTGTGCTGGAGTAAGGTGATACCTTCAGTCATCGTTCGAGGGGTTCAGGGCGCGTGCATTCAAACTGAGCCTTTGGCTTTTTTAATTCTTGCCTTTTGTTCTCCTGACCCTTCCCTCCCTTCAGGTATTAAAGACCACTTGGTAAGGGGGACCCCTGGGTGGCTCAGTCCATTAAGCGGCCTGACTGTTGGTTTCAGCTCAGGTCATGATCTCACGGTTCGTAGGTTCGAGCCCTAAATCGGGCTCCACGCTGACGGTGCGGAGCCTGCTTGGGATTTTCTCTCTCTCTCTCTCTCTCTCTCTCTGCCCCTCCCCTGCTTGTGTTCTCTCTCTCAAAATAAATACACTTAATAAATAAATAAATATCACTTGGTAAAGGCACTGATGGGGTCTGCTTCCGAAGTATCCTCAACATGACATACTTTTTCTGATGGGCTGTTGGGTTGGGGGACAGCGTAAAGTAGGAGCAGACACCCGACTTGGTTCTGAAAGGGCAGATCGTCCTTTGTTTTATCTCCCTGTCCAGAGGGATGAGCCTCCTCTCGGCTCCTTCTGGAGCACACACAGCAGGCGGTCTCCGGTCACACGCGCTGAGTGTGGAGAGATTGTGCACCTCATACCAGAGATGAGTTAGAAAACCCAAAAGATTTTGTCCTGTTGATAAATTTGAATTCACTTTTTTGAGTGGCTTTTTTTTTTCTTAAGTTTATTTATTCATTTATTTCGAGAGACAGAGAGAGAAAGAGCGCAGGCAGGGAGGGGCAGAGAGAGAGCGAGAGAGAGAATCCCAAGCAGGCTCTGCGCTGTCAGCACAGAGCCCAACATGGGGCTTGAATTCACGAACCGTGAGATCATGACCTGAGCTGAAACCCAGAGTCGGACGCTTAACCGGCTGAGCCACCCAGGCGCCCCTTGAGTGGTATTTTTTTTTTTAATTAGTGAAAATGTGTGTATTTGCGTGGCAGTTTTCTTTCTTTTTTTTATTACTGTCTGAACTTAAAAACAGGTTACAGAGCTTCCTATTTAAATCTAAAAAACCAAATAGTAAAAACATTTTAAAGGACAAAAGCGACGTTCACGGGTTACCTCCTAAAACTCATTTCCAACCTTAAAATTAATTTCCTAGAACTCCAGGCGTGCATCACACCTAATCAGGCTTTGGGATTTTGCAGAGTGTGGTTGGTTACAAAAATTGTTCTCTTCAATTACTTAAGAGTTCTATTTTTTCTTTCCAAACAGGATGAGGACAATGCGTGCATCAAGAAAATAAGAACCAGAAGTCGTCGGGACAATGAAGATGTTTAGCTAAGACGTTTAAAAGGGGTGGGGGGAAGCGATACATTCCATTTAGTGATATGTTTTAGTAGCATATTTGGGTCAATTTAAAAGGGAGTTGTGTAAATAATGTTATTCGGGTGTCTAAGAAATCTTAGAATTTTCTGTCTCCAGATGGCATATTCACAGAGACCTCGTGGAGGTCATGGAGAAGACTATCCACCATCACTCACAGAGTGATAAAAACGTAAACCTTGGGTTGGGGCGGGTGGGGGGCTTGGGACCTAGAAATGGCTTTCAACTTGGCAAAACGTGGCCCTGAAGTTTATGACCCGTCCGTCCTTGTCAGCCGTGTATGCCAGCACGTGCCGCACGGCTCTGTAAATGCTTCACGTGGGTCTGGGTCCCACATCAGAATGTGAAAGCAGGGGCTTCTGTCTCTGTGTCCCCAACACTGGGCAGGCACTCAGGAAACGTTAGGGAATGGGCAGATTCGAATGGATTAATGAGACGTGTCAGATATTTCTTTACAATGGGGGAGGCTTTTGGCCCCGCTCGCCACGGCTCTTGGCCAGCTGCACAGGACAGCCCTCTCCTCGGTGTCCCCAGCACTGGAGGCAATACAAGTGTGACCTGGAGGAAGCTGGTGGCCCCACCTTCAAGATGGAAGGGGTCACTGAATTTAAGGACCGACTGGGAGGGGGCCTGCCTTCTTCGCTTGAAGAATATTCGTCTCACCTGGGACTGCTCACATCTGACAAGGCCTCCACCCCGAGCCTCAGGGCCGTCGGCCAGGGCGCCCCTCGTCCCTGAACAGTGCGGCCTCTTCCGGCTACTCGTCCTTTCTGTCCCGTCTTTTCCCTTTTCCCAACCTCCTGGATCTGCGCCTGCCTGTGCGTTCTCAGACCACACCTGTCGGCCTGCCTTAGGGCCCCGCACGCCACCTTGTCCAGAAAACAACACAAACCCTCCTCCTAAGGAACGGCCGTGATTCCCGGGCTGTCCTCAGACCCAGGCCGCTGGGCATTTCCACCTTCTCGTGTTCTACTTTGTCTTGTTCCTCTTTCTGTGTCCCCTAAGTTAGAAGGTAGCGCATCCTCCCTCCGGTCACCTGTCTGAGTCTTCCCCACTCGTCCAGCCGTGTCGAGGCGAGGATGGGACACAAGACAGGGTAGCCGTCCCCCACGGCGTCCCTGTCTGTCCATTCTTCTGTCATTGTGTCTGGCGTGGAGCCAGGTTCACATAATAAAAAATGTTTGCTGAATGAATGCATGAATCTAGGCGTGTCTCTGGGTCACTGGGAGTTGCCTTTGCCGTTGTGGCTGCCGTAAGAACACTCTGAACAGTGTTGTCTAAAATCACACGGAAGAGTGACAGCCTGGGGAGGGCGGTAGGTCGGAGCGGGGGTGGGGGGGACATCCGAGAGTCCGCAGAGCAGGTGATGGTTGAACTGGGTCAGAAAGGGGTGGGATCTCGGGGAGCAGAAGAAGGGACAGTAGTTTAGGAAGGGCAGCTCTTTTTTTTTTTTTTTTTTTTTTTTTTTTTTTTTTTAGAAAAGGCACTTTTCTTTGAAGGTGTGAGTCATAAATGTGTCATTTAGGTAGCGAAACACCAGGAAATGTAAAATAGTAGGATTTTCCTATGATTAAGTTGTTCTGCCGACACTTCAGATTTCGTAGTAATTATGAACCTTGCACGTAGAAAAATTTCAATTAGCCATATGCCTGGGGAATGGAATATACTGGTTAATTAAAAACCCCTTTAGGGTTCAATTCTAACCAAAAATCTCACTGCAATATATCAGATTTCCTCACCTTCGTAAGGGTACAGTATTTTAAGAGCACAGTAAGGGTGGTTTTCATTTTACCGTAAATGCTGCATTAGAAAAGCTCATTCAAACAAGTGTTTGATTAAACATGTCCGCAGGACACAGTTTCGCTTAGCATTTAAGCATCAGACATTAACCAGCTAGGCCAAGTCTGTTTGAAAACAGGGTTGCAAGAAATAAATACCTACTGGCTGTGTGGTTTGGTAACTTCTCTGGGCCTCGGATTCCAAATGAGTAACATCCATCTGACAGAAAGTTCTCAATGAACAGAAACTACTTTTACTTTTTTTTTTTTTTTTCCTTGCCTCCAAGCTTCTGCGTGATCTGCCTCCCAATCTCTCTTTGCCTTTCTTTTAGGTTTTTAAATTTATTTCGAGAGAGAGAGCACAGGCAGAGGAGGGCTGGGCAGGGGGTGGGGGGAGAGAATCTCAAGCAGACTCCACACTGTCAGCGTGGAGCCCGATGGGAGGCTTGAGCTCACGAACTGAGATATGACCTGAGCTGAAATCCATCAGGTGCTTGGGGCACCTGGGTGGCTCAGTCAGGCATCTGACTTCAGCTGCTTCAGATTCTGGGTCTCTCTCTCTGCCCCACCATTGCTGTCTCTCTTTCAAAATAAATACACAATAATAAAAAAAAAAGTCGGACGCTTAACCGACTGAACCTCCCAGGTACACCGCTCTTTGACCTCCTTTACTCGAGTTTTGTACCAGCCAGCTTTTGACTTCCTTAGGCAAGACCCTTCCACACATACACCCTCCTACACACACTCCTACCATATGCTACACGTGCATGTGCACACACACACACACACCACTTGTCCCCACCTCCTTCCTGCCTCACAAACGATTTCCTCCAGTCCTGAGCTCAGCTGTGGTGAGGCTCCCTCAAAGAAGCCCGGGTCACCCCCTTTCCCAGGCCGGGTTGGGTCCCCGTTTCTTGCTCTGGAGTCATCCTGTGCTAACTTGTGGCACGCCGTTCTGTGGAAACTGGAACATTGACTGAGAGCGGGCCTCCTGTCCTAGGACTAAGCTGTGGCCTTCCGTGAAGGGCAGCCCGGGTATTCACCATCGCCGCGTGTCAGTAGTGACCCCAGGCAGAGGAGGTACCCAGCCGGGTGTCCTTGAAATGAAATTTTAAAACCCAGGGGATTTTTATTAAAGGGAGGAAAGGAAAAAGGAAGAAAAAAACAAGCAAACTCAGGAGCCAAGAGGGGGGAGCAGCAGACCGGGGCTGAGTCAGAAGGCCTGCTCTTCCAGACTGTCTCCATCTCTACAGCTCTGACGTGAAGGGACCGTTTTCTTCCTGGCCCGTGAGCCATCACGTTAACTCTAGAAGCAGCCCTCACGTGTAGGGGGAGGGGACTCCTGGAAACCCTAGTCATATATCTGCTCAGTCTGGGCACGAGTTGTGTCCAGGGACAAGGACTTGACCCAGGGCCACCAGAGATGGCCAGGAAGGCTGAGGTTGCTCAGTCTCTTATCTGGCTGCCCAAATAGGTCCTGGATCCTGGGAGAGAATGTGTGGGCAGGTCTTGGAGGTAGGGGCCAGGGGTGAGTGGGATTGTCCCCGGGAGGAGGTTTTCTGTCGGGAGGTAAAGCCAGGTGTCTGGGTGTGTCTGGAATCTATCACCACGTGGAGGGGCTGAGGAAGGAAGGAAGGGAAGGCCTCCCTCAATCCTACACACAGATCAGGACGGAATCTAGGCCGTCACTGCCTGGCCCCTCACCTGGCCCAGGCATCCGGGGTTGTCGTGGAAAGACTCCTTCGCAAATGTCAACTCCATAAATTCTACCTCTTCACTAAAAATGACTTAAGATATGTGGCTGGGATCCCAGGTTTTGCTGGGCTTTCTAGAAGCTTCCTCTAGATGAGCTGCTGGAGTCATCTTCTAGGAAACAGATCTGGTATTCCAGCCGCAGTTCCCGGGACCCCGATTCCAGTGCTATGCAGATGGCCCAGGCCCCTGACGTGCCTCCAGGACACGGTCCCAGCCTTCCCCCTCTTAGTGCCACCAGCATGGAGGGCCACGCTGGCACAGAGCATTCAACAATCTGTAAATTGGGATTGCATGAATGTTGCTGTTTACAAAGGAACAAGATGCCCGTGACTTGTTCCCATGAAGCCCCTCCTTGTGTCTACAGTCCTGTGTCCCAGGAATGAAGGCTCGATTTGATCCGTTTATTGGATATCGCCATGCAAGAGCCACAGAGGGCCCTGCTGTGGGCAGCCCCGCCTTGTGCTCATCAACCCAATCTAGAAGCTGGTGAGCCCCAAAGCTTCCTGGACAAGGGGCTTTAACAGCCGGCACTGACAATTTTTTTATCAAGCATGGAAGGGAAATATTCG
Source organism: Puma concolor (assembly GCF_028749965.1). Classification (NCBI taxonomy): domain Eukaryota; kingdom Metazoa; phylum Chordata; class Mammalia; order Carnivora; family Felidae; genus Puma; species Puma concolor. Next base: position 84,315,883 of record NC_141677.1, on the reverse strand, counting down.
TAGTAAGAATAACAAAGGGTTAGTGTCCGTGCTATAAAAAGAATCACCGAGGAATCAACAATAGATTGAGGAAATAAACCAATGAGGAAAAGCCAAATGACACAACTTGGAAAATGGATAAAAAATATGAATTGGTGATTCGCAGATGAAATACAAATACTAAAAGCGTGAAGAGATGCTCAACCCACTAGAAGTTAGGGAGATGCAAATTGAGATGACGTATGTTTTTTTTTTTTTTTTTTTTTTTTTTGGCCTCTCAGTTTTGCACAAACGAAAGGGATCTGCCAACACCCAGGGTTAGTGGCGTGTCGGGAAACGGGCACCCCCCGCACCGTGGGCGGTGAGGCGCTGGGGCACTTCTCGGCGGTGGCAAATTGGCAATTCCTATTTCTATTGCACATGCATTTGCCCTTCGCCCCAGAAGCTCCACTTCCAGGAAGCTCTCCCGGAGAAGCGCTTTGCAGCTGAAACGCACACGTGTGCAAGCGTTTTCCTCGGAAAATGACGCAGGGACGCCGTGAGCCGATGCCCACCGTGGAGGAACGGCCACCAGAGCTCGTTAGGTTTGGAGAGGGCCAAGCAGCCCTCGGAGACCGGATGAGGAAGGAGTTCAAGTGCCAACTCGCCCGGATGCTGAGACAGACCTTCGGGCAAACAGGCAATTCACACAACGGCACGCTGGTGGCATATATGTCGTCACGGCAAAGACGCCAAGTTTCCATGTATTAATGTCTCTAACATTCAGATGTAGCTCACCGCTGAGCCCTCCGCTGCTAACAGGTGCATCCCTGACCCACACCATTCAGTCCCGGGGAGGTGCTAACCTGCCTCGGTGGTCGTTCAACCTGTCTGTCTGTCCGAGGTCGCTCGCACCTGGTGTCTTGTTGGAAATGTTTCCATTTGACTGGGGGGGGGGGGGGTTCCTCTACGGCAGGCCTGGCGCGTCTTCCCTTCCTGAGGCTGTGGGCTCCGGCAGGTTGGCTGAGCCACCTGGTCCCTGGTTGGCTGGTTGATGCCCATCTTTGAACCCCCCACCCTCCCCCAAACCTCCTTTCTTCCATCCCTCCTCCCCTGTCTGCTCTCTCCCTTCTGCGGTTCCCCTCTCCCCAGTGGAAGGGTCCTGCTGTACTTAGCACTGCTAAGGGGCATGCAGACAGACAGACCCATAAGGAACCGCCAGTAATTAAGCAGCCCGTACGAGCATGTGGCATTTCACAGCAGGTGACATTTTTCAGAGGGAGGAGGGGAGAGGAGAATAAAAGGTTACGAAATCATCCATTTTAACAAATACAACAAGCCTCATAACATGCAGTAAATAAATACAACCACTAATAACAAGCGTGTGTTTACACTCCACGTGAGGCCTGAAATACCTCGCGGGTGGGTCCGGAAAGGGGGAGGAGGTGGAAGGAGCACAGAGGCAGAGTTGGGGGGTGAGCAGAGACACGCAGATGTGCGAAGGGAGGCCTGACGGGGTTTCCGATTTTAGGAGGGAAATCAGTGTCGGAAGGACTTTGTGACTCTGCCTGGCCGCAGACGCGGTCCGTCATCTTCCTTGGGGACTCCAAGAAACCACCGCTCAGAGCTCAGATCCCTGTCTGGACTCCAGGAGGAGCACGGGCTCCCAGAAGGGCGAGTTGTTAGTGCTGCGCGCACAGCTCACGCCTACTGAGGAGCAGCGGGGAGCTGGGGCCACCCCCCCCCCCCCCGGCCGGCCACTGTGCCCACGGTCGGGGCTGTTTCCAAGCCAGGGCGGAGCTACATTTTAGAAGTCCTAAGTTATGGTCTACATGAATCAATGTCTACCTCCTAATGAGTGTCTTGTCTAAGAGGACGTAAGGCACAGGAATACAACGAAGAGATTTCACGGAAGAACGAGACGCAGGCTGGAAGTCAAAGTAAAGATTTATCCTTGCATCAGACTGTTTTAGATCTTGCAATTTGCATATACAAAGAATTCAGCAACATTCACTGGCATTATAATCAGAGCAAGATCAAATTACAGATGTAATAAAAGAAACTATGATAGTTGAAACGGGGACTACAGATGTATATTATAAAGATTGCACATAAATTAAACACGATTTAGTTAAACAAAAGTATCAGGAACCACACATCTTAAAAATCACATGGGCATGTCTTCGAATGCTGAAACAGACGTGTCAGGCTCATTTAAAAAAGTTTTTAAAAACACATAAAAATACCTTTCAAAACACTGGTATGCATTCTTCATTCGTCTAGCACATGGAGAGAAACAGTAGAGTGAGTCACACAGTGACCGTACAGCTTGTCGATCAGAACGGTAGGCTCCTAATCGCTATTTGGCATTTGGATGCAGCCTCATGCGACACACAAAAAAGTGAAGGTAAGAATGGCCTCGTCAGCCCCGTCAGCGGGGCGCTGTCATGTCCATGGACCTTCTTTGACAGAGGGGGAAGGAGAGGTCGGCTTTCCCGGTTGCACAGAGAGGGTAGCGCGTCCCCAAAGGGACTGTTTGGACTGGGTGGGTCGGGGGGGCCTGGGCAGAGGCCAGGAGGCTGCAATTCCCAGGCCCCTAGAAAGGCAAGTACTGCCCTCGACTGGGGACAGGGGTCCTGTGCCCTAGGGGTCGCGGCTTCTGCCTTGTTTCCAGAGGCGGAAGGACCAAAGCGGGTGCCAAGATGCCTGCAGCGGGCACAGGGAGACAGAACAACGCACAAACGGGGCACTTTCCCGAGGGCACCCCTGGTAAGTTCGACCTGAATCGCCACACAAGAGATGCCAGGTAGACCACTGAAGGGCCCGACAGCTTCTCATGAGGGCTCCTAAATTAGACCCGAGTCCATTCCCTTGACTTTGACCCTGAACCCTCGGGTACATTACAAATCACTTTCATCACGACGTAGCCAGCTCGGTTTCTAGGGTTTGGTGCCAAATGAAAAGCTTGGTTCTCTCTCTTCTCCTTCAGTCACAGAAAGGCTTTGGGGGGGGGGGCGGATTCTGACAATGAAAACATATGGGACCAGCTGGTGCATCTTGCAGAGCTGCCTCCATCTTCCTCTTCGACCCAAACGTATCCTCACGGTCCCGGGAAGGACGGAGGGATGTATTCAGCACTGCGTGTGCCCAGGGATACGGCTGGCGGCGGCGGCATCGGTCACAAAGTTGTGCTCTCGCCCTTCTGGCTGGCACCCCTTCTGCCACGGAGTGGAGCTCAGAGGAGCCACGGAGACTTGATCACCGTGAGGCTATCGTTAGTATGCAAGAAACCCTGGGATCACATTGTGCACACCAGAAACGGACACGGGATGAACAGTGCAATAGGAAGGTGCAGTCACTTCTCAGTGGAAATGTCAAATAAGGCCTTTATATTTCTTTTTAAAAGCAAGAAACAAACTGTACCCCAAATGCACATCTTAAGTGCTTTAGTATGTTAGAGCAGGTGTCTTTATTTTTTTATATTTTTATATATATATATATTGTGCTCATATGCTCATCTGCTACCTAATGGCCACAGAAAGATCACCGTCATTAAATTAAACTTTTCTACATTCAACCTTCTCCCTTTTGTCGCTCCATAAGCCAATCCAGTCTGGCAGTGAGATTATTATTATCCAGTGTCAAAGGTCTCAGTAGTATTTCCATTCAAAAATAAGTTAGCCTTTAGATTAAGGATTTCTCTCTCTGTGTCTTTTATTTAAATATTGAGGAGGGGGACTTTAAAAAAAACTGTATAAATCTAGATTTTAAGATTTCTTTTCTTACAAACAATCTTAGCGTGTACAAGATTTAAAAAAAAAAAACAAAAAAAAAAACAACCCAAAATGCTTCTCAGAAAGTTGAAAGCATCAGTGCTTGTGGTGGTCTCCCCAAGCGTGTGCTCTTGGCATCTGCGTGAGTCAGACGTTTGGCTCTATCCGCACGTTAGGATTAAGAAGTGGTTTGTGTTGAGCCTCTAGGTAGCTCGAGACCAGAGGCAAGAGTGAGAAATGCAGTTGGTTTGATTCTCAGAGACTCCTCTGAGCCAAACACTCAGACAGACGGACAGCAAGTGGCCACGTGGGAACGCAGCCTGATAGCTGATTTTGCCGTACCCAAGGCCACGGGTGACCATGCCACCAGCACTGACATCTCCCCACTTCCGGCCCAGACAGCACGGACCCAGCCTTGAGTAAACGCACGTGTATCACTATATGGTCACCAACTGTGCTCATGCATTTTATACCTGCACGCGGGCTGTGATGCCCTTGATCTTTAAAATGTACAGGTAAACCACATGAGTTGAGACTGAGGACTTCACAGGATCCCCTACTTACGGTGTATCTCCATGAACATTTTACCTCCCGCAAAATGCCACTGCGCAGGCCTGTAAAAATCAGTGTCTGGACAGGGAATTTCAACTGATTTTTGAGTCCTCGACCGCTTTCTTAACAGCGGGCTCTGTGTTTACTCTCCTGCGTCAAGCACACATTGCATATTAAGATTTTTAACATTTAGACGTGCTGAACGTGTGAAATTATAGGATATGATGAATCTAACGCAAAATTAGAGTATTTACCGATATTAGCAGAAATGCGTTTTACGGGATATTACTTGACCTTCATACATTATTCCCGTTCTTAAAAGGGGTATTTAAGATTTAATAACTTTATAGCAGTGGCCTTTAAAGCGTAACAAAATATATACAAAGAAATTAGGACGGGTATTAATGTCAACTATGAAATAAATTAACATGATCTTTATAAAATATACTGACCATTAAATTAAAAAATATTTTAAGGCAGGAATTTCATTTGAAATTAGCATAATCAGAAAATATATCAATAAAATCTTGTACCACTTTGTAGCAGAATTCATACTGTTCCTGAAAAAAAAAAAAAACAAGAAAATATTAAAATGATTTTTTAAATTCCATTAATTTAGTTAGGAGAAACTCATAAAAAGAAGCCAAAAAAAAAAAAAATGTCTGACTAGTCTGACTAGTTACATACTGGTTGCACAGAGACGTTTCCAGGTAAAACTGTTTTTGTAATATAAAAAAATGGCAACGATTAGTCTCAACTTAGCATATTTGAGGAGAGTCTGAGTAAAAGGTCTTCAGTTTTCATACTTAAAATGGAAAACAGGGGCGCCTGGGTGGCTCGGTCGGTTGGGCGTCCGACTTCGGCTCAGGTCAGGATCTCACGGTTTGTGGGTTCGAGCCCCGCGTCGGGCTCTGTGCTGACAGCTCGGAGCCTGGAGCTGCTTCGGATTCTGTGTCTCCCTCTCTCTCTGCCCTTCCCCTGCTTGTGCTCTCTCTTTCTCTCTCTCTCTCAAAAACTAATAAACATTAAAAAACTGGAAAACAACTATTTTTGAAATAAAAATTTAAAAAAACCCAGCATATTTAACTTCAAATAAACATAATGTAACAAAGAAGTAACCTATGAAAGTTAAAAAAGATGAAAATCTAGGGTATTTTTAAGCCTCAATTTACTCCAAAAAGGGACATTGTTTTATATAAATTTTAGAATTCAAAAAACATCGCCTTCTATCTAAGGCATCTGACTTATTAAAACACTCCTGTGCATCATTTGACTCTCACCCTCCTCACAAATCGTGAGTTAGTTGAGCATCCAACTTCAGCTCAGGTCATGATCTCACGTTTCATGAGTTCGAGCCCCGCATCAAACTGTTGATGAGTTCGAGCCCCGCGTCGGGCTCTGTGCTGACAGCTCAGAGCCTGGAGCCTGCTTCGGATTCTGTGTTTCCCTCTCTCTCTGCCCCTAACCCGCTTGCATTCTGTTTCTCTCAAAAATCAATAAACATTAAAAACAAACAAGGAGGTGTTTGCATGCTGAGTCGGATAAGAAATGTTCTTTGCTACAATCGCTGGGAGCCTCCCTGGGTCAGGCACTCACGAGGCCCCTGAGGTACAGACATAAAACAAATCTGCATGCCGACTGAAGGCAGGTGCTGTCGCCCCATTTTCCACAGATAGGGAACTAAAGTCTGGAAAGTGGAAGGAGCTTGTCCAAGCACGTCCTGCCGTGATGTTGGGATGACCGCCCAAAGCCCAAGCAACAAAGGGACGCCATGACTTAGCTTTTATACTAAACTGAGGGCGAGACAGGACTAAAGCTATTCACTCTGCCTGGGGAAGCCGGGAGTGGACTCAAAAAACAGGAAAGAAACTGAAAGACTATGGCTCATAGTTAAAAACTGAATTTCTTGGGACGCCTGGGTGGCTCAGTTGGTTAGGTGTCCCAACTTCGGCTCAGGTCATCATCTTGCAGTCAGTGAGTTCGAGCCCCACATTGGGCTCTGTGCCGACAGCTCAGAGCCTGGAGCCTGCTTCAGATTCTGTGTCTCCCTCCCTCTCTGCCCCTCCTCCACCCACATTCTGTCCCTCTCTCAAAAATAAACATTAAAAATTAAAAAAAAAAAAAACTCTGAATTTCTTTTTGAAGGTATTCCTGTTATCATTATTATTTTCATCTAGAAAATCTTCCTGGGAGTGGTCTGCTTCTGTTTTTCCCATGCCCAAAGTCATTCAAGTTCATGATGCCTGTAGGAGGTATCAGCTGTCAGTAGGCAGGCATAACCTTTAGAAGATGCCTCTAGCATCTTCCAGAGCCCTAGCAAGGACGGTCCGCACTGGGGCCAGGGCTCTAGGGAAAGCAGGGGAGCCTCAGGTTTCTGCCCCAGTCATGGCCCGAAGAGGGGCGTGGGGGCAAGGAGGGTGGGGGGCTGGTAGGCACACAGTTTTCCTTTACTGATAGTGGCTCTCGAAACTGTATTCACTTCGGGACCACCTGGGAGGGCCAGAGATAGGCCGATGCCAGCCTGGCGCCCACCCCCAGCAAGTGTGAGGGCAGCCTGGCAACGGAGCAGGACTGTGAACACTCTCCAGGCCAGGCTGGTGTGCCCTCAGGGTGAGACCCGCACTCTCGCCCAGCCTGGGGGCGCGAGGCGAACCCCGTTCTGCTCAGGCGATCCTAGCGGCTGAGCTGTCCCTGCGACGGGAATGTGCTGGAGGGGCCCATGTGATGGCTTGCTTGCCTGGGGACCCTGTGAGTATACAGAAGGAGCGGGCGAGGAGGGCACATCTACAAATAGGAAGACTTGAGAAAAAGGATGTGTGAGAACATTTCTTGAAATTGCACTTACTGGGGCCAAATGATTACTTGTTGAGGAAGCATGTCTTCTGCAAACCAGGAAGCGTGTGTTTTTGTCACAGAATGAAAGAGGATGGCCCTAGAATCTGGCGGAATAGTCACCGTGACACAGAAAGCTGGTGTATTCAGTGCCTCTGTCCAAGGGGTCTTAAAGTCTGAAGTCATGGCTACACCCCTCCTCCAGCGTCCTGCCCAGGGGACCGTCCCCAGCCAGACTCAAGGGAAGGAGAGGGTCCGTGGAGCTTCACCGGGGAGAATGCCCTGAGTTCCGTCCCCCGAGAAGCTCGCTCTCCTCCCTCTCCCCACACTCAGCACAGACAATTCTCGGCCCTTCCGGAAACACCCTCGCCACTCAGTTTCTTACCAGGGTTTGCACCATATGCGGTCTCTGAAGTCGTAAACTCTTCACAGCTTGGAATACGTCTAAAAGGCCCTCGGCTTTCACTCGTTCCAGAATGTTGCTGAGCGCGATGAATGTACCTGTTCGCCCGGCTCCAGCACTGCGGAGGAAAAGTACTTAAGGGAGACGACGGGGCTTGCCCGTGGGGACGAGACGCGGACGGCCTGCAGCCCATCCCCGCACATCAGCACAGAAGCAATCGCCCCCGAAAACGAGCCAGGTTTGGATTTCCAAAGATCATCTGCGTGGAGCGAGAGTCCGCAAACGTGACACTCCTAAAGCACTGGCCCAGTTACAGCAGACAGGTGGCTCATGAGTGGGATCAAGACCCGGCACAAGCTTTCAAGCTGCAACTCGTGTAGGCGGGGGGTTCTCCGGGTATGGTCCCCGGGACCAGCAGCATCAACGTTGCCGGGGAACTTGTCAGAAATGCGAACCCTCCTGCTTCAGGTCTGGGGAGAGGTAACTCGGCCTGGATTCTCCTTCTGTGCGAGGGACCCACCTTCTGAGAAGCGGTGGCTCACAAGGTGTGATGTTAAGACAGAGGGCGTCCCCTGCCAGGGAAGGTTAGATAAGGGACACTTCCCAGCGATGAAGATCTGGGTCCATTCCACTTAAGATGGTCATTTTCTTGATAAACTGGATAAACCCCACAAGAGCAGAGCCCAGGCAGCCTTAGGATAGACAAGAGGCCAGGCCCAAAGTGGGCGGGCTCAGCTGGCTCCCCCCAGAGAGCCCTCCAGGCCCCAGAGGCACCCCCACCCCGCCCCACCCCGGGTGGGCTGATTCTCAGGCTCCCGTCCCATTTCAGTGACCTGTCCCCACATCTGCCCTTGTGGGATTTGTTCGTCTTTGCATCCCTGGTGTCCTACACTCAGTCCGGGTCTGGGGAGGCGGGCACTCGTTTCCAGTTTATTCTAAAAGACTTCTACAAAGCCCACAGGAACTGAAACCCGGGGCGTGTGCTCCACCTGCTGGCCAGGCCAGAAGCGCACCCAGGCCCGTCCCAGGCAGAGAGTTCCAATCCCCCCAAGCGAGGCCCAGGCTCTGGTGGCTACAAGGGATGGGTGGGGTGGGGCAAGCGGCAGCCACGCAAAACGGAAGCCACGTGTGGAAAAATAAATAGAAGGGCGGCTTCAGAAGCGAATTAGCACCCCTGACAAGGAAAGCACCCCAAACTCCTGCGAGGAAGAGATTTGCTTTGGTGGCCAACCCGCCCCCGCCCCCCGCCCCCCGCCCCTGCTGCTGGCACGGGGAGGGGCTCTGGCATAACCAGAAGTGGGTCAGCACAGAAGGAGGGTGAGCCGGCACGTCTTTAGGTTGGGCCAGATTCACCCTTCCACACTTGTGATGCTGCTAATCAAGGGCCTTGGTGGGTGCCTAGCTGTCTCCAGGGGCACCCCAGCCACATTTCCTTTGGCCTCCCTTGTGCCTGCCTTGGGAGCGGGGCTGGGGTGGGGCTGCGGCCCTTGGGCAGCGGTCCCAGCCTGGACATCCTCGAGCGGCTCAAGAAAACCTTCCTGCCTCGAGGGTGTGCTACAGTGCGGACTTGGCTCCCCAAGCCCAGAGGAGGGGACAGGGAGGGGCGGGTACATCGGCCCGAACAGTCTTTCAAAAGGAAGGCCGGCAGGCGAGGCTCAGGAAGTGGGTCTGTCAGAGCTGTGCCTGGAGGGGTTTTTGAGGACTGAAAAGGCATACGGAAACGTGTGTTTGAGCGGGTTCCCTGACTCCTCCCCCCAAATGCATCCTGCGGGTACAGCAGATGACCTTTCCGCATCCCTGTGACGCTCTCTGTGTACGGGGAAGGTGAAACCTACAGTCCAGGGCAATGACGCCCTTGGGAGCAGTTAAGCGGGCGTAGGGTCTGGCTCGGCCCCACCTGCAGGGGGCGCCCACCTGCAGTGCACAGTGATGGGGTGGTTGCCGGTCTGTTGCTGCTGCTTCTGCACGGCCGCGATGAGGTCGAGCATGCCTTTGCCCTCCGCCGGGATCCCGATCTCGGGCCAACCGTGGAAGTGGAACTGGCGCACCAGTCGGGTCTGCTCCTCCTGGCGGGCCAGGGGCTGCGGGCGGGGAAGGGCGTTCAGTGCCGCCTGGCCACAGGACCCTGACCACCGAGGAGCGGGACCCGGGCCCACCCGTCCTCCCGGGGACCCGCGCCAAGGCTTGGGCCCCTCCTGGGGCCTCCGAAGGCCAGCACCGTCCCCACCTGGCCGGCCTGAGGGGCCTGACCAGGCGGTCTGTGGGCTGTGTGCACCCTAAAGGGCAGGGATGCCAGTATTTCCTTCCGAGTGGGGGCAAGACATCCAGAGGATGTTCCCTGGAGCCCCTCGCCAGGGCCCGCCAGATACCTTTATGGGATCCCTGGCAACTTTGCGGGAGACAACACGATCATCTCTTTCTTAAGAAGCCAGGACCCCTCCTGTCCTAGGGGCTCTGAACAAGCTTGGACAGGCCTCTGTGGCTTGATCCACGGCCTTTCCTCCTCCTGCGGCCCCACCACTGCCATTTCTCCCGAAGGCGGAGGTGGTGGCCGTGTGGCGCCTCTAGGAGTCGGCCACTCTGCTCCACCATCTCGTGCGGCAAGGAGGCAGGTGACCCCGAGGGTGCGAACGTCGTAGGAGACCTGCCCCTTTGTAACATGGCTCCCTACTCACCGCACTGAACGTGGATCCCAAGGTACCAGTTAGAGGAGGTGGAAGGAACAGGACATTCTGGTACCATCACCAGCAGACCCTGAGGGATGCTGCGGTGCATTCTGTCTACAAGGGTTGGACGCACTCTGGCAACAATACCTGATTGAAAGTGACCAGGAAGTCCCGTATGCTGATGGCTTCGGAAAGCGTGTCGCTTTTTATTTCGATTGTTATTTCGCCGTGAGTCACTGAGCCCTCTGTTGGCCAATACTGGTAGCATTTATCCTTGGGGTAAAAAAATAACATGTTAAGTCTCATAGCAAATAACTTGCTGTTAGCAGTTTGAGGATATGAGGCAGAATCACTCTCAAACCATTTAACGTACTTCATCTGACCAAGTAAGTCACATATGAATACAAATATGAATGCCCGTTAATACCCATTGACCAAGGGAATCCAGAAACAGACATGCATGTATTTGCAACTCAGATACAGGACATGATGGAAAGAAAAGATTCTATAAGTGGAATTGGAAAAATTGGTTTTCCATGCAGGAAAAGCACTGGATCCCTGACTCACAACCTACCAAGCTTGATATGAACGGTCCAGCCCTCCTGGAGTTGGGCAGTGCACAACCTACACTACCGTATACAGTAGGTTTGAGTCTTCATAAAAATAAACCCAGATGGGTTAATACTTAAAGTTAAAATCAAAACCGTGAAGGCCTTAGAAGAAAATGTCCTTCCATTCTGAGGTGCGCAGAAGGACTCGTTAAGCAAGACCCCGACAGAGCTAACCATCCGCGGCGCGAAGATTGCAACATCAGATGGCAACACAATGAACTTCACTCCATCAACAAACACTCTCAAAAGAGTGAAAAGACATGCCATCAACTGGGACAAGACATCTGCGGTACGTAAAACCCGCCGAGGGTAAGTATCAAGAACATGTAAAGAATTCTTGTAAGTCAAGATAAAAAGAGTCAACAACTCACTAGCAAAACGGGAGAAAGGCATGGCCAGGCGTCTTGCACAGAGGAAAACATCCATCTATACATATACGAAGCGAGGCTTGACCTCACAGGAATCAGAGAGATGCCAATCAAAGCTACAAAGGGATGACAGATACTCGTATTCAATCAACAAAACTGAGGATGCCCGACGGTACTAAGGGCGTCGATCGAATATCTCTCTCACACACCACCAGTGTCCGCTTTGGGAAACGGAACCACTTGGCAAAGCAGTGAGGAAGTATCTTGGAAACCCAAACTGTCACACGCTCTCCAATGTGGCGTAATGTCCCTCTGGAGTCTGCTCTTCCTTGTGCAGCATGAGACACGAAGGAGAATGTACTGGTAGGTAGCGCCATGTGTAAAACAATAACGTGGCATCATCCCAAATTCCCATAGAGGGAGAAGGGATAGAGAAGTGGGTTTAGGATGTCCAGTTTGTATAGTGGAACAAAATAGAATCACGATGAATGAACCACAGCGATACGCATCAGGGTAGGAAAGTGTCAAAAGCATCATTCTGAGCGGAAGGAGCAAGTCCCGGCAGAACACGCACTGTAATGATACCCTTTGTATGAAGTTCAAAAGCAGTAGTTGCTTTAGACACACACGTATATGATCTGAAAAGATTTCTGGAAAAAGCAAAGAACACATCCACTAGGATGGCTTTAAAAAGACCAGTGACAATAAATGTTGGTAGAATGAGAAGTCACTGTAGCCCTTGTCCACTCCCGGAGGGAATTCAAACTGGGGCAGCTGCCGTGCAAGGCAGTCTGCAGTTCTCCAAAATGTTAAGCTGTATGAGTCTGCACGACAGAGTTATGATACGGCCCGGTAATTCGGCCCCTAGGCGTCTCCCCAAGAGAAATGAAAACACAGGTCCGTGTCAGAACCTGAACATGAATGTTCCCACCATAATGTGTAACAGCCCAAGAGTGGAAACAACCCAATGTCCGCCAGCTGACGAACAGATACACAAAATATGGCCTGTCCTTACAATGGAATATTATTTGTCAAGAAAAAAAGAGCTTATTCCTGATACAACATGGTTAAACCTTGAAGACATTACACTAAGTGAAAGAACTCGATCACACAAGGCATGTTGTAGGAACTCATCTTCATGAAATGTCCAGAAGTGGCAAATTCATGGTGGTTGCAGAAACTAGAGGAAGAAGGAATGGGGAGTGGCTGTTCTTGGGTGTGGGGTTTCCTCTGGGGGTGACAAAAACGATCTAGAATTAAATGGTGCTGATGTTGCACAACGCTGTGAGTATATTAAAAACTGCAAGGTGCTTGGGTGGCTCGGTTGGTTAAATGTCTGACTCTTGATTTCGGCTGAGGTCATGGTTCTCATGGTTCGAGAGTTTGACCCCCAAGTCGGGCTCTGAGCTGACAGTGCACAGTCGCTTAAGGTTCTCTCTCTCTCTCTCCCTCTCTTTCTGCCCCTCCCCAGCTCATGCACACACGCTCTCTTTCCCTCAAAATAAATAAATAAAATTTAAAAAATATCGCCGAGCTCTACCCTTTAAAAGGATGAACTGAATGGTATGTGAATTGGACGTCAATGTGCTGTTTCCAAGAAAGCAAAGGAAACACAGATTCAGGGTAGCGGCTCTATCCTGGGTAACGTACAGGTAGATGTACAACACCGGTAAGGTTTGGCTTTTCAGTCGGACGGTGGGTTCACGAGTATTTACTGTGTCATTCAATAAAAGACACAAGAAGGCCCTGGACGGGTCTCTGGGGAAAGGGAAGCATTTGAGTCATTCGGCCCACCCAGGACAACACCTGTAAGGCACACACATATCAACGCCTACGTCCTTATGTCTCGAAGACAGTTAAGATAGGTTACATGAAATGCCGGCTAAGAGTGAAAGCCAGTGGGCGGTCATGGCTGAGCAAGAGTGGAGCCTCTTTCGTCTCCAGCCTGGCTCCCTCCCCAGTCCCTGTGGCCTCAGCAGCTGACGGCTGCCACGGGGTGGGACCTGTCGGTGGCGGGGGGCCGCCAGGGGCGCTGTGGGTTCTTGGGAGGCCCCCGCAGGGGGCAGGGCGGCGGGCGTCCCTGACCTGCTCTCGCTCCTGGACCTCCGTCAGCATCACGACCGTGTGGCACTTCCACTCCCAGACCATCCGCCAGAAGTCTTCCACCGTGTGCGCCAGGGGCCCCTGGGTGGCGATGAAATAGTCCTTCTGTCGGTAGCCCTTCAAAGGGGGAACAGAGATTAGAGTCTGACTCCCTTTCCTCCTGGCTCCACCATGGACAGCGGGGTGCAGGAGAGGCCAGGGCCCGGCCAGGGAAAATGTTCTCCGGCTTCCAGGGCTGGGCTGGGCCCCAGCAAACCACCTGCACGCAGCGACAGCCCGAGATGCCCATTCCCTCTGCGACCCAGCCACCTCCTCTGCAGCGCCAGGGGTCGCCTCTGAGCGGGTGGCATGAGCCACGCTGGCCCCGGCCACCTGAGAGAGCACCGATGACTCTGTTCTCGTGTGTTGCTGTGTTTCGGCTCAGTTAGCATCATGGTGGTGGACTGGGGGCGGGCTTAGAGGAAGTGGATTCAAATCCAGTTCCTCCATGCGGCCCAAGTGACCTCTGGCAACGTTTTCTCATCTGCAAACGGACGTGCTAACGCAGATGTGGCCGCAGCGTCCTTCCCCAACCATTTCACAGCTCGGCGCACCGTGCGTGGAGACAGGCGGTGACGGTCAGCCCGGAGTGCACCACCGCTCCGTCCACGCGGAATGGACAGGAGGGCACAGAGACTGCAGGACAGCCAGCCGTGCAAGGGCCCATGTGACCCTGGTGCGTATTAGAGACGTCAAAGAAAAAGCGCCGTGCCTCATAAAGCAAATTCCTTAGCAGTGCACCTGTTACCTCTGTTTCCAAAGTTCATTGTTCGTGTTTTTTGTTTTTTGTTTTTTAGAAGCAAGTAATTCTGCTAACGAAATGGTTGGGATTTCAGGACTCCTTCTTGATCGTGAAAATGAGTTAATAAAGAGTCTGTGATCACGGATGAAGGTCACAGTCATCTTTGCAAAGCACAGCCGGGGCCGCTATACTTACGTCGATAAAGGAGGCGTTGATGTAGTCTGTGTATTCTTGACCCCTTTTCATGGAAAGGATCACCCGATTGAAGTCATCTGCAAAGCAGTATGATCCTTCAGTCACAGCACAAACACCGCCCTGCCTTGCAAAGCTCACTCTGTGGCTACAAGCTTCCAAAACACAAAACTTGTTAATAAAATCGCGAAGTCGAGTCAAGTCCCTGGAAGGTTTACTTTATAAAGTAGGTTAATTAAATTGGCCCAGGAAATTGTGTTTTGGTAGGAAAGCTCTGAAATTACCCCAGTTATCATTTTCGTGTGCCATGAATTGATGTAATTCATACCAAAATATGAGCATTAAAAATACTGCATTTCAGGAGTAAAAGGAATGTGGCCCGACAGGTGACCTGGAATTATGGCTGCAGCCTCACAGAAGCCAGTGTCTCAGGCCGAAGCAGTCTTCACCCAGCATTCATGCACTTTTTTTTTTTTCTAACTTTTTTTTTACTGTTTATTTTTGAGAGAGAGAGGGAGAGAGAGACAAAGCATGAACAGGGGAGGGGCAGAGAGAGAGAGAGGGAGGCACGGAATCCGAAGCAGGCTCCAGGCTCTGAGCTGTCAGCATAGAGCCCGACGCGGGGCTCAAACCCACGGACTGTGACGTCATGACCTGACCCGAAGCCGGATGCTTAACCGACTGAGCCACCCTGGCGCCCCAGCCTTCACGCACTTCTGATTCTTGGCAACCGCTAAAGCATGTCAGGAACCCTGAGTCCACATCTGCAGTGAGGTGCTCTCTCTCTCTCTCTCTCTTCACCCTCTCCCTTCCTTTCCTGCGGTCCCTCTGATCTCTGTGGAGTCTGTTTCTTTGCCTGCACTCAACAAACATGGGCACCCCATCCTCTTTCTCCCCCTTACCTGGGACCTCGGGGCAGGCCAGGGTCCCAACTCCACCCCTGCCCATTCCAAGGCCTTTCAGGTCCCCTGGCCTGGAGCAGGGCCCCCTCCTCCATATACAGGCTTGGGGGACTACTGGATGAGATGAGAACCATGCAGCCCCAGAGTCACGACCAGAGCAAATCTCTCCGCTACCAGGAAGTCCTCCCTCTGTCTTGCCACCTACATCTCGTATCAGATGCTGCCCACCTGACACACAGGACTGTCTGGGTCGCTCACTGCTTCACAGGTGGGTGTTCTCTCACCTACCCTTGACATAGCCTCCCAGGAGCCCTTAACCCCAGGCCCGGGGGCTGTCCTGCCCTTGGATCCTGGCTTACAGAGGCGGGCAGTCAAAGAATTCTCCCAGCGTGCCAGCCCCAATCCCGTCCTGCCTTGGGGTTTCAATCCCACGGGGCGGCCCCAGGGCTGCCTTACACGGAATGATCTGGATGACTCTGGCCTTCTTCATGTTGGCCGGCAGGTTGCCTGTCCTCATGTCCTCCTTCATGATCCGGACATTTGTCAGTTTCTGCAGTCAAGGAGGACACGGGGTCACAGCTCCAACACGGACTCTCCCGCGTGACTCCCTCAACCCCGGAACAGCACCCCTGTCAAGGGCGCCTGCTGACCCGCAACAACGGCCCATCTCTGACCCTGGACGCTTCCCGAATGTTGGGAAATGAGAGCCCACGCGTGACGCGCTCCCCCACACGGGCCCCTGCTCAGCTCTGAAAGCCCCCGAGAATTCTTCCCTCTGCGTCATGGGCGGGAGGGCCACCCTGCTTGTTCCGGGCTCGGGCCAGAGGGGGGTGGGCGATTGAAAGGGGACTCCTTTGGCCGGCTGCCCGCCTTCGCACGTACCCTGAACTCCTCCTCCAGCCCGATCTTGTCGAAGTGGGTGGAGGTGCCGTGCAGCGTCTGCAGGTGGTTTTCCAGAGAGGACACATCCAGCTCGGTGTCCCCGTAGAGGTAGTACTCCAGTAAGGCTTGGTAGATGAACGTGTACTGCATCTGCGAGGAGACCCAGAGCACCCGCGCCCTCGAGCTTGCCCGGCCACCGCTGGCCGCTCACAGCTCAGCAACAACCAACTCCACGCTTTGCCAAGGGAGGGAGGTTTGGGAGCAAAAGTCAGATGCACAGCCATTACCAATGACCGCTTATGGCCTTGAGTGAGGACCATATGGCAGCGGGCATTACTGAGCACCTTCTCCCTGCCAGGCACTGTTACCCGTGCACTGACAGTCCAGGGGTGGCCAAGGTGTCTGGGTTTGCTCTGTGCAGCTCTCCCCAGGGCGAGGGGCTGGGCTGGGGGAGGGCTACTCACATCTGTTTGAACCATCTGAGGACGCTGGTTGCGGATTCTCGACACGAAGTCGAAGACGTCGACCTTGTGCTCAGCGTGCATCATGTCCATCATGGCATCGATCACTATGAAGGTGCCCGTCCGGCCCACACCGGCGCTGCCGGGGAAAGGAAAGAGGCCGAGTCGTGAGCCACGGCACCCGCCCCCCGCCCGCCAAAGCTGACCTGTGCACCTGGACGGAAGGACACGCTGCCCTCAACTGGGAGACACAGCCCATCGCTTAACCGAGCCTTTCCCTGGTGAATGAAGAGCAAGTCTACGGGGAGGCCACCAGAGGGCACCACAATCTTCGTAAAATTATCTGACACTGTTCCTCTAATAACTAGACACTGTTGAAAGGCATGTCGAAAAAATCTGTCGTAGTCGTCTCACGTGAGGTTGTAATCGTCCTCTATTACCAAATGCCGTCTTCTTGTTGTGTGTGCAAGTGGATTTTTTCCAACGTCACACTGGAAATGGCTTTTCCAAGTTCGTTATAAAAAGGAGGCTCCCCAGGCTACGTCTGTGCGCTCTTGAGCCAAGGCCAGTCCTCATGGGAGGCACTGGGTCTCTCTCTGGCGCCCCAGCACTCCTCCCGCGGCTGGCTGAAGCCAGCTGGCCCTTGGGGTCACAGCTGAGCAGTCTCCTGGCCAGGAAGCTGCCCCACTGGCTTCCTGGGTTTGGGTTTCCTTGTGCCGCCGGGATCCCGGTCCCACCCTCCCCCCGCCCGCCGTCCTAGGTACATCTCCACCAGACAGTGGGGCCATACGTGTTTGTTCCCCGGCCCCCAGGACTCAGTGGGCACAGAGCTGCACTCAGCCAACATCTGCTGAAGGAGGAACCCCCTAGTGACCCAGACTCATCTATGCAGCATGAACCACTCCCTCCAGCCCCTGCAGCATTACCCTCTTTAAAAAAAGAAAAGAAGGAAAGAAAGAAAGAAAGAAAGAAAGAAAGAAGAAAAGAAAAAAGAAAGAAAAAAAAGAAAAGAGAAAGAAAGAAAGAAAGAAAGAAAGAAAGAAAAGAAAAAAGAAAGAAAGAAAGAAAGAAAGAAAGAAAGAAAGAAAGAAAGAAAAGAAAAAAGAAAGAAAGAAAGAAATCTAACAAAAAGACTCACGACTTAATGAGTCAAGTCCCCCACTTTCCCCTTTGGGTGGGTGGGAGACACCACTCTCTCCAGTTCGTCTCCGAAACGGGGCTAGGACAGCGGCAAAGACCGTCCCCCTGGGCAGATCCCCTCATTCAGCGGGGAGAACAGGTGAAACGTGAGAGGTCTTCTGGGAGTCTTAGTTCTTTCTCAGATACGAAGTCAGAGAAAATCATCAGGTGCAGGGCCAGGTGAGACACTACCCAACAGGTATGAGAGGGAGGCCACAAAATAACTCCCTGCAAGGCTGTGAAGGTCCCTGAGCCGCTTACAGGACCCCCCCCCACCTGGCCTGGGGTACGTGTGGGAGAAGCCACTTGGTCCCCCATGGAAAGGCTGAGGCCAGCTGACCCGTCCTGGCCGCCTCCGTGGGGACGCTGTTCTCAGGGGGACTCAGGCACAGAATGTCCTATTAAGTGATCAAGAACCAAACGCTGAGGATAAGTGTGTCAGCAAGGATGGCCATCAGGAAGTCAGAGCCCCGGGGCGGGGGCCGTGCATGGCCCGGAGCCCCGAGCAGATCCTGTATGAAAATGAACTTGGGGGTGGGAAGGTGGAGTCAAGTCCGCCCTGGGTCTCGGGAGCTGACAGCCAGTGTGAGCCTTCTCCCTAACCCTGCTGGCTTCCGGCAGGCCTGCCCTCCTGGCACGAATTCCTGCCACCACATCACCACCAACAGACGGGCGCCCAGAACCGCCCATCTGCCCACACCGGCCTCTCAGGGGGCTTCAGCCCAGGAGGGGAAGGATTCCTTCCCCCAGAGAGGAGGGGGGCTTAGGAACACGGAACCGCAGGGAGACGACCAGGCACTCAAGAGTGAGAGCTGAGCCTCACGGCCACAGAGGGCGCCCAGCGCGAAAATAAGACGAACAGCGGACGCACCTGCCCCGGGCACCTGTGGTTGAGGGAGAAGGGAGCAGAGAACGGGCAGTGGTCATTCGCCGACATGTCACAAGCACGACAGATCTGGAGGGACGGGGACAAAGCAGAACGGAGCCAGCTCCCTGCGGCTGCCCTCCGACCAGACACAGAGGCCGTCTCTTTACCTCCCGCCATCCAGGGCAGAGCGGGGCCACCACCACAGGGAGCGGGAGGCAGGGAGCCCGCAGCGGCAGGAACGGTCTTGTAGAGCCAACAGGACCCGGATGCGGAGACCCCCTGCCACGGCTTCTCCGGCTGAGGGCGTCGGACCCCGGGGCCTGGGGACAGGCTACTGGGGAAGCACCCGCCGTCCCTGCTACGGCAGGGCCCTGGATCTCTGATGGGACTCAGGCCCCTCCGGCCAGGCTTGTTCCCGCTTCATGGATGGCGGGCCCCGCCCGCTAGGGCGTCCTCAGGATCGTATTTGTTTCCGGCTGTCAGAGCCAAGTTCGTTCTGAGTATCTTGGCACTGACGAGGGACAAAGGGGACGAGGGACGAAAGGCACCTGCACACAGTGATACAGATGCTTGGAACCGGCCACACCGGAGTTCGGCAGAAGCGGCACAGAGACTCAGTCTCACGAAGCCTGGGCAAGAACGGGACCAGCTGACGGGACCCCCAGCTGCGGCCGCACAGCATGGGCCTCCACCCCTTCCCCTCTCCAGTGCACCTGCTGGGAGGAGCTCATAGGCCGGCAGGTGTAATCCCAAGGATGCCACCTCACGCGACGCACAGATGCTCCAACATCCCTCAGCTCCCAAGTGGCAGGTCCAGGAGTCTATCCCTGGCCAGACGACAGGGGCCTCCCCTTTGGCCCCCAAACTGTCTTCAGGTTCTAACTGAGCACCCACCGGGAGGATGGGGAGTTTGGCCTGGAGCACTGCTCACCACTGTGCCTTTGTCTTCAAAAGCAGAAAGGGCACAAGCCAGTCAACCAACCCGAAGTCCGAGGCCTTTTCTCGTATGTGACTTTCTGCACCAGCGGCCACGCTGGGCAGGCAGACAAAAGCCCCAGAGGGAGTCAGCCCACCTTCAGAGTCGAGTCCCGGGCCCCTCCAGGACTGTCCCTCCCACTGCAGACCAGGAGATTGCAGCTGGGAGGGGGGACGCCCCGCCCTGGAAAGCTGCTCCTGGCCACTATTGGCTGTTCCTGGGCCATGGCCCCCAGCCCCTCTGAGCCTCGCGCACTCATGTAGAAAGACTTGGGGGGGGGGGGGCTCTCCATAGAAGCATGGTTTCCATCTCTGTCCCCAGAGGTGACCTGGGGTCTACGGGGGCAGTGAACCTGCCAGAGCCCCAAGAGCACTATCAACCTGGCCCCTCGGCTTTTGTCTGTTTTAAGAATTGGGGATCCCCCTCAGACGCTGCTGACGGACAGGTCCTGCTGTCACAGAGTGGGCTGAATGTCCCTCTGGCTCTCACCCCCAGGGATCCCCCAAGCTGTCACTAGTAATTGCGTTCACAGCGGGCAGGAGGGTGCTTTTACTAGGCCCCTACCTGTCCTTCTGCCCACCTTGGGACCGGCCCAGCCACGAGGGTGAGTCCTCCGGGGGCCCCGGCCCGACATACCTGCAGTGGACCACTATGGGCCCGGCATGGGCGGGGTTGAGGGCCTTCACTTTCTTCAGGAACTTCAGCATCCCGATGGGGGTGAAAGGCACTCCAAAGTCGGGCCAGCTGGTGAAGTGCAGCTGGGAGACCAGCCGCGGGGCTTTGCAGCCATCGGGGAGCTGCTGCGGAGAAGGGGGACACGTGAGTGGGGGAACAGCGCCCGCCCCTCCCCCAGCATCACTTCCTGAGGATGCTCGCCGCCTCCACCCCTGCCATCTAGGCCCCGGGCCGCCGTGGGTCCACCGGCAGCATGATGGCTCCTTGAGGGGTCAGCACAGCAGGACCCACAGCACCCGGCCCAGGCCCCCGGCAGCCAGACGCATCCCTGAAGCCGACCCTGGAGTTCACAGACCCCACTCGTGAGCGGGGAGGCCACATCGGGGTCTGCCTGCGTAACTGCCAGCAGCAAACATTTTCGCTCCCCAGAGGCTCAAGATTGAGGGGAAAGATGTGGCTGGCCCGTTACGGGAGACCCCACCCCACCAGCCCTGCTCAGAGCCTCTCAGGCTTCCTCCCCACCAAAGGCCCATGGGTGCGGTTCTCTGGCCGTATCATGGAAGGCTGGATAGTGTATGTGGAAGTGCCTGTGTGTGTGTGTGTGTGTGTGTGTGTGCGCGTGTGTCATTGTGTCCGGGAGGGACACAAGCAGGGGAGAGCAAACACCATCACCATCAAGCTCATCCTCTTCCCTTCTTTGCTGTGGCTTCTAGGAACCTCAGACTCCTATTCTGCCATCTGACTATGCCAATCCCTCCACCTTTGACTCGTGATTGCATGATCTTCTGGTTTTCATATATCTTAAATCTCTATTTCATCTGCTTTGTCCACAGGCATCTGTGCCTTACATTTTTCTAGGCAGGGATGGAGTAGGGACAAGTAGGAAATAAAGGCAAAAAATACTGAGCAGGTGACAGATCGACTTTTGAGACTGTTAAAAAAAAAAACCTCACTTCATCACTTCAGTGTGTGACATGACATCATGCGACTGAGTGGGGGACCCCAAACCCCGTGCCCCCATGCAAGTGACCCGCCTTCCTCCACCCAAAACAGTGACTGAGGCCCACGAGCATCCAGAGCTGTCTGAAGACTAGGGGTGCACCTGTCTCCTCCCCTGTAGACCCGACCTCAGTCCACGAAAGCCCAAACCCACCCCCACCCCCACCCCCGCACTTCCTCCCGACTCAGCCCCCCCTCGGCCAGAGCTGCTCCAACACTGCAGGGAGGCTGTGGTGGGGGTGAGGCTCTTCATGCTAAAAATAATGACACGTGTATTTATTCTTGACCCTGCTCTCTCGAAGGGTTGCCTTTCCAGAAAGTTGGTAACTCAGAACGCTTACCGACTGTATGCAGAACTTCCGGATGGTGTAGTCGACCAGAACCACACAGTCCTCCACGCACACACGGATGTTTCCGTAGGTCCAGCATCCCTGGTCCGGCCAGTACTGATAGCATTTCTCCTACGTGGGACAGTTGAAGAGAAAGAAATAGGTCTGGAGCGCCCGGGTGGCTCAGGCAGTTGAGCGTCTGACTCTTGGTTTCGGCTCAGGTCATGTCACGGTTTGTGGAATCGAGCTCTGTGTTGGCCTCTGTGCGAGGAGCCTGCTTGGGACTCTCTCTCTCTCCCTCTCTCTCTCTCTGCCCCTTCCCCGTTCACGCATGCCCGTGTACATGCTCTTTCTCTCTCTGCCCCTCCCCTGCTCATGCACATGCACTCTCTCTCGTGCTGTCAAAATAAATAAACTTTAAGAAACAGTTAATAAGTCTGTGTGTGCCCTTCAGGCACGTCAGCGCCCTCATCTCCCCCCCCCCCCCCCCATCAACACAGGGCCTCCTCACACACACCAGGTTCCCTCAGACAGTTCCGGAGCTGGGAAAGAGCACTAGGAGGTGTGGAAGCTGGGAGACTGAGGCCACAAAACAGCCCTGAGCCTATACCTGGGCCCCTGTCTGCTTTCGACACCAACAGAGGCTGGGCCTCACGGGAGGACGGCGTGTCCCCAAACGCTTCCCACTGGACCCAGCAGGGTGTCCTTCGGCTCACGGAGGACAAAGCTGGCCAGCCCACCGCGGAAGAGGGGTCAGCTTAACGCTCCCCACTTATCTCCGCCTAGGACAAGGCAGATGCAGAAATCTGCAGAGGACGGGCACCCCGCCACACAGAGCCCCACCTCTTTACCTTCCCTCCCTCGGAGCTACAAATGGCTCCATCCGGGGACAGAGCGCAAGAGGCCTAAAGGGCAACAGTCTTCCGTGAACACGAGGCGCAGGAGTGTGTGAGGACCCACCTATGGGGGCCCAGATGTTCTCAACAAGCCTTCTAAACGTCGGACAGACAGGGTGCCTGGGTGGCTCAGTCAATTAGACATCCGACCTCGGCTCAGGGCATGATCGCACGGTTCGTGGGTTCGAGCCCCGCGTCGGGCTCTGGGCCGACAGCTCGGAGCCTGGAGCCTGCTTCGGATTCTGTGTGTCTCTCTCTCTGCCCCTCCCCCACTCACACTCTATCTCTTTCTCTCTCTCAAAAATAAACATCAGACAGTTTATTCTGGAAGCTGCCC
Source organism: Puma concolor (assembly GCF_028749965.1). NCBI lineage: Eukaryota > Metazoa > Chordata > Mammalia > Carnivora > Felidae > Puma > Puma concolor. The sequence goes on along the minus strand of NC_141677.1, from coordinate 84,293,140 downwards.
ACGAGTGGCACAGCTAATAAGTCACGAGGATTAATAGTCTTATGAAAAAAGGCAGCCTGGCACTTACCAGGCCCAGCATTTATATTACGACACTGTAGGACAACTTCCCCTCCCTACTCCAGGGCATCTCTGAGGTGCCTTGAAGAGAAGCAGTTACCCAAAAGTGCTAATCTAGGCCAGTCCTGGCTTCCTGGGGACCCTCCAGGACCTCTTGAGATTCTCCCCTTGAAAGACTCTGGTCCAGGGCCTGAGGGCTGGTTCCGAGGCCCCCACAGGGCTGTGGGTGTGGACACTTCTCCACCCTCTGACCTCTGGTCTCACCCGACGCCCAAGGTGCCCTCCCTCCAGTCAGATCACGAGATGTCACAGCAACCGCATTTCACAACGTTCAGCCAAGATGTTGAAGCCGGGAGACAATAAGGGAAGGGTAAGCACTTAAGAAAAGGGAACTCTACTGAGAAATGGTCTCATCTGAAATGGTCAAAATCAAGATACAGAAGAGGCCGGCTCTGAGTCACAAAAATGGAAAAATCCAGGAGGCTTCAGAGAAAGATTGGAGATAAATGTCGAGTAACATGACGGCGGGGGAGGGGGGGTGCAGAGGGGGAGGGTGTCTGAGTCTCCCTGGGTCGCATGTGTGTAAACCAGCCCCCTCCCCCACCCCCTTGCAAGTGGCAGCAGTGGGGCCACGGGTCCCAGGGAACCCGGGGCTCCCCGCGAAGCTTTGGGGGCCGGGTCCTGCCAAGGCATCTGCTGAGAGTGTGGGAAGGGCTCAGGGCTCCTGCCTGGAACCCCGCCCCCCCCCCCCCCCCCCCCCCGTCTCCCGTCACTCTTTCCATCCACAGGACAGGATTCGTCCCATGAGAGTGACCCTCTCCAGCTCTGTCCCAACCGGCCTGGTAACAAAACAAAAACTCCATCCTACTCAACCGGAAACAGTGACTGGAGGCTTTTTCCTGTGCTTTTTGGAAGACATAAAACAAACCAGTGATGGTGGCACGGGGGGAGGGGAGGACTCTGCCTGAGGGCCGGTGTCTGCCTAGGGCCTCAGCAGAGCTGCCCCGGCAGGCCGCCTACTTCCATCCCGGGGAGCAGCCCTTCCCCTTCCCCTGAGCCCAGCTGCCTGGGGGTCCCCTGCCAGTGTGCGAAGACAGGGCCAGGGTGGAGACCAGCACCGCGTGGGGACACGGCAGGCCCAGACAGGGACCAGGAGGACAGACGTCTCCCACCACACAGAGCCTTCCTCGCCCCCGGCCAGCCCCCCCTTGTTCTGGGCCTCAAGCTGGAACATGCTAGAACAGCGTCCCCCTGTCTGGCAAGCCTCCTTCTAGCCTGCGATTCTTTCATGCTGGTGAAAACTCACTTCTGAAAACCCAGGCCCTGCTTTCGGCAGAGAAACCCTCCCCGGGCCGCCTGCTTCAGTCTGTCACCGGAGACCCCAGCCCGAGACCCCAGCCCAGTTCCCTGACCCATTGCCAGCGGTTCTGGGGGCACTCGAGGTGCGAGCCCAGCCGGGTACTCCTGGCTTTATGATCACCTCACTCTGCCCCCGGAGCGTCTCTCGGGCTGGATTCGGTCAAGTTCCCTCCAGCCTTTCAGACATGGTGCCACTCCTGCCCCAACCCTGACCTACACCCAAGGGGGACTGCTACTCCCTCTGGGGTACCCTCCTTCCTGCTCTAGAAACCACCATCACACCTTGCTCTGCCTTATGCAGTACGGGTCTGTGCCCCTTAGGTAAAAAGTCAATGGCTGGAGGGCAGGAGAATGGCTCCACGTGCCCCACCCCCCTTCCCCAGTGCCCCAGCCTCAGCCCCTGAAGCCCCGCCCCCCCAGTGCCCCAGCCCCAGATGCCCCGCCCCTCCAGTGCCCCAGCCCCAGATGTCCCACCCCTTCCCAGTGCCCCAGATGCCCCGCCCCCTTCCAGAGTCCCAGCCCCAGCCCCTGAAGCCCCGCCCCCCCAGTGCCCCAGCCCCAGATGCCCCGCCCCTCCAGTGCCCCAGCCCCAGATGCCCCACCCCTTCCCAGTGCCCCAGATGCCCCGCCCCCTTCCAGTGCCCCAGCCCCAGCCCCTGAAGCCCCGCCCCCCCCAGTGCCCCAGGCCCAGGCCCCTAAGTCCTTGTCTGCCTGGCTCACTTGGCCCTCCCTGCTCATCAGCCCTTTACTCTCCGTTATTTTTTATGTCACCTCCTGACACAGTTTATGTTTATTTGCTTTCTGTTTGGCGCCTGCCCCTCCCAGCGGCACTTAAATCACAGGAGGCGGGGTTTGTGTGCTGCCCCCTGCACACTCCCCTGCGGCCGCCTGTCCCGCAGAGCAGACCAGGAGGAGTATCTGTCCCCTTAGGACGTGGATCCGCTTGACCTTCTTTATAGAGGCTTCAAGTTCCTCTGGTGTCCGTGCATTACGTTTTAAATTAGAAGTAGCTAATTAAATCCACATTCCTTCAATACACCTTGTGTTTCAAATACAGTTCTCTAGTCTGGATAATAAGCAGGAAATCCACTTCTATTGGTCGGCCGAGGCCCACCGTAGCGTATGCCCAGCACGCTGAGCCTCTGAGTGCTGAGCCGCACACGCCCAGCACCGGAGAGCAGCCAGGCTGGGGCTGGGGTGGGGGGCTCTACGGCTGAAGAAAGAACTAACCCTGTGACATTTGCGTGTCGCCGTCTAGAGCAGTGAGATGCTTGGAACACAGAATATTTGTTTCACGATAAAAATGCTGTGAGCCCCTCGTGTTTTTGGGTTTTTTTTTGTCTTCTTCTGCAGCGATAAGAAGGGAGAGGGATAGGAAAAGGATGTGGTGAGCACACCCCCAGCCAAGCCCCAGAAGCTTAAAGAGTAGAGTCTGTGAGTCAGAAGGCTGGGCTCACCTCCTTCCTTTCTTTCAGGTTCGTCAACATGACAATGGTTGCAGACTTCTGTTCCCAGATCATTCTCCAGAAGTCATTAACTGTCTCCTGTTTAGGGCCTGTATGCAGAGGAGGAGCCCAAAGTCAGACCCGAAGAGGGTCTCTGGCCCCTGTCACCCTGGCCTTGGGGCCCTGGGACCGGGCTCCTCCCAGGCACAGAAGGGCCGGCTGGCCCACCGGGAAGGGGTGCGGCCTCCCCGCCCCACCGCCCACACCCCTGGCCACCCCCTGGGGCTGGGATGTCCTTGGGGAGGCACACAGCAGCGTCCAGGGGGTGACCCCATTCACAGGCAATCACGGGTATTCAGCTGAGGCTGGGGTCTGAGCCTGCCTGTCCAGAGTGCCGTGCGGCCGCTCAGGGGGCCCCTCAAAGCCTCGGCACGCCAGCACCCGCTCCAGAACTGCACAAGGGTCTGTGTGTGCGCGACAGACAGACGCAGACAGAGACGCAGACGGGCCCACTCACCCTCCACGTCTAACCCCCTTCCCTCATCTCTCAGCTGCCCTCGCAGCTGGCGATGATTCAGTGCCGTCCAGCGGGGTGTGGGCTGAGGTTCCTGGGGAGCGGTCTGAACCAAAGACAAAGTGTCCCCAGAAGAAAGTCCTCTGCCCTTTGCCCTCCTTCCTGCCTGAATGCAGACACAGTGCCTGGAGACGCAGCCATTTTGTGACCCTGAGGCAGACAGTGACATGCCACGGAGGGCGGAGCAGGAAGATCAAGAGGTCCCTCTCCTTTGAGCCACTGCCTGGGCCCCGGGCCGCCCCCCCTTCTTACTAGAGAGAGACTCCTCTATCTGTGTCAGCTGATGTCTGTCGGGTTCTCTGACGCTGCACTCTGGGTGTATGCGTCTGTGTGCTTCTCTATTTCCTAAGAAATGTACATTTTTAATAAGCTCTCAAGTGATTCCGACGTGCGCTGAATTTGGGGACCCATTGTCGGAAAGACTGTCGCCTGCGAGGGAGGAAGCCCACGAAAGTCGCTGTGGGCTCCACGTCCCCAGCCACCTCTGGGCTGACGGATGGTAGGTCAGACCTCGTCCGTGCAAAGTGGATCGTGTGCGAGCTGAAGGGCGCATGCGAGGTGCCCTGGGGGTTAAGGCCTTGATCTGATAAGCGACTCCCTCCCTTCCCCACCCGCCTGGAAACAACCACAACTGGGAGCCACACCCGAGCTCGGCCAGCTGAGAGAGGTTCAGGGTTGTCTAATGAAAGAATCAGCACGTTCAAATGATAACCGTTAACCTACTGGGTGCCCTGTCTTTGCACCATGCATGTGAGGGAACAGGCATGTGTCTGTCTGTCTGTCTGTCTACACGCATGCTTTGCGTGGATGTACGTCCAACGTGCCGGCTACACCTACAGTCATAAATGATGACACCCTTCCCTGGCTGCCCAACCGCGGAAGGGGGACCTGGGCTCTCAGGGGCTCCAACTCGTCTGTTCTTTTGAAGCTCTGTTTGTACAACACGCTTCATCATCTCGTGGGGCAGAGCTTTGCGAACGAAGGCACAGAATGACCCGAGAAGGCTTGCTGAGAGGCAGGTGTGAACGTAGCACGTCTGAGCAGCTCCCAGGACATGCTGACACTCGGGGTCAATGGAGCGCCAGCCTCGAATCGCAAGGCTCTGTGAGATTCGGGACACCCCTGTGTGGCCCCTGCTCAGGGACAGCTTGGACAGACTGCAAACAGGCAACACAGACGGGGCGGTACAGGAAGCCCTGGGGAAGCCTCGGGATTCCTGGCAGCAGATAAGGACCAGGTAGCCTCCCACGTCATGTTACCAAAATCCCGTTTTGAAAAGAACAGCAAGAAGCTTACCTTGAGCCGCTATGAATTTATTCTTCTCCTTGTAACCCTAGAAACATAAAACCAGGTTTGTAATTCTTCCTCGTTTTCTTGGCTGAAGGCGTTTGCCGTTGTTGTTTGGAAAGTAACGCGTATCAACCACGAGAAAGTTGGAAAACACAGAAAGAAGAAGAAAACTCACTAGTCCTTTCGGAGCCAGTGCTACTTTTGTTGGCCCCGCCGTAGATTTTTCCTGTGAATACTTTCCCAGTCGCACACGCACACACACAAGCAGACACACGTTCAGATACTTTTAACTGGTAAGTACAAATTCTCCTATGTTGTATTTTAAGATAATTTTATAATTTATATTAACCGATATTTTAAGGTTCACTTAAGGTGAACGCTTAAATCTTTTTTATGTTTATTTTTGAGAGAGAGAGAGACAGAGAGACAGAGAGAGGGAGAGAGATAGACTGTGACCTGGGGAGGGGCAGAGAGAAGAGAGAGACACAGAATCTGAAGCAGCCTCCAGGCTCTGAGCTGTCAGCACAGAGCATGACGTGAGTTACATCATGACTGGAGCCGAATTCGGGTGCTTAACCGACTGAGCCTCCCGGGCGCCCCAATTAAAATGAATTCTTAATCCATTGCATTATGGTTTTACCATAGTTTGTTTAACTGATCCCTCTTGTCCTATTTGGTCAGTAATGGAACGAATGCTGTAACAAACATCTTTGTGCTTATCTGTTTCTTGAAAATGAATCCCCGGACAGATGCTAATTCAAAAGCCCCGGGCGACTCTGTGCTCTCTGTGCTGTGGCCAAGCTGCCCAGGAAGGTTGTGACCCGGCCCCAGAGAGGAAAGTCACGATTCACGCTGAGTCCCCAAATGGTGCAGGTGTGTGCATCAGGCCGGGCCGGGGACAGGAAAACAGCAGACTTACATCTATGTACGAAGCATTAATATAGTCTGAACAGGGGGCTCCGTCCACTTGGCTCAGAATCACCCTGGAATGATCATCTGTTTAGAAGAAAACAAAAAACCATGACATCAGGATAAGGAAATCACACCTGCCATACGTTTCTTCCATCTACAGCATTAAACACGGCACCTGACATGACCGGGTCTTGCGTGGCGATCACCGGGACAGAGGACGCATCCTTTTCAATGTCCTCATGAGACCCTCTGTGTCATGAGGATGGGAATACACCTGTTTCACTGAATGAGCACTGCATCTCAGCACTGAGGACAGTGCCCGGCCCTAACCAGGTGTCCGGTAAGACCTGTGGGCTGACAGCAGAGGCATGAATTTCAGCGTCCAGGAGTGGGGGCTGCTGGGCCTCACATAGAAACAGAACAGCAGCACGTGCTGGGGCCCCGCAGTGAGATCACCATATTCTCCGAAACCCCAGCTGGGCCCCCATCTTAACAAGGCCCTTGCACACTGAGGAGAGCCCTGGACGGAAGGGCTGGGGTCCATGCTCCCGGGCTTTCCAGGGAAGGGACAAGCTGACTCCACACCCCGATCCCCATCCTTCCAGTCGGCCCTAGGGCTGGAAGGTGGACGGAACTCACGCTGACCTGAGCTGGGCCTGGCGGGCCACCTGCCTGGAAGATTCTGGCCTGCTGTACAAGCAACTCTCTAGCGAGGGGGCTGACCACAGAGAGCTCTGTGTGGGTGTGTGACGTGTGCTTCCTCCATGTGGGGGCGGGTGGTGTGCAGGTGTGTGTGGTAGGTGGGGGTGCGGTGTGTGTCTTCTCTGTGTGTGTGGGTCTGGCGTGTATGTGTTTGTGGAGTGTGTGTGTGTGTGTGTGTGTGTGTGTGTGCGCGCACATTTGGGGAAGTTTCAACCAGGGCCCCCACTGTGACCTTGGTGGGTCCTTGTCACTCCTGCCTTCATGGGCCCCTTCCTCCATAAAAGAAAAAAGTAAACACTTTATTTTACAACTGTGTTATTAGTTAGTATAAAGCTTACCGTAACCAGACTGGATTATGGTGTTGTTTTTGTTTTTGTTTTTCTGATTTTAAAGGAAATCAGATGGTGTCATGGGCCCTTCAAAGTGTCATGGCCCCGGGCCTGGGTCTCCTACTTCCAGCTGCACAACAGCTATCGGAAATACTGAGGATGGATGGCCAGACCGGGCCCAGGGCCAGGGTCAAGAGTCAAAGCTGCTCCCGGGGTGGTTCACACCACCCCGGGCACGGGGCTTGGGACAGAGTGAGCACTCCGTATGTATTTACCGCGTTCTATCGTCCTGCTTTGTCCTGCTTTACCCCCTGCTTGTCCCCACAGGTCTGAAACTAACTGAGACGTGTGTGTTTGCGGGGTGGGTCTGCGGCAAAGGAGCTGTTGTCTTCCGCATTCTTGGAAGGCGCTGCTGACCTCAGACACCTGTTGACTAGACACGGTATCGCTGGGCCCGATCTATCCTGCCCCCAGCAGCAGAGGCCACTGAGGCTTTCAGGGAAAGTCATGGCTCGTATGGGGCAGCCAGGGTGTCAAACCCCAAACGTACAGCCCGATGGCCTCCTCTACGACACCCTCCTGCTCAGGGGCTGACAGCCCTAAAGCAGATACGGCTCCGGCTGAGCATGTGTAAAGACAGTTGAAAATAATTTGGAACCGTTTACGCTTTGAGAACAGCTATAGAAAGCCGAGGGCAGAAAATAGCCTTCTGGTTAGATTTAGAACCTTGCAGTTTCGGAGAGCTTCCTGTCTTTTTATTCTGAAAGTCACACTTCGCTCTCAAAACATTATATTTTGAAATTACTGGCTGTTGCTGTTTTTTTTTCCAGAGTAGAGGATGCTGTCTCCCTACCAGTCACCAAGCTTTTCCGAAGCCCAGCCTCATGGACACGCCAGGCATCTTGTTCTCTGTCATCCAAGCTCCCTAGAGCCATTTCCATGCCTGGGTCGAGGGGTTTCTTAAAAATCTAGTAAATTTAGGGGTGCCTGAGTGGCTCAGGCGGTTAACCAGCAGACTCTTGATTTCAGCTCAGGTCATGATCTCACAGTTTGTGAGATTGAGCCCCACATCAGGCTCTGTACTGTCTGCTTGGGATTCTTTCTCTCTCTTTCTCTCTGCCCCTCCCCCGCTCACTCATGAGCACTCTCTCGCTCTCTCTCGTTCTCTCTCTCTCTCTTAAAATAAATAAACTAACTTTCAAAGAATTTTAAATAAGGGTTTTAGTGAGTAAGAGGCAAATGGGGGCAGGACCCTAGAAAAGTGCTGGGGCTGGGTAGGTAGGTCCTCAACAGATACATTCAGTAAGTCAATGCATAAATTAAATTAATTAACGAAGTTAATTAGTCAAACTAATAGTAGATAATAATACTAATTTGCAAATATCCCGATTTTTACTTGACACAAAATATTCCAAAGATCCCAAGCCTCCCCCCACGGTTCTCCTTTCCCTCGAGCTGCTCCAACCAAGCGGCTTGCCTCCCTCCTTCTCTGATAACCCACCCCAGATCCAGTGGCAAGCCCTCCCGATTGGACCCCCACTGCGTGTCCAGAGTCTAACCCTGGCCCAAGCCCCTCCTCACTGCACAGCTTCGTGTCCCATCTCCTTGCGGCTCCCTTGGCTGCCTACGCAAATATGTTTTAGCCGAAAGACTATTTGGTTAATTTCTCATCGTAGTTGGATCATAGTCTTATAGGGGCCTTTGGAAAAAAAAAAAAAAAGAGGTGTCAATCCTATGCTTGTAAAGTGCAAAAGAATTATTTCTATTAAGTGCTAAGAGTCCAGAGACCACACAAATTGGGCGGACCACAGCTTGTCGTGCCTCTGAAGAGACGGACTTAATTCCAATCCTAAAAATGCAACCAAGTGGACTGAGGCCCACTGCACAGGCTGGCTCCCTTGCTTCCACGGAGGCTCTGTCTGAGAACGGGGAGATTCTCTGGCCTGGGGCTCCGGATTTAAACCCTTCCCGGCTGCCTTTCTGTTAGCCTGATGGGCAAAGCCCACAAGAGGGGTCCAGCTGAACGAAGAATACTGCAACCCTCCTTGGCCAGCTGACAGCTTGGAACATTCAGGTTTGTCCTGGCACCAAGGTGGGCTGTGAAAGGCACCCCCGGGGTGAAGCCTGTCCAGCCACTTCCCTGGACAGATCTGTCAGCTATCTGGCCCGACGGCCTCCCTGGACCCCACACCCCGCAGCCCATGGCCCTGTTTAGCTGCTGGCGTTGCTAAGCCCTCCCACAAAGCTGCCAAATCTCTGCACATTTCTCATTCTGTCATTTCTGCCCCTGGTCTGGGAGACCCACGGCTGGTGGCCGAGAGCACTGAGTCTGAGATGCGGAGATGCCCAGGGCCACTGTCAGCACAAGACTGTGGCTCAGGACTGGGCCCAGGAGCGGGCCCCCGCCAGCCCGTGCGGGGGGCACTCCCCTGGGCCCCTGGGCAGACCCACGACAACAGAGGTGGCCTGAGCCCGCTGTGGGAGACGGCCACCTAGACCTCCCTGGACAAGCGCCAAGCAGTGGTGCTGGCCCGGGCCCTCGTCCCCGAGTCCCGGGACTGTTATACTGCCCAGGCAGGCACAGTCCCCAGGAGCTACAAAGGAATGTTGAGTTTACTCCACACGCTACCAATCATGCAGAAAAAGTAAAGTCTTACTGGGAAGGATGTTGGGATATCTGTTTTTTTCTCTATTTTCTTCTTTATTGGCCAGTTCAAAAGTTCCTTGTATGTGTCCAGATGGCAACGACTAGAAGAAAATACACAGTTAGCACTAAACGTGATGAATCCGAACACAGCGTTTACGCCCACTTCGCTAACGGGCACAGGAATCAAGGAAACCCCGGCCGAGCAAACGACGTGCAGTCCACCGCCCTCCCTGCCCGGCGGGCTGTGCCAGGTGCCGGGCAGATGCATAAGGAAGACACAGGCCCGCCTGCCCTCAGGGCGCTCTCGCCAGCGGGCCAAGCGAGCTGTGGACGTGGTGACGACCCCACCGTTGAGCCCTCAGCTGCATGAAGGCGGGGACTTGTCTGTGCACTGTCACCAAAGCCCTGGGAGCCACTGGTCCTGGCCCGGAGCGGGGACTCCACGGATACTTACAGACTGAGCACAGGAGAACTCTGGAGCAGGAGAGGGCAGAGCAAGGGCACCTTGCGGAGGGGCTGTGGAGGCCAGCTGTGCCCGTGGGGCTGGGCTCGGGGATGGGCAGAGGATGTTCGGGGAGCTTAGATGTGGGCCTCCTGCTTGAGAGGCCGCGCGCTCGCGGGCCAGCGGGTAAGGTCCAGCTGGCCTCTTGTGGGAAGCACGGACTCCAGCCCCAGCCTGGATCAGCGCAAGATCCCCAGGGGTCCTGTGTGCGCACCTGGCTTCAGGAACTCTGCCCTATCCCCCCGCCACCTCGGATGAGGACACCGAGGCGTGAGACGCTAGCTAGCACCCTGTGACTGATGTGTGGCTCCGTGGACACGAACCCGGCTGACCCTGGGCTCCCTGACTTCCACTGATTCTAGTCGTCCCCCCGCATTCGCTGGCTGCTGGGACGCCCTCCGCACGTAGGCAAGCCCCGTGCAGTGCACTGTGGGAAAGAGCCTTTTGAACCCCCAGATCACGGCCTTCAACGTTAACCTCAACGTTGACTGGACTGGGGAGGGGACACTGGAATTCGAGGAACGAGTGTCACTATTTACCAAGCCGCTGAGATGTGCCAGGCACTGGAGGAGGAGTGGGTCACCTGCCCCAGGCCATAACTCACCTATTACAAGAGCACACTAGAATCATCCATTTTCCAGATGAGGAAACTGGCCCCTAAGGCTGCTGGAGATTTGTCCAGGTTCACCTGGCTGGCAAGCGGCAGGTACCTTCAGTCTGGCCTGGAGCTGGCCACCAAGACTCCCCTTCTTCAAGTGTGAAGTCCCCGGAAGACGGGGGCAGACCTCACAAGTGCTGCGCGGCCCTAGGCTTATTCACACCATGAGTCACAAGGGCTGGACTCACCGCCCACAGGTGCCGAGAGCCTCCCTCTTCTGGGGCGGGGGGCTTCTCCCTCACAGACTGAGCCCCTGCCAGCCAGTTAACTTTTTCTTTTGTTTTCAGTTCACCAAACTGGACGGCCACCGGCAGAGAGCCTGGTGGGTGCCTTAGGGTCAATGCCTTCTCTACCCAAAATTCCTGGTTCTCTCTCTCTCTCTCTCTTTTTTTTTTTTGTTAATGTTTATTTATTTTGAGAGACAGAGGGAGACAGAGCATGAGCAGGAGAGGGGCAGAGAGAGAGGGAGACACAGAATCCGAAGCGGGCTCCAGGCTCCGAGCCGTCAGCACAGAGGCCGACGCGGGGCTCGAACCCACAAGCGATGAGATCACAACCTGAGCCGAAGTCGGACGCTCAACAGACTGAGCCACCGAGGCGCCCCACAAAATTCCTGGTTCTTATCAAAGCTGTCTTGACACTGATTTTCTGGACCTAACCTAAACAGGGAATCTGTGGCAACATTCTACAGACTTCTCTCTTTCTATACTCGAAAGCTTTTTTGTCCTCACCCCTGAGAATAAAAATGAGGTATAATACTGTAACGGTGGGCGCATGATGTCATGCGTTTGTCTGAACCCACACAATGTACCACACTGGAACCCCAGCTCTGGACGTTGGTCAGTTAGTGACAATGAGTCAACATCAGTTCTCATTTGGAACACACGTAGGGCGTGAACACGGGACACTGTTGATTTGGGATACTGTGGGCTAAGGGGGAACGCTGTACTCTATGCCCAATCTTTCCCTAAGCCTAAAACGGCTCTAAAAATTAAAATCTATGCGAATGATTAATTGAAAAAGAAAAAAAGAACCCAAGAAACCTCCCTCTTCCTCGGAAGGTGGGGTGGCTACGGTGAGGTATGTGGGGAGGTTGGAGGGTTAGGTGTCGAGGGGGGACCCAGCTCTGCCCCACCCCCCGCAGTGGCCTGAGACCCGGGATATGAAGTTGGGGTGGCGATACCGGCTTTTTGGGCTGCGCGGGGGGCCACTTGGGGTGAGGCCAGGTGCTCTGTGTAGAAGGCATATCTCTGTCTCCAAGCGCACAGAATGACTGCCACCCCTCACTTTGTCCCGCTGTCAATCTGCCTGCAGACTCGAATCTCTGAGCTGCTCAGTGGGCACAGGGGAAACGGGGCAGCACCCGGGGAGGGCTCTGCTGCGACCGGGTCACCCCCACAGCGCTGAGCAGGAGCCGTGCAGGTCGTGATCGGTCAATAAATACCTGGCGATTGAATGTGCGATTACATAAATTGGCCGAACAGGGTCGGCTGGTGTGCTTGCTTCTGGAGGTGGGATTTCATCTCGGTGAGCACACACAGGAGCCACAGGTCACGTCCCTGCCCCCTCCTCCCTGCTCTGCAGTGCTGGGCAGGTGGTAGCCAATGAGAAGAACAGAGAGCAGCCAGGTGTGGGCTGGTCCAGCATGCTCCAGGGGTCGGTTCTGGCTCACGCCACCCCTGCGCCTTTCTACAACACGCATGCTAGGGCTGGGGCAGGGCCCCTGAGCTGGACAGACTCTGTCTGGGGAGGGGGTGTTCCTGCCCTGAATGGCACTCACTGGCCGGGGTTTCACTGGGGGGCCTGGGAGAGCCTCTGCTGGGATGGCACTCTATCATGGCGGGTGGAGACTGTGAGACTGGATGTCCCCAGGAGTCATCCTAAAAAGCATGGCAGCCCCAGACGCCTCTCGTGCAGACACTGGGCGAAGCTGGGCACGCATCTGCCTCTTTTACGTGTTCGGACAATCCTACGGGGACAGGCAGCGTCCTTCTGGTACAGGCGAGCAATCCGAGGCAGGCAGAGGTGGAATCAATGGACCAAGCAAGCGCCCCAGGCTGGTAAGAGGCAGGCCGGCCAGCATTCACGCCTCGACCATGCCACCGAAGTGACCCAGGGCCAAACTCCTTCAGCTCACGGATGCTCTGGGTCGGCAATACACAAACGTCCAAACTCGTTTTGAGACTTGTCCGTCCCTTTCTTCGTCTCTGGGACTGGAACTCAGGACATCAGGCGAGGAGGAGGAAGAGGGGAACAGCTGTCTAACTCAAGCGGGGTCATCACAGAGTCAAGAGTGGGCGGGTCCTGGAAGTCTCCAGGGCGCTTAGGAGACAGAAGCCACACAAACACGGCTTGAGACACAGCCAGCTGGGGAGCGCATGGGTCGCTTAGTCAGTGAAGCGTCCGACTTCGGCTCAGGTCGTGATCTCATGGACCGTGGGCTCAAGCCCCGTGTCAGGCTCCATGCTGACAGCTCGGACCCTGGAGCCCGCTTCGGATTCTGTGTCTCCCTCTCTCCCTGCCCCTCCCCTGCCTGTGCTCTGCCTCTTATTCTCTCTCTCAAAAATAAAACAAACAAAAAAGACGGGCCAGCTCTCACTGGCGAGAGCAACAAACTGGGGTTCAGAGACTACAAGCAGCTTGTCCCGGGTCCCCCAGCGCAGGAACCAGACCCTCCTTCCCTCTGCATATCTACTCATCCTTCACTGCCCGGAGGCCTCCAGTGGGCAGCTGGGCAGGGCAGGGCAGGGCACGAAGGGTGACGCACTTGCTTCGGGGGCAAAATCTGAAGTGGCACCATAAACCCAGGAATCGAGGTAAAATAATATCCAATGCAACATTGAAAACATTTTTTTTTACATTCAAAGTTAAGGCACGATGTCGCAAACACCAAACCTTTAAATAATGCCAGGATGGGTGACGGTGGGGTGACAACTCATGGTGGAGCCTGGGACCGCAGGAGAACTCAGTCGGAATGATCTTGTCTTCATTTACTATTTCGTTCGGCATGGATTGCCTGCATCAATTTTGATATTTTGGGGGCGCCTGGGTGGCTCAGTTGGTTAAGCATCCGACTCAGGCTCAGGTCACGATCTCGCAGTTCATGAGTTTGAGCCCCGTGTCGGGCTCTGTGCAGACAGCACAGAGCCTGGATGGGATTCTCTCTCTCTATCTCTGTCTCTGTCTCCCTTTCTCTCTGCCCCTTCCCCACTCTCTCTGTGTCTCAAAACAAATAAACAAACAACACAAAATTTTTTTGATATTTTTGCATAATTGAAATACTATTTATCCCGACTGAGCTGCTCATGCCTGGGGCAGGTGCGTCGCCTGCCTGACCCTACTTCCAGCCCTGCTGCGTTGGAGTCGCCCTCACTTTAGAGATCTCAGCGGAGCCGGCTGGTTCCAACTCACGGTCCTCCTGCCGGCAGAAGGCCGACCCCCACGTCCACGCGGGGAAACACAAGCACATGGGGAAACAGGACAAGACAGGAGGGGACAAAGTCACACCGCTGCCAACTTGGGTAGTTACTGTGAACACGGAGAATGAACTTCTCTCGCCAGGCTGACAGATTGCAAAACAATACTGCGTCGAGCTGTCTTTCAAGATGACCTAATTTCCCCAAAATAGAAGACACAATTGGAAACAAAGGGAAGCAAGGCAAAGGCGGGTGAGGCTCATGTTAAAAAAATAAGCAAAGTACCAATGCCATGCTTCGTCACCTCCCGTGCCCTCGCGGGATGCTTCCGTGTGAAAAGCCACGCATCTGCTGGAGTGCCGTCTCTGGATTAAATAGCTACACCACACGCCGCTGGTTATGCGGCCCACTGCCCAGAGCCCCTCTTAGACGGTGGAGGCTGGCTGCCCAGACGTTGGCCCCTGTGCCAGGGCCCGGGGGGGGGGGGGGGTGGGGCAGCAGGCTAAGCAAGGCGCGGTCAGCGTCACCGGCCTCTCTTTAGGGTTCAACACTGAGCACACGGCTGCGTGTGACGTGTGCAAAAGATGCACAGAGCTCACGAGGAACATGGTCAGGGGTAAACACTGAATGGCTAGACCCCAGATGAGTGTCCCCGGTGTCTCTCTTACCTGCACCCCCCTCCATGTGCCTCCCTCTCTCCCTCCCCCCACCCCCCAAATCTCTGTCTATCCAACAGAGTCACAATTCACAGGACATTGACAAAAACTCGAATCGCACGAGGCGAGGCGTCACGAACGCACCTTCATGGTTTTTGTGGAGAGCTGGGGGAATCGGCTTGCTCCCGTGGGGACCATCACAGTTGGTTAAAGCCGTGCTAGTTGGCTGCTGCCATTGCCAGATCCACAGAGGCAATTCACCCAGAACGGCAGTAGCTGGGTGATGCCCAGGAGAGGCTGGGGCACAGGTCGAACCGAAGCCCGTGGCCCCTCAAGCGGCCCCACGGCTGTTTAAGTCATGCCACGAGGGTGGTTCGCAAGAGGGATGTTTCCTTCACCCGCGAGATGCACGAGGTTGCCGAGGCCCATTAGAAGGGGGGGGGGGTCCACCGCTTTCCACGCAGGACTGTCACCCTGCCGCCCGCTCGGGCCCTGGTCTTCCACATCAGGGAGACCGCCGTGTCCCTATCACGCTAGATTTTGGGACTCGGCGCTCAGAGCGTCTGTGCTGGAAGGGGCCTTCGGGAACCTCTCGCTCGACCGTCTCATCTTACGAATGAGCAACGAGGGGTGTGCGTGGACCTCGCAGGAGAAGCCAGGCGTCCAGAAACCCCTCTGGGACAGTGTGGCGACCCACGCGAGTGTATGCGGTCTTTGGGAAGATGTGCCCTGAAATGCGGTGCTGCGTTTCCCAGGCCCCGACCCCACGACAAGAACAGCAAGGAACCTCCAAACTCACGTTGAACTCCTCCCGAAAGCGCTTGCAGTCATCCGCCGACCGGACGCGGATCTCCTCCTCCAGGTGCGCCACGGGGATGGGGAAGTACTTCTTGGGCCCGGAGGGGGACCTGCTGAGAAGCATCACTCTTTGCTGCTCTGTGGGACCAGAAGACACATGGGGGCCACTCAGCCAGGTTTCCGGATGGCTGACTCATGAACCGGACGGACAGACGGCACCCCGGAGGAATGACACAGTCAGAGGGTGGACGGTGCTCTCCGATCACGAAGCCGGGGCCGAGCAGGGCCCCACGCAGCTGAGCGCAGAGGTCTGCCCCCTGTGATAACATCCACACCAGAGGGGTGTCCCTCTGGCCGGTGTGACCTGCTCTCACCAACCACAGTCACCTCATCTTCCAGCTCAGCCCCCAGCCCCCGCTCCCTCCACCAAGGATCCGGGCACTCTCACACTCCAACTCACTTTTCCAGGCTTGAAATAGGGAGAAACGATTGTACGTTAATCAATACGGAAGAGTAACTTTGGTTCAGGTGGGAAAGACAGGGAATCGGTTAGGATATGCGTCTCCCTCAGCCCTATCTTCCTTGTGACAAATAGTCTGCTTGCTGAAACACCACAAGCTCCAGAAGTAGTAAGAGAAACCCTCCTGGGGGCTCCTGGGTGGCTCAGTCAGTTAAGCATCTGACTTTGACTCAGGTCATGATCTCGTGGTTCGTGGGTTCGAGCCCCGCATCGGGCTCTGTGCTGACGGCTCAGAGCCTGGAGCCTGCTTCGGATTCTGGGTTTCCCTCTCTCTCTGCCCCTCCCCCCCTCAAATAAATAAATGTTTAAAGAGAGAGAGAGAGAGAGAGAGAGAGACCATCCCTGCTTTGCGGGGAGTGGGCAGGGAGGCACTGACAACGAGGACGGGCCTCAGGAGAGATCCTTCCATCAACTCAGAGTGAGACAAAAGGAGAGATTGCTGGCGGGGGCTTCTCTTCCTGCAACGTGACTGATACTCTTGACAAAGTCCACATGAACACTCTGCTGTCACTCCTGCAAAGGGCCTGTCCCCACCTGCAGAGCCTTTCTGAAGCCCAGCCAAGAACTCCTTGCAGGGCTCGTTCCTCTGAGAGCAGACGCGTCAGAGTGAGTCTGGCTGGGCCTCTGGGCCTTGCCAGCCACACCTTCTTCCCTCCCTTTCAGGGCTGTTGAAACGTGCAGGGAGCGAGCTGGGGCAGGAAGGAGGCGCCCGCAGGCCACAGCAGCACCGAACGAGGTTCTTGGTGACGTTCAGGTCCCGCCAGCACCCCAGGACTGCCCTCCAGCCCCTTGCTAGGTCTTTTGGGGCTGACGTTCTTTTTTATTATCTGGGGGCCGGTTCTGCAATTCTGTTTGAAGGCTGACGGTATGTCTGCTCCCCCAAACCATGGAACTATTAGGTAGCAAGCTGACTAGAGGAAGTTACAGTCACTGGTGTGAACCAATCATTCTGAAAGTCTCTGCCTCACAGAACTTTCTCAGCCACCTGCACTTGTGGGCAAAAGAAACAGTGTGCCTTGTAAGTAGCATTGAGGCACAGAACTGAGCCCAGAGCCCGAAAGACAAGGCTGGGAATGCCCTCCACGGGGACCATCCCTGCCTCACACGTTGGCAGATCAGCTCTCTTCCAGCGTCAAGATCCGAAAACGGTGCGAATTTCAGGGGAGCCCTTTAGAGCATGAACCAGGCTGTCTCATCCTAGGGTGATTTTAAAGGGCTTCCTGAAAACTGTCACACGTCAAAACCCTGTCAACAGGACAGGATGTGAACAGCGTTTCCAACAAAGCCACAAACGGAAAGTCTCCCATGTCTGTTTCATAGCCGAGGGAAAGGAGAAAAGTTTTGAAATGGTAACATTCTACCATCGCAAACGCCAGCATTACACCAGGTAAAGGGAGACCCAAGTCTCAAAGGCGAAGGGGTTTAATGTTGCAAATAAGAGGCGGACGACAGCCCCCAGCAAACCCTCCCGGCAGCCCCCCCCCCCCGCCGGCCCCCCGGCCCCGCAGGGTACCTTGTTCTTCCAGGATTCCGTTGGGCACCTTCTTGTCATTGGCGCTGACCACGGCTTTCCTCTGCTTCCTGAACCTTCGAGACACAGACTGGTTAGCCTCGGGCACAGGGAAGGTCCCTGGGACGCAGGGCTCTTGCGCAAGGATACCCACCAGGTGAGCCTGGAGAAGCTCTTCCTGCCGCTCATGGCTGGACCCTGCCACGCCGGCCCCGGGTCGCCAGCCCCGCTCGTCCCCGGCCCCTCCGGTCCCCAGCCCTGCCGCCCTCTGCCTGGGCCCACACCCGCAGTGCGGCCAGGAGGAGATCATTTCCTCATCAGAGCTGGTCGGGGCAAGTCCGCCCGCGCCCCGGGGACACTCCTACCTGAAGAAGTAGGCGGCGAGGAGGAGGGAGACGACTAACAGCAGCAGAGGCAGCAGCAGCCAGGCCAGCAGGGGCTGGGACGCACGGGGGTCCGGAGGGCCTGCGGGCAGAGCCGGTCCCCATCACGATGGGACTCAGACGAAGGGAAAAAGGGGGTTTGGGCGAGGAAGGAGCCCCAGCACCAGACCACGCTTCCCCGTCGGCAAAGCAGGCCACCGCCCGGTGCCTTGTGCTCTCACCACTGATGAGATGAGACACGGGGGACAGAGCGTGAACTGAGGGGCCGGTGACTTTGACCCTGGTGAGGGCTGAGGGGCAGTGAAGGCGCGACAGGGAGCTCCCCGCCCCCCTCAAGGAACCTGTTTCCCCGGGGTCCGGGGCACCAGGAAGGTGGAAGAGGGTGGAGGGTCAGATGCCCTGCTGTTGTGGGGACAGTGTGGGGAGCTGCCAGGGCCAGGCAGGAGCTCAGGGCAATGGGGGTGCAGCCTGGCCCGTGGGCTGGGTGAAGGTCTGTGGCCAGGCCACGACCAGGTCCCCTGAAGCTTCGAGCTTCCGATCCTACGGGTCCAGGCTGACTTTCCTCATTCAGAAGGAGCCACATCCCTGGACCAGGGGCAGCTGCCTTGGGCTGCCCAGGACCTGCCCAGTAAGCCCAGATTCTGAGGGGGCTCTGACAGGCTGGCTGTTCTGACTTAGCCCCTGCCTCCCCAGACTCCCACTCACCAAAATGTCCCCACTCCCAGGGAGATCTCGAATGCCCCCTCCTCCAGGAAGCCCGCTTGGCTCCCCTTCTGTGGATCCCAGAGAGTCTCTGTATGCCTCCAAGCACAGACCCTACTCTCTCGGAATGAACAGACCCTGGGGGCGACCGCCTTCCCTCTGAGTCAGTGGATGTTCCTCAAAGACAACAATGGTCCTCCCATAGCTTTGTGTCCTCCCATAGCTGAGCCCAGTGGGGGCACCGCGGTCCTGCAGCTTCCCTCCCCTGGCACCCCATCCTCGTGTATCCTAAAGGTCCCTCCCCACCCCCATCCAGGTTGTAAGCAACTCCCCCCTCCGGGGCCTCACACTGGCTCTGGCACCCGTCAGTGGCCAAGGCACGTATTTCTAATAAATGCCAGTTTTTACTGATTCGAGTGACCGTCTGATGTAGAGGTGCACTGACTGAGAGACACCTGGTCTGTGATGAGGTGGCCCCGGATGCCAGAAGCCTGGCCAAACAAGACGCCCTCCTTCCAGGCTGAGCCAATGCCTCTCCCATGTGGCCAGGGACCTCCCAAGTCAAGTTGTAGGGCAAAGCCAGGGCGACACCAGGCAGAGCCTCTAAGAGCGTGTGCCCCAGTCCCTCTTCCCTGGCCCTACCTGCTGCAGAGCTCCCCTGGGGAGCTGACCCGGCTGGGGGGGGGGGGTTGGGGGGGGAGCTTCCACACTCGCCCACCCACGGAGGCCCCGCCCTGCTCTGCCAGGCCCTTGCAGCAAACTCAAGCCCGGGCTGATGGGGAGATGCCTGACCCCGGGGGGCGGCGGGGGCCTGGGTGTTCCACTCCCCGACTGGGGTCCATCCCTGCCCTGCCAAATGCAACCACAGGGCACAGGCGGGTGCCCTTCTCTCGCCCCCCACTTCTGCATTTGCACAGACCTCGGCTGCCCCAGGCCAGCGTCCATCTTGGCAGTGACCGAGTGGCTAGCGTGCGGGTCCGAGGGCTGGCTGCACCTGGCTGAGGGTGTGGGCACTACCCGGAGCCTTGATGGGCACCTGGGCCACAGACAGCCCATCTCTGGGGGGCCTCATCAGGAGGCTCCAGGGTCCAGCCTCCAGGCTCAGAGGCTACAGTTACAGATGTGGGCTTTCCACAGCGTGCTCTTGAGGACCAGGCTGAATGACCCGAGGCCCCGGCGCAGGGCTGTGTGCATGGGCAGAATCGGGACAAATGTCAGCAGCTGCCTCTGTTCTCGGGGTGCGGGGGGGGAGGGGGCAGAGAACAGGTAAGATCACTCAGGGGCCGGCAGGCCTGGCGGGGCTGGGAGAACTGGGGAGTCCGTGCCCCGTCTGCAGGGGCGGCCCCACTGAGGTCAAGCGGAAGGTGGGCCCCCACACCGACCAGTTCTCCCGGCTTTGCCAAAAAGAAGAAACTCGTAGCTATTGTAAAACTTATCTGATTTTTAAATTCTGATAAGTAATTCAACCTAAATGCCATTTTGTGAAACAAAATGGTCCAGAAAAAAAGCTCTGCGGGCTGGGCCGTGTCCCCTGGGCCAAGTGGAGTGTGAAAACACAGCAACAGCAACAAAAACGGACGCCGTCCTCTATGGGGCCAGCTCCGTGGCTCGGCCTTCTCGCGCGGTCGTCTGTCTTGGCGAGCCTCTGGGTCAGCACACGCCGGCCTCTTCATCCTGCTTAACGGCTGCTTAGACTTCCACTTCCTGAACAACCCGAGATTTCGACCAACATTTAGGTTCTTTCCAGCTTTTTTTTTTTTTTTTTTCTCTTACTTACGATTTTACATCGTGTATCTTTCTCCCTGGGTATCTTAAAAGTGCTTCCGTAGAAAGCTCCAGAAGGACACTTTGTGCGTCAGTGGGCACACACATTAAATCGTCATAGAAACTGCCAAGTTGCCCCCTGCAAGGTTTCCAGCGTCCGTGCTTACCTAGACTGGATGATGGAGCTGATCCCCCCTGGCTGTGAGCAATCCTTTTAAATTTTGCCAAACAGCTAAATAAAATAATACCACTGCAACCTGCCTTTCCCTACTTTCTACAGAGTAAAGCATCATTTCGTGATTAATAAAACAATCAACTGGATATTTGCACGTTGCTTGGTCATATGTGCTTGCTTTGCCACTTTCCTACTGGGATGTCTTTTTCTTCTATTAATTTCTTCCTATTAATTTCTTTCTATTAATTTTTAGGAAGCCTTCCTGTAATATGGACAACAGCATTTAATTGTACTGTTTGTGAGTATTTACCTTCAACTCCTGCGTAAAGGAATGTCTCTTGATGATTATTTGATACATTTTGTTCAAGGAACAAACAGGGCTTCCGGTTATTGGCACATTGTGGCAATGTGCTGTGATCCCACCAGATGATCCTTCTTTCAGGGAACAAAGTTCCAAAGGGCACTTCCCGCGGGTCAGGCTCCCGTCTGGAATTCTAGGCCAATGGAGCCCATGCACCTGCTGTCACCGAGACCTTGAACTGGAGCCAGCGTGGACTTGCCTCCTGGTTGTGTGACCAGCAGCCACTGCCAAAGCCGTGAAGCCCCGGGCAGAAACTGTAACAAGCCGTGAGGGACACATCTGTTCTCAGGGGCACGAGGTCGCTTCCCTGTCCCCGAAAGGAGCGCCTGACACCCACAGCCACCTTACTGGCCAACCGTTTTCTTTCCAAGTGAAGCGAAGAGGCCCAGGGGTGAGGCTGAGTCACCCTGACGGTGCCCTGGGTGCCAGCTGCAGAAACGCCCACGCAGCTCTCTTCTGGCTTCTCCGCTTTGGGGCAAACGATGCTCTGCCCGGTAGAATGGGGACACACTGTCCTCGGGGCAGGTCTGCAGGGTCCCAGGCTGTGGAACAGCACCAGGGACCCAGCACCAGGGGCCCTGCTTGAGATGAGGACAGTGACACGGGGCACCTGGGTGGCTCAGTTGGTGAAGCATCCAACTTCGGCTCAGGTCCTGATCTCGCGGTTTGTGAGTTTGAGCCCCGCACGGGGCTCTGTGCTGGCAGCTCGGAGCCTGGAGCCTGCTTGGGATTCTGGGTCTCCCTCTCTCTCTGCCCCTCCCCCGCTTGCCCTCTGTGTTTGTCTCTCTCTTTCTCAAAAATAAATAAATATTTTTAAAAATGTGAAAAACGTACATGAGGACAATAACAAATGCAGCTTCTATCTGCTAGGGACTCCTGTCTTTCCTGTTTTGCAGTTCTGGATTTCTCCGGCTGGCAATGTGAGGACAGGGCTGCTCCGGCCGTCCTCTCTGGGGTCTTGCACCAGTGACTTGAGCCCTACTTCGCCCTTCTCTTGGGGGCCAAGGGTGCATTTGTAGGTCACGGGTCTGGGCTCAGAAAATCACGTAAGGCCCTTGAGCTGCATGGGGGTTGAGTCCCTGATCCCAGCCCGAATGGGGCACTTCTAATTATCTCACTCAAGCTTTTTCTTCTGGAAGGAAGTTGGTAATTTTTGTTTACCCAGCGCCTTGTGATAATCAAGTGTGATGCTGAATGCCAACCTAGCTGAGCCACGGGGTTTCAGATACGTGGTCCAACGCTGCTGTTCTGGGTGTTTCTATGAGGGTGCTGTTAGGATGAGATTCAGCATTTAGATTGGTGGTCTCTGAAGAGATTACACGCCTCCTCACGCTCCACTGTGGGTGGGCCTCACCCAATCAGTCGAAGGCCTGCAGAGACCAAAAAGGCTGGGCCTTTTGTGAGTAACAGGGAATCCTTCCTCCCTCACTGCCTTCCAACTGGGACATCACTCATTCCGGTTCTGCAGCGGCAGCCTGCCAGCCTTCGAGCTCAAACCGGCTCCCTGGCCCTGCGGATTTTGGACTCAACAACCCTAACAGTCCTGTGACCCTGTTCCTTATAATAAATATAAATACAGACATAGATACAGATACAGATATAAATGAAAGTGTAAGCACATGTCTTACTGATTCTGTTTCTCTGGAGAATACTAACCGATACACCAAGTGATGCCTTATCCGAGATGCCTTGAGTTTTATGTCTGGGAGTCTTGGGGGATGGACAGGGAAGGGACCGGGCAGGCGTGTAGGGACTGGCAACAGGCCGTGATACAGACTCAAGAGACCAGGCCTTGCTGGTTACGGGCTCCTACTAAGCCGGCCAGGGGACAGAGCTGGCAGCCACAGACGGCCTCTGGTCTCCCAGGGAGGCGTGTGGGGTTGCCCAGGGAGTCCGGGCCTAGTCCTTGGGGACCCTGAACTCATCAGTTGGGCACACATCCAAGAAAGAGATATCAAGGGACATTGAAAGGCCGCGTTTCCGGGCTGTAAGCGACTGGCGGGGTGACGGGCCTCCCCCGACACGTTGTCCAGCCGTCCACAGCAGTGGCCCACGTGGACGAGCCTCTGTACCCAGCTCGGTGGTCTCGTTAACGCTCACAGTGTTGCCAAAAGGAGGCACTGTTATTACCTCCGACTCACAGATGGGGATACTGAGGCCCGAAGAGGTTCAGGAACTTACTCCAGGTCACCTGGCCAGGTCAGCGGGAGCCGAACAAGGGTCACGTGATTCAAGAGCCCCTGCTCTCTCTGTCGCGTCTCCTCCCCTTCCCGTCAGCTTTGCACGGCCTTTAGTTCAACTCCGTGACGCTAAATCTACATTCTACAGAACCCACCCATTTTAAGCAGAAGATCCAATGATTTTTAGGTAATTCCTAGTTGTGCCACTGCCACCACAATCCAGTTTTAGAATCTTCCCGTCCACCTTTCGTCCACCTGAGGTCACCTGGCCTTTGCCACCCCCCCCCGCCTGCCCCCACCAGCCCGGCCAAGCGCTCAGGTACCTTCTCCTCTGTCAACCCCGACTATTCCGGGCATTTCCTATCAAGGGAGATCACACAACACGTGGTCTCGTGTCTGGCTTCTACCACTGAGGCAGGAGCGTGGAGCGGTGACCCCCACGTATCTGCCACCGACTTTCTGATGGGGACCGGGCCACTGGGTTGGCCTATGGCCCCGCCTACCTCCTGCTCCCCAGGGGCTCTTTCTCAAGCGGCTCCCCGAGGGAGGGTTGCTTCCCTCAGAAGGACTTCAACATGCATCTCTAGACACGCGTGGACTCTTCTTTTAAAAACGTGACTCCAGCCACGGTACCAACATCATGCCTGGAAGGACTCACACTGATTTCTTGACTGGATCAACTGCCATGTCAGAGCCTAACTATCCCCTAGGCACTCGTCCACGTCCACATTTGTTGAGGATCGCTAGAATCGGCTCCCCACGGCGGGGTCGGGGCCGCGAACCCCTGCCCCCCCGCTTCCCGCCGAAGCCGATTCCAACTCTGAGCACGGGGTTGTGCTTGCCGCCCCCCGAATGCTAAGCTTTGCTCTGGTCAAATTCCCAACAACTGGCTCGTGCGGCCAGCCTGCTTTTGAGAGGCGCTCCGTGTTCGATGTTCCTTCTTCCTCCCCCAGCGGGGTCATCACCCCCCGTCTTGAGACCCTACCAGGAGGGTGGGGGATGGCAAGGGCAGGTGAGCGGCGGGCAGCTGGGTCCTCACCTGCGGTCGCAGAGGTCAAGTTGCTCTCCGCTGGGGTGGTCTCGTTGCCCTTGAGAGCCTTGGCGAAAGGCAGGCTAACACCTGCCAGGAGGAGCAGACAGAAGGGCTCCATGGCGAACCTGCAGGAAGCAGGGACAGGCTCAGAGTGCTCCCCGCCATGCGCCTGGGGCTGCCCCTCCTCCCCCCTGCCCCAGCCCAGGAGGGAACCTCGCGTAAAACAGGGCGGTGGGGGGGGGGGGGGAGGGGAGGCGAACAAGGATGTGGAGGAACCGGGAGAGGAAAAACCCTGAGCACACAAACAAGGAGATCTAAGATTCTGAGCGGCAGCCTCACGGACACTCAGCGAGGCCCTTGACCCGTTGCTTCTAGGTCGTCGCACGGTCAGGGCACCTGGGTGGCTCTGGTTCTTGATTCTGGCTCAGGTCACGATCTCTCAGTTTGCGGGTTCGAGCCCCGCGTCGGGCTGTGCGCGGACAGCTCGGAGCCTGGAGCCTGCTTCGGATTCTGTGTCTCCCTCTCTCTCTGCCCCTCCCCGCTCTCTCTGCGCTCCCTCCCTCTCCCTCTCCGACCCCCTCAAAATAAAGAAACTTGAAAGAATAAATTGCCACACGGCAATGATTTGTTCAACATTTGGGGAACGTGGGAACATTCTCTCGTGTCTGCTGTGACACAGGTTAGGGTTTCCATTTGCACCATGAGAGCCCAGAGAAAAGCAGCCCCTGGGGAACAATCTTGGGCTCAGGAGTTAGGCTACCCAGCATGTGGTCACAGGGCCAGGGGCATGGGGTTGGGGGTGCAGCCCACCCGCACAGGGTCCACCTCTGCTGTCCCCCTGGCCACAACCCACACCACCGGCCCTCGTTCTGAGTGCTGACCCTCACTGCCTCCCACCTGAGCCTCGGGGCCGGGGGGAGGGCAGGCCCCGGGCCCATGTGTCCCATACTCCGGAGCCCGATGAGCCTTTCAAAGGCCAGCCAAGTCCTCCCATCCTGAGGAGTCAACCACGAGATTGGAGATGGGCAGGCCGGCCTAGTCAGTGTTCTTCTGAGCCTCGCACTTGGCCTGTTCTCCGGAACTTCCCCCGTGGCTCTGGGGTGAAGGCCTTGCCCCTGACTGTCCTCCTGTCTACGCTCCCAGGTGAGGCGCAGGGAGGCTCCCTCCCCACCCAGGAGGGGCCACCTTTAGTTAGCTCATCTCTGAGGAGCCTCTTGGGAATGGAGGGAAGTCTTTACCGGGTGGGTGGGGACATGCACGGAGCAAACCCGGGTTGCCATGTGGCTCAACATGGGAAAAAGCAATCTTTCACCCAGGAGACCTGCAGGGCCACCACGGATCCCTGCCTGGTGCTCCAATTTTGCCAAAATACCTTAGGTCCTCGGAAAATGTGGCAAGGACCTCTCAGGGGTATGGGAGAGTCACCTCAGGGCAAGGCGTGCGGCTGTCTGGGCCCAGTGAGATCTGGTGGTGACCGCGAGTGTGGGCTCCCTCCCTCCTGACGCCTCCCTCCGTGGTCCCCTGGGGTGCCTGTCCCCTCAGACGGCACTTTCCTGCAAAAAGCCTCCCCGGGGCACATGGATGGACCGAGGCCCAGAAACACTGGTTCCTTGTAATTAGAGGAGACGCTTGAATGAGCGCAAAAAGTCTAATCGCATTTCAGCAATCACCACTGCTGAAATGGAACCATTCTGAGCAGACAATTATCCTAGAGCAACCATCATGGCCACAATCAATGCTTCCAACCTCTTTCCTCTTGTTTATTTCCCAAATACATTTTAGATTGTTAAAGTGAGCCACACACACGCACGTGCACACACACAATAGCTTGTATCCCGTGAGCACCTACCAGTGCTGGGCCCTTCCTGTGGACACTGCCCCACGACAACCCTCCAGGACTCAGGAACAGGCCCGAAGCGGGGGCAGAGGGGATGGAAGAGGCATGAATGGAACCCAGGACCACCCGAGACAAAAGCTCTCAAGCCCTGACGGTCAGCTCTGCATAGGCTGCACCAGACAGAATCTGTTCTTGAATGACGCTTTTACACAGTTGAATACACTGCAGAGTAAGTGATTAGGAAGTATTAAGTGGTTTAATACAACTCAGAAATGCACACTTCCTAGTTGAAGCATTTGTCTTGTTATATGCATTCATTCAAGACCCTCCTCTCCAAATGCTCAATGACCTAAGAGAAAGTTGACACTTTCAGGCCGACAAAGGCCATCTCATCACCCATCAGACACCCAGGGGGATGGGTAGTGGCCCCTGGAGCAGCAGGTGATTTGCCCGCTGTGGCCAGCAGAGGGCACTAGACTTTGCAGAATTCAAACCCCCTTGAGTCCCTTTATTGCGATACTTCTATTGCCAAGCCAATGACAACTTTCCTGTCCCTGGCGATTCACCCTCGGAGGGTTTGTGCAAGCTACCAATAAGCACAGACACGAATCGGCACAAAATAGTCCTTGAAGTAGTTTAAACCCGTGGTGAATTTTAAGGACTTGTATTGAACCTACCGCATGTTAAGTACTGTGGGCATACAACACGTTGCGTCTCAGAACAGAGATCATCAAAACAGTTTCCAACAAAGCAGCTTTTGTGTTTATTCTTATCAAAAGTCAGCCAGCCAGATATCAGTTTGGTTAGCATTGTTTTCTTATTCCACTTGATGCTTTTTTAATACTCTGCTGGGCCGCTCTGGAGCAGGCCGACTGTCGGGTCCCGGAGCCGCGAAACTAAATAGGATGCTGGTCCTGCCCCAACGCAGATTTGTGGAGCTGGAAGGAAGAGTGGAAACACAGCATCCCCTAGGACCCCCTGTCCGGAGATGAGTGTCCACAGTGCCAAGGAAGGAAGGTGAGTTAGTGATGATTCACTCCCCCCGGGACCGAATCGAGAAGGCCCTTGAAAGTCGCGTTAAAGAGTTTGGTTTGGTGTTACAGGCTCATTTTCCACAAGCAACCTACACTATAAGAGCCACTCGGAGGTATTATAATAAGATGCCAATTCCTGAGCCCAACTCCAGATGCATGAAATCCAAATATATGGAGAGTGAAGGGTGTG
This sequence comes from Puma concolor, assembly GCF_028749965.1. NCBI lineage: Eukaryota > Metazoa > Chordata > Mammalia > Carnivora > Felidae > Puma > Puma concolor. Next base: position 84,266,106 of record NC_141677.1, on the reverse strand, counting down.
GTATAGACAACCTTGGCTGTGAGCAGCGAGTGGCCACTGAAGTTTCCAGAGAGAGTGCCGGAAGCCAGTCACAAGTCACAAGAGGCACGGCGTAAGCCTTTGCCGCCCCAGAGTGGTTGGGGGCATGGGCATCCCCTGGGAGCATACTAGGGATGCTGCATCTCAAGACACAGCAGGACCTCCTCCTACGCAAGATCTCCAGGCGGCTCCCATGCACGTCAAATCTGAGACGTGCTGGTTACACAGCAGAGTAGGAAGGTCTGGACTAAGCCAGGACAATGGGAATGGCAAGGAGGGAGGGATTTGAAAGGGGCTTCAGAGGTAGAATCTGCGTGAATGGTAGTTAGCTAGACACGGTGTTGACTGGGGCACCAAGGCACTGGGATTTCCATCTTGGGAGATGGAATGCAACGGGGCATCGTTCATTAGCTGAGATCTGGAGACTGGGGTCCCCAGTCTGGGGATGGAGTGGATTTTGGCTTGGAGTATAAAGCGATAATACAAGCTACCATTTACTGAACTCCCCAGAAGTGTGATAAGCTATCTGAACTCCTGGGATAAGTTATCCTCACCATCCCTCACCGCAATCCTATGAGAGATGCCCTGCTGTCTCCGGAGATGGCCTGTTGACTCTCCGGGTCCCGAGAGCATTCTAGCAGAGTGCCAACAGGAACTGTGTCGAGGACCTGGGACTTGGCTGGATGGGAGTGAGGGCTGAAGCTTCAGTGTGTGGGTGAGTTCACTCTGGGGGTGTGTAGAGGGGCAGAGGCCAGGCCTCCGTGCCCAGCCAAAAGAGGCCACTACCCTTGGGGACAGGAGTAGAGGAGTTGGGCTGTGCGTCTGGCAAATGGCGGCCAGGGAACAAGAGGAGGACATGAGGCAGGTGCAGGTGGAGACCCAAGGCAGGAGAGGGATTCTTCTGACCCGTCTACATCCCCCAGCCCTTGCTCACATGCTTCCCCTCACCGGATGACCCCTGTCCCCTCTGCCTTGATCCCACCAACCTTTGAGGTCCAGCAAGCCAGAGACACTCTCTCTTCCTGGGATCAGACCGCCCGGAATTGTTCAGAGTCATTTGGGCATTGGGTCTCCCAACCAGACGTCGAGCCTCCTGGGGACTGGGGACATCTCCTGCCTCCTCCAAGCTGGCTTCTCCAGCTGACAGGTACCTTCAGGGCTTTTGAGGGTATGGAGTCCTCCTTGAGCCAGTGTCTTTGAGGAAGGGCCACCCTGCTGAGCCTTCCGGTGTTGGGTGTCCTGCAAGGACTGAGCCAGACTGCCCCCTGCAGTTCCAAGATGGTAGTGTTTTCTTTCTGCAGCTCAAACCCATCACGAGTGGTTCACACGCCTGCTGCTTCTCAATTACAAGACAGACTCCGTTCCCTCACAAAGGAGCAGAGCTAAATATTTGTTCTACCCTTAAAGGAGAGCCCCTGGGATGGGCCACGTGTAATTTCTCATCCAAAACAGGACCTCCGAGAGCAAAAGAGAGGCTGAAACAGTTAAAGCCATATGCTTTCCTACAGTATTTCATTAGTGGTCAGCATTTGGTTTTATTAAAATGGGAACCCACTAAGTAGCTTCTATTCAAAACCTATCTTTAAAAATTAAAAAAACACAACCCTTTCTAGAAAACAAAACTAACCTACCAGTGCACATTAGAGCCATAGTCTATTTTATAAAAAATGTTTCATGTGTTGATAATATGATAAAATGAGAACATGAACAGAACACCTACTCTCGGTACATATTCACCTGCTTCAATTGCTTTCTCAGCCTTGTCTGTTCTTTTAAATTTTTTTTTTTTTTTTTTTATTTATTTTTGAGACAGAGAGAGACAGAGCATGAATGGGGGAGGGTCAGAGAGAGGGAGACACAGAATCTGAAACAGGCTCCAGGCTCTGAGCGGTCAGCACAGAGCCCGACGCGGGGCTCGAACTCACGGAGTGTGAGATCGTGACCTGAGCCGAAGTCGGCCGCTCAACCGACTGAGCCACCCAGGCGCCCCCTTTTAAATTTTTTTTAATGTTTATGTATTTTTGAGAGAGAGACGGAGTGTGAGTGGGGGAGGAGCAGAGAGAAAGAGGGAGACACAGAATCCGAAGCAGGCTCCAGGCTCCGAGCTGTCAGCACAGAGACCGACGTGGGGCTCGAACCCATGAACCGTGAGACCACGACCTGAGCTGAAGTCGGACACTTAACGGACTGAGCCACCCAGGCGCCCCACCTTGTCTGTTCTTAATATGTTTCACTTTTAATATATTTTCAATATCCTTAATATTTAAATTTTTTCATAAAATTGTCTGCGAAGTTTTCAAAGAAACATCTTGTGAGCCCTCATCATTCTGTTTGCTTTATTCTTTCCTCGCTTTCATAGAGAAAGATTTTAATGTCTTCCTGTTCATAACCTATGTTTTCAACAGTTGTAATTGTGCAAAACTTTAAAACGCTGAGGGGTTTTTATTGATGGTTGTATTTTCCGGTTGCATTTACTTTTACTAAATATTTCCGACTAATTCAGAACGACAGGCAACCAATACTTGGAGCCTTGTTTATAGAAACATTTGCCATCTTTGTAGGATACTTAGATTGATTTACTGAGCGACTTTTTGAAGCCCCAAGCATTTCTGAGCTCTGATGGGGCGGGAATAGAACATGCATGTTCCCAAGCTAAGTATTTTTCAAAATTCAACATCAGCTCCATTACATAATATTTCAGTTTAATTCTCCTCCAAGCGTAGCTGTTGCTAAAATCTGACATCTACAGCCTCTATCTTCTCTGCCAGAATATTTACTTGGCGTGGGCGCAATTAAAAATTATCTGTACATCACAATCAAGTCCAAGTGTGGGACGTTTACCACAAACGCCGAGGTCCGCCAGCCCTTATATACTTCTATTATCCCACCAAACAAATGCACGCGTCCTCGGTGTTGAATTCTTTCGTGGCATTTCCGGTGACATTAGCAATCAGGTCAGGTGTTCACCTTTCACAGAAGGAGCCTCCCACTCGTCGTTGGATTCCACGAAGCGGATGAAAAACAACGGCGCCACTACGGGAATTAACTCGTTTTCCGTCTGCAAAGGGCACCGATATAAAACCGGTTATCATCTGACAGGTTGTGAAACGCACCTGCTATTGGGAGCACTGATGGCGATCACTTCACCTCCCGTAAGTGTGCAATGAGACCTGGAATTGATAATGATCTTGACTCGCTATGAATAGTCATCTGATCTAAATAAACAGCCCTTGCTTCCCAGGGCCGTGTGTAAAGCCCCTTCAATCCATCATCCTGGGGCACAGAGGTCATTGAGTCACCCTTCAGGGGAAGCGGATGCTTCTCTTAGAGGCTTTTTTCGCTCTCATGGCTTCTCTGTGGTCAGCGGCACCAGTTCGGACCCCGACACAGAAGGTAAATGCTGATGGATATTTTGTGCAAATTGTAGCCTCATCATCAACTTTCTTGAAAACAGAGACTCAGTGCTTAACATGTGCCCTTTTCCACACTTTATTCCTGACAGACGGGTTTAGGGCAAATTCATAAAGTGTTATTAAAAACTAATTAACGCAAAAAGACGTAGATTTACGCCCGACGGTAAATGCCCAAGCGAGTGTCGTGAGAGTTCAGACTGTTGTCTATAAGTTTTATGGCAAAACTCTTTTGCCTCTGTTTCCTGCAACTCTGTCAAAATCCTGTAATCTCTCATTTTCCCCACAGATCCTGATGACCAGTGGCCCTTGCCATGGCCTGGCCATGACCAGGGGCCATGGCAGGGGCCACTGCTCAGCTGGTGGGTACCACAGGTGGCCTGCGGGGGGCCTCAGCCTCAACTACTTTTCCCACCACACAGGGGCCAGAAGGAGTTAGCACCCAACCCACTCTTGTCCAAGCTCATGCCTTCTTGTCTAGCCACATGGTGTCCTCCAAAGGGCAGTGCTGTCCCCACTGGGCTAGGGGAGGGTGGGACAGAGTGGAGAGCATGGCTGCTCATGTTTCAGAGGTGATCGCCCCTAAAGAGAGGCCATCCCTTCCCGTGGGTCCCTTGCCCTAAGAAGAGACCCTGGAGAAAGTGCGACAGCCAAGGGGACAGGCCACCAAGCCCTTCCTGGACTCCTTCAGTGCAATTTCTCATAACTAAAATTTTCACTTTTAATTGCATTGAGATGGGAAATGTGGAAGAAACGTGAACATGGACAGGATACAGGGACAAGAAGCAAAGAAGCAAAGATAAAAAAGCAAATAATGAATAATAAGAGGCCGTCGCAGCGAGAGAGGTCACTACGGGAGCCTGGAGAAGGCTGTGGAAGGAGCATGCACGGAACGGAGTAGGATGTTGGGAATCAGCCCGGACTCTCCAGGAGTACGATTCTGAGGCCAGGGTCATAAGGACGAGTCCTTGTTCTTCCTTCTCTCACCAAAATACACCGTGGGGCTCACCCTATCCGACCTCTTCCAACTTCTTTTGTCCTGAAGGTCACAGCTGAGCCGGCTAGTGAACACAACCTGTTCACACCAGACTGCTGGCTTGACCCTCCCCTCCCCCCCCACCGCATCTGACAGTCACACTCACAGGTCCTTCATGCTCCCCAAAGGCCTGTTCGCCCATCACCCAGAGGAGATGCGTTTTATCAGAGGACCACTGCAGCGACCCATCAGGAAGGTCAATGTGGAGGGGGCGCCTGGGTGGCTCCGTCGGTTATGCATCCGACGCCGACTCAGGTCATGATCTTGTGGCTCCTGAGTTCAAGCCCCGCGTCGGGCCCTGTGCTGGCAGCTCGGAGCCTGGAGCCTGCTTCGGATTCTGTGTCTCCCTGTCTCTCTGCCCCTCCCCTGCTCGTGCTCTGTCTCTCTGTCTCTCAAAAATAAACGTTAACAAACTTTTTTAAAACACAAAAAATGAAAGGAAGGCCAATATGGAGGGAGAATTCCTGCCCAAAGCACCTGAGCAGGAAAACAGGGGGACCCACACGACAAAGCCCCATCCATCGGACTTTGGGATTCGGCAGTAGTAGCTGAAAGATGGCAATAAATGTGGGAAACGCACGGCCCTCTCCCCACCTCTTCTTCTTAATAGAAGAGACACCCACGCTGAGGCTCACCCCCTCCGCCGACCTTCTACTCAGAAGTGTGGACAATGGAGGGGAATATGGCGGACTCCAGGGGCTGGAACCACCAGGACACTAACACCAGCTGGTGACTGGAGGCACTTGCGGGACGCCAGCCCAGAGGGGTCAGAATCAGAAGGCTGCCTAGGGCGAAGGGGTCTCTTCTCAGGTGAGCAGCCGAGCAGTCCAGGGGGTAGTGGGAGAGGAGGCAGAGGCAGCATGAGCTGGGGGGGCAGCGGGTGCCAGGGGCAGAGAACATGGCGCCTTCAGGAAGCCCCCGAATCTGCACAGGATCCGGGAGACCCAGTGTCTCTGGTGGCAGGACTGACTGATGATGGCAGCGTTTGAGGACGTCGGGGTGGAGGGTGGGGGAAGCTTTCCAGAAGGACTGCTTTGAAGCGGAAGCCAACAACACTGGGCAGAATGATCTATGCCCTGGGGCTTCTTGGGGGCGGGAGCCGCTCTCAGTCACGTCCATCTGGCACAGCGGAGAGGCTTGATGAACGTTCTTGAAGGAAATAGGTCATCAGGGGCGATCGCGGCAGATTTCTCTCCATCTCATCAACCCAGGTCGGTTTTCAAAGAGAACGGGGCCTCCGAGGCTGGGCTTGTTGTGTTTCCGTCTCCCTGTCTCTGTCATCCTCTCCTGCCTCCTTCTCTCCTCTCCCTGAGCTAGGTGAGAGCCTTCGCCAGAACACCTCACCCCTGTGACCTTGCTTCCCGATGAGTAAGACAGGAGGACCCGTGAGATAATAAATATGCATAACTCTTGAAACTGGGCTGATTACTTAAACCACTGGGCCCCCCGGTGAACCAGGCACCATCGTGCTGCCAGCACCGACCGGGAAGGCCTGCTCCCCCATCACTTCCTTCTGGAAGCAGCCAGAGCTGTGGGGGAGCACCTGCTGTTTCCACAGTTGAGCCCCAGTCCTAGAGCCTGGACCCCGCTCTGCGGCCCTGGCTGAGAATGTCTACACCCACGTCTGCTCTGTTCTCTTCTGGGGAGGTCGGGCCTTCTTCTGAAGGGTTGGGGGAGACAAGGGGCCTCTCCCTTTGCAGATGAACAATTTCAGAGACAGCCTTGACAGATCTGACTGTGGCTGGGCAGATGCCTGAGAGTCGCCAACGAATGCAGGTCGGTGCCAAGATGCCGGCAGCTACGAAAGCCCCAGACCGGCCTTAGAGAGACCTTAGACGAGCCCAGGCTCCGAATCCAAATTCAGCCCCAACCTGGACACACACTGTCGCTTCCTCGCCCTTTGTGTGAACGGCTCGTGATTCCACTGGAACACGTGTGTGATTCAACACATTTTCCTGTAGTCAGAAATAGACTAAAGCTTCTGTTGGAATCTGGCATCATGAAGAAAGGAGACGCACAGGCCTTAAGCGGTACACCCCCCAGAGGGAAGTGCACCCAGGGTCCCTCCACATCCATCTGACCTGCAGCGACTGCGGTCAAGGACAGCGCCCTAGGGCAGTGAGCACTCATGTGAGAGGTCAGTTGTGCCTCCTTCTTCCAGATGGCTCGTGGGCCCAGAGACTTCGGTGTGAATGCCCACACCAGACTTAGCTCACAGTAGGTGCTCAGTCAACGTTGGTGGCTGGTGATGTCCCCAAGTACCATGGCCCCACCGGGCACCAGGAAAAGGTAGAGCTTGGGGAACTACGTGGTTCTGCCATAAGTCTGACGTAAGTCTCTGAGAACCAGCCTAGGCATCCTTGGAGCTGCTCCTTCTGGCTCAGACACCAAGTCACCAGGCGGTTTCGGCACGGGCACCCTGTGAGCATTCAAATCAACCATCACACAGGTCCCTGGCCAGGCTCAGCGGGAGGAGTCCAAGAGTCAAGGATGGAGACGGCCAGGGTCTTATCTCTACCTCCGAGAATTTGCCATCAAGAGGCCTGCAGGGTAGATAGAACCGTTGGACGGCTTTTAGGTCAAAAGGGAGAATGGAGTGGAAGCCAGTCCCCAGGGGCAGTTGTGACCAGGAGGAAAGCCTGCCAGGGGCACTTGCATCAGCCAAGGAGAAATGGAGCAGGAAGAAGGGCTTTTCTGGGAGCAGCCTCGGCAGGGGAAGAAGCATGGGGGCAGGGTGGGGGGTGATCCACGCGTGGGCGGCCAGGGCCTGAGGGCCACAGGACGGATGTGACAGCAGCAGGGTCTCCAGGCCTCCCGGTGTCGGGGGCTTCTTCCCGGAGCAGATCCACACTTCCAGCCCAGGTTTGCTGCTCTGTGAATGAAGGTGCCAGAAGCTGACAGCCAGGAACCTTGCCTTTCTGGCCCTGGTCCTCCAGCGGGTCACTTAGCTGTGGTGGGAGACAGTCCCCGGGAGCAGAACGGGCTGCCCCATCTGCTCGGCGACAAGCTTCTTCCAGCTGGGCAGTGGCCAGCGGCCGTCTGAATGTTGCCCGTATGCAGGGGCAGATGCAGAACCGAGCACATTGTGCGTCCCGCTCCCCCAATCTTTCCCAGGAATGTGGGTCACAGTGACCTCCAGGGGCAGCTGGATAAAGAAGACAATGGCACACTCAGAGACCAGGCAGGCAGTGGTCAAATCCCCGAGCGTGGCTGCAGGTGTGCCTTCCAGAAGAGCGGTCACCTCACGTCACCGAACGGGAGGCAGGCACGCCACACGGCCGTGAGATCCCTTATTTACCTGCGGGGGGGGGGGGGGGGGGGGCAGCTCCTCACTCCTCCCCTGAGCCTGCAGAAGTGGGTAAGAATGTCTGCTGCTCCTTTCTAGAAGGTTCTGAGGATAACAAATGTGACAGGCTGGTGAAGCTTAGCATTCCCCAGGAATCCAAGTATTCACATCGTCTCTGCTTCTGGTCTCCAGAGCCAGAGGGAAGCCCCC